>NC_083839.1:651556-998592 GCF_015708825.2 Lethenteron reissneri
GCGTAGCGAGGTAGAGCGCTCTTACTCCGAGAAGCCAGCGTCCAAGACGGCCCCCAGCTCTGCCCTCCGGACGTCCGTGCGACGTGTCGAGGCAAGCAGCGAGGAAAATCCACGGAACATCGAGTGCCTCAAACCGTGAGTAAGGAGGTAAAAGTATTTCGTGAAAGATAAATCGGGAATAGGTATAAAGGTATCAGCGTAGGCCAGCCTCGTTGACTCACTGATTTAACATCTAATTCGCAGGTAGCAGATAATAAATCATTAATAGCGAAGCGTGGTCTCGCGTGGTCTCGCGTGGTCTTGTTGAGCAGTGTGTCGCGTGGGGAGCTGCGTGTGTGTGCGTGCGTCCACCCCGTGTGCGATACAGGTGCGCGATCATAACGCGAGTAGTCAGGGGTGAGCGTAGTGCTGCGGCTCGCCTCAGGGGAGCGCTGCGCAGAGTGGCGCGAGAGTGGGTGTCGCGTGTGTTCACTCCGTGTGTGAGACAGGTGCGTGATCATAACGCGAGTATTCAGTGGTGAGGGAGTGCCGCGGGGAGCTGTATGCGTGACTGCGCATACGTTCGTTACGTGTCGGATACGGATGCGCATTGGTAACGTGGTTATTCGACGTGGAGGCGAGTGCCGCACAGGGCTATAGACGGGCACACGCTCGCAGCGTGCGAGAGCTGTACGAAGCGGTGTAAAGAGGGAGAGTGTGCCGTCTGATTGATGATGCTGTGCGCACGTATGCTCGCAGCGTGGGAGCGCGGCGCGAGGCTGTAACAGTAGGGGCGTCATGTTCGAATGCTGGCGAAACCGTAGCGGGTAAATAGGGAGGTGGGGTAACGTAAACGAAATAGGGGATGCAGGCGGGAGGGACCCCGGGGGCCAACGGCCCCCACATATTGGTGTCAGAAACGGGACAATCCCCCGCACCCCCAAGGGAAAGAGGCCCCCCAACCCAGATTAAAATCAAATGCACATTTACGGGCAAAGGAATTCCATCATGGAAATCGTTTGCCCGCAGCATCAGGGGGGGCGAAAAAAGGTTAATGGGTGGTCAGATGAGGAGGCGTTGCAGCAGTTAGAGCTACATTTAGATGGACGGGCAGCTGACTTTGTAGAAGCTTTGCCCGCAAGCGGACAAACTCAGTGGGAAAAATTAATGTGCGAACTCGAACGGCGCTTCGGCGCCTATGACGAGGAGGATGCGCAGGCGGCCTTAGAGGCACGCCACCGTCAGCCCGGCGAGGATCTGCGAGATTACGCCGAGGACGTACGCATGTTGACCCAGCTCGCGTACCCGGAGCACGAGGCGAAAGTAATTGAGAGCCTCGCCGCCGGGAAGGTCCAGCGATATTTGGCACGCACCCCGTGGTGGCAGCCAAATATAGACGGTGCACGCCTCTCCTTTAACACACTTGTCGAGCGCGCGCGTAAATGCGAGAAGCTCTCTGGTGAGCGCGCGCAGTCTCGAGGGAGTGGACGAGAGTGCGCCGTAGCGAGCCTACTCTCGGACGAAGAGGAGGAGCTCTCCATCGCAGTAAGGGGACGGGCAAGGGAGCCCCAGAGACCCAGCGAGACTACACCGGGGTGGGTAGCCGGGCTACAGACCGGCATGGGAGATATGATAAACCAAGTAGGTGAGAGGGTAACCCACGTAGGTGAGAGGGTAACCCAGGTACGTGAGGAAACGAATAAATATATGACCAAACTGCAATCCTCCGTTGAGACCATCCGATCCGAGATGGGGGAACTAGACTCCACGGTAGGAGGGCTAACTGGAAGGATAGCGCGACTAGAAGCAGAGTATGAGCAGCAGCGTGCTGGGGGAGGAGGGAGTTGGCAGAGAGCCCACTACGGAGCCGCCACCCCTCCCCGGGCGTGTTATGTGTGCGATCGATGAGGGCATCTCAGGAGGGACTGTCCTCAGGTCGCCCGAGCTAGACAAGAGCTAAGGTCAAACACTAAGGCCCGCCTAGAGAGGGGAACACCGGGGGGTGAAATCGACGTGGCCCCGACACAAACAAGCTGTGAGAATAATGGCGAGCGAGTGATCTCCACACAGGTTCCAGCAACAACGCCCACAGAAAAGGTGACTCCTGGCGACTGGCTACGGGAGCTGGTGGCGGGGATCACGGGGGCCACGTCGCTGGTGGAAGGGGAGGTAAACGGAGTGCGTACCCGAATCCTGCTGGACACGGGGGCGGTGGCCTCGCTCGTGAGCGCAGCACACTGCAGCGCGATCGGGGTCGACGTGCGTCACCTGCAAGCACCGGACCGCGCGCTGCACACTGCGAGCGGAGCCGGAATGGGGCTGCTGGGGAGAACCACCCTAGAGGTCCGCATAGGCAGCCAGGGGTGCACGCAGGAGTTCTACGTGTCGAGTGCGTTGTGTCACGAGTGTATCGCAGGCACCGACCTCTTAGAACAGCTGGGACTCAACGTGCAACCCCGCCAGCGATGCGCCACCATGGAGAGCAACGGCGAGTGGATTCCATTCCTGGGACGAGAACCAACGCGCCCCCGCTTCGCACCTGTGGCCGCTATCCTGGCGACGGCAGTCACCATCGGGCCGCTCACCGAGATGCTGGTGCCGGTGGCAACATCCTCCACCGACCCCGCGCTCCGACCATCAGGGGAGGTAATGCTGACTCCTCACCCGGAGTTGGCAAAACGGTATGGGGTCGTGGGATCCGCCACGTTGGTAAACGCAGATGGTGACCGATTGTTTATGCGGATGTTTAACCCCCACAGTACCCCAGCGATACTGTGACGGCGCACCCCGATCACCACCGTACACCCCCTGCACCCACGCCACTCTAACGACTCGGTGTTCGCACTCTGGGCTGAGGACACCGGTCGTCCTGAGGGTGACCAGGACCTGGCCTGGCGAGTCGGCCCGACTCCCCGAGCCGAGGTCGTTCCCCTGCTCGACACGTTACATGTACCATGGGCGGATTTACCTAAGGGAGAGGCCGATCAGCTGCGCGAGTTACTGCGGGAGTATGCCGACGTATTCAGTGAACACGACTCGGACGTGGGTCGGACCGACCTTGTTAAGCACCAAATTGACACCGGTGCAGCCCGACCCATCAAACTCCCTGCGTACCGAGTGGGCGCATCCAAACACACCCAGATCAAAGAGGCGGTTGGGGACATGCTTCGCGATAACATAATTCAGCCCTCGGCGAGCCCCTGGTCAGCCCCGGTGGTACTAGTAACGAAAAAGGATGGGTCAACCTGGTTCTGCGTCGATTACCGTAAATTGAACGCAGTCACGCTCGGCGACGCCTTCCCCATACCCCGCATCGACGACACTTTTGACAGCCTCGCCGGAGTGCGATATTTTTCCACCCTCGATCTCGCGTCCGGGTACTGACAGGTGGAGATGGCGGAGGAGGATCGGCCGAAAACTGCATTCACCACCCCGATGGGACTATTCGAGTTTCGAGTACTCCCGTTCGGACTCACCAATGCACCCGCGACGTTCCAGCGGCTGATGGAGTTGGTGATGCGGAGTTTGCAATGGGAACAGTGCCTGATTTACTTGGACGATGTGATCGTGTTCAGTAGATCTTTGTCTGAGCATTGGTCCAGGCTACGAGAGGTGTTCCAGCGACTGCGAGCGGCTCATCTCAAGCTCAAGCCACGTAAGTGTTACATCACACAACGCGAGGTGGGGTACCTCGGGCATCGCGTCAGCGAGGCAGGCGTGCGTACCGATCCGGAGAAGGTACGCGCCGTAGTGGAGTGGCCACGGCCAAGGAATCTGACGGAGATCAGATCATTTTTGGGGCTCGCCACCTATTATCGTCGATTTATAAAGGGATTCAGTGAGATTGCACGCCCTCTTACCCAACTCACCTCCCCTAAGCACCCCTATCAGTGGACGGGGGCCTGCCAGACGGCCTTCACCACTCTCAAATATCACCTCACCCATGCCCCCACCCTCGCTTTCCCCGATTTTACCACCGATTTTATTTTGGACACCGACGCCTGCAGCAGCGGGCTAGGCGCGGTGTTGTCACAGGTACAGGATGGGACGGAATGAGTCATCGCGTACGCCAGCCGGACCTTGAGTGGGGCCGAGCTGAACTTTTGCGTGACCCGCCAAGAGTTGTACGCCGTGATTTTTGCATGCAAACAGTTCCGGCCGTATTTGTACGGCAGGAGATGTCGCGTACGCACTGACCATTATGCTCTGCAGTTCCTTCTTACATTCAAGGATCCGCGGGGGCAGATGGCCCGGTGGTTGGCGCAGTTGCAGGAGTACAACCTGCAAATCGAGTATCGGGCTGGCCGGACGCATGCAAACGCGGACGCCTTGTCGAGGCGACCCACGGTGTACGCCGAGACAAGGGCGGAGGAGGCCTGCCCGTGTTTCACGGGGGGATGCTGCCGGCAGGCAACGGACCCCCGAGAGGCCGCGGCCACATACCCCCCCCCCCCAGCGAGAGAGAGTGCAGTGTGCGTCACAGAGACCCTCACAGGTGGCACCGAGGATCCCGTCGACCGCCCGGCAAGTGCGGGACCCGCGGCTCGGGACCCGATCGGATGGATCCAGGAGGACGTCGGCTGCGCCTTCCCGGGCCTAAACGACGAGCAGCTGAGACAGACCCAGCAGCGAGATCCGGATCTGGCGGCAGTGGAGGCGGCACTGCGGGAGGAAAAGAGTGCCCTACCAGGACCCTGGAGCGGTTTGTATGCCCGGTTGTGTGTGCAGAACGGAGTGGTACGGGAGTTAACCAAGGCCGGCCAGCCGGGGTGCATCTGTGTTCCTGCCCAGGTGCGACCCCAGCTGCTACGGCTGGTGCATGACCACCCACTCGGGGGCCACGATGGGGAACGACGCACGCGAGAGACCCTGCGTCGCCAGTATCTCTGGCCCAAATTGGCACAAAACGTGGCGGCCTGGGTACAGGGCTGCCGCGCCTGTCAGCAGTGCGGGCCGAAACCGGCACGATACCAGGTACCCCTAAGGCCGTTCCGCGTCAGCCGCACGAATCAGCTGGTCGGGATCGATCTACAGGGGCCATTCCCGCGATCCCATCGAGGCAACCGGTATATTCTAGTCGCAGTAGAGTATTTCACCCGCTACCCCGTGGCAGTGGCCATCCCTGATAAAACGGCCTTGGTGGTGGCCCGGGCATTCGTGGAACATTACGTACTCAAGCACGGGATCCCAGAACGAGTCCTCACCGACCAGGGTAGCGAGTTCGAGGCCGAGCTGTTCCAGGCACTGTGCCGAGAATTTGAAATCCAGAAGGACCGAACCACAGCGTACCACCCCCAAGCGAACGGTATGGTAGAACGCATGAATCAGACCTTAGCGGGGAAACACAAACGTATGGCGGCCGCAAATCAACGGGATTGGGATGAACACCTCCCCTACGCCCTTTTCGCCTACGCCACCACCGTACACACGTCGATGGGACAAACCCCGTTTTTAATGATGTTCGGCCGTGAGTCTCGTTTACCCGCAGATCTGCTATTCGGCGTCCCTTCCCCCCAGCCGGAGGAGGGAAGCCGCCCCGTGGAACACCTGTTGGAGACCCTGCGAGAAGCCCGAGGCCGAGCATACCCGCAAGGGGAAGCCGCGCATCGGCGGCAGGAACAGGGCACCCGACCCCGCATGGAACCCCCCTTATTCCTGACAGGCGCTAAGGTGTGGCTACACACCCCTCGCATCGGGATCGGGCAGGTGGGGAAACTGACTACTTACTGGCGGGGACCCTGGACCGTGGTGCGGCAGATCTCCCCCTGGACGGTACTAATTTATGGCGGGGAGAGGGGTCAAGAGACGGTGGTCAATGTCCGCCGCTTAAAACCGTGGAAAGCGGCCCCGGCGAGAGAGAACCCCGTCACCCGAAGGCCCCGAAATCCCGGAGGACCCGCACCCCTCGTGTTGGGGGGCCTCGCACACTACATGGGCCCCGCCGGGCCCCCGAGACGCCCCGATCCAGTCCGGAGATGGCGCGGACGACGGCAACTAAACCCTTCTGCTGCTGAGTTTGTGCCCCAGCCCACATGTGCCGGGGGACGGGGAGAGCCGCTGGAGTGGAGGAGGAGGGCGCCGCAGGAGCTGCAGAGGACGGAGCCACCCGCCCCGAGACCAGCCACGAGGTCCGGACGGACCCCCCGGACCCCGCAGCGTTTCCTCGTGGGCGCGGCTCAAGCAAGGTGCTCCAGTCAACTCGGGACGGGGACCAGCACCTCGGGGGGCTATGTGATGCCGCCGCCACGAAGCCGTTCAGCAGGCGCCCCATCCCCGACCTCACCACCACCAAGCAATGGAGCCAACCCCTTGTCCCCCTGACCTCACCTCACATGAACACACCCGCACGCATTTCCCCCCCCCCCCCTCATAGAGCTCCGAGGGGAGGTCACCTGGCCGACCGGTTTTTATCCGAGAAACCCCTATCGGGATTAACTCTCACGGTTTCCGGCGATCAGGGAATTGGATGACCTCCCCCGTGCTACGTTGCGCCGCGGCGCTGTGATCAGCCTTAATATTGTGTGGTCGCGGCGTGGGGCATTCGGCCACCGCGGTTGAGGCGCATTTCCCCCCACACACGCCAGTATCGACGGGGCAGGCAGAGGGAATAAGCATTGTGATGGAGGAGCATCATTAGAAAACACGCAGCCCATCTGAACTGCATAATCAGGCACCCCCGCACAGGCAGCGGAGGGACGGCATAATTACGCTCGGGCACGCAGGCACCATTGTTAGGGGAGTTAAAGGATAAGGCTATTAGTATAAATAACCTGGAGAGCGGGGTCACGCGGGCAGCCGTGCACAAATTCCCACGGCGCACCTTTGTAATGGACGCCGCCGCATAATCTGCAATAACAAAGGCATGCGTGAGAAAGGAATTAACTTGCGGAACATCCGATTAGCATATCGAAGGCCCACGGTACGTGGGAAGGGGGTAGGGGCCTGAGTCCGGGGAATTAGGATAAAAGGGAGCGTAGCGAGGTAGAGCGCTCTTACTCCGAGAAGCCAGCGTCCAAGACGGCCCCCAGCTCTGCCCTCCGGACGTCCGTGCGACGTGTCGAGGCAAGCAGCGAGGAAAATCCACGGAACGTCGAGTGCCTCAAACCGTGAGTAAGGAGGTAAAAGTATTTCGTGAAAGATAAATCGGGAATAGGTATAAAGGTATCAGCGTAGGCCAGCCTCGTCGACTCACTGATTTAACATCTAATTCGCAGGTAGCAGATAATAAATCATTAATAGCGAAGCGTGGTCTCGCGTGATCTTGTTGAGCAGTGTGTCGCGTGGGGAGCTGCGTGTGTGTGCGTGCGTCCACCCCGTGTGCGATACAGGTGCGCGATCATAACGCGAGTAGTCAGGGGTGAGCGTAGTGCTGCGGCTCGCCTCGGGGGAGCGCTGCGCAGAGTGGCGCGAGAGTGGGTGTCGCGTGTGTTCACTCCGTGTGTGAGACAGGTGTGCGATCATAACGCGAGTATTCAGTGGTGAGGGAGTGCCGCGGGGAGCTGTATGCGTGAGTGTGCATACGTTCGTTACGTGTCGGATACGGATGCGCATTGGTAACGTGGTTATTCGACGTGGAGGCGTCTGATTGATGATGCTGTGCGCACGTCTGATTGATGATGCTGTGCGCACGTATGCTCGCAGCGTGGGAGCGCCGCGCGAGGCTGTAACAGTAGGGGCGTCATGTTCGAATGCTGGCGAAACCGTAGCGGGTAAATAGGGAGGTGGGGTAACGTAAACGAAATAGGGGTGTGATGCACAAGCCGCTGCTAGCCATGGAAGGAAAAGTGCAGATCTCGGAGGGAACCCACGCGGAACTGGTGGAGAGAGACAAAATATAACAAACTCCACACACAGAGAGGTGCCCGAGTCGGGAATGGAACACACAGACCACTTCTTGCCGTGCGGAGCGCTTTTACCGCGCCGGCAATCACAAGCGAAAAAAGCCTTCACCGTATTCGTCAACAAACCGCCTCAGAGCGAAAAGGAAAGTGTCCAACCAGGTGACGTTTCGGGCAATGGACCCATCTGCACCGGACATGGGGTGCCGCTCGTGGTTCTGGAAGAGCTGGGAGATGCGGACATCTGCACGAGGTCGAGGTCGATCAGCTTCGTGAACGCCACTCGAGGTGACATTCTCCGCATCGGATTGCCGAGGCGAGAGGGCTTCAGCCAAGGCCCTGGTCAAGTTGAACTGAAAGGTCGCGAGGTCAAAGCTTGCTCGGTCCCATTATCCCTTCCTCGGGGTCGATAAAATTGCTACAACGTTGTGGGGAAGTCAACAGCAGTTGCCTTGTGGATGAAACTATGAACGATGTTTTTATTTTACCAGGTAAGGCCCCACTGATCTGCATTGTAGATTATTTTGTTTTCAGAAGCGACCTGGCTTTCGCACATGCTGTGTGTGCGTGATCCCAATTGAGTCATTTAGAGGTGATGATGTTTCAGCAGTGGCATGTTTTGGCCAATACCACCGTTCCACTGTTTGTGCGCGTGTGTTCATTTAGCTATGGGACGAAACTGTACAGAACCCAGAGGAAACCCGTGCAGAACGAGCGAGAGTTGGAGAGAATATACGAACTCCGCACACTCGCTCACACTCGATCAACACACAAACTCAACACTGCAGAACGGTCGAGAGAGAACGAACTCCACACACAGGAAAGGCGCCCGAGTCGGCATTCAAACCGAGGGACTTCAACTAAGTATTCAACCACTTAACACATTCCTGCGGAGGGAGCTAGCAGGAACGTTGGGTTGCTCGGTCAATGGCCAGGGTCAACGGCAGCGTGGTGTATTCCGCAAATATGGTCGTTTGTGAGGGCGGGCACAAGCCGGCGTGAGTAGGTTAAACGTTGAGTTGTATAAGGGCACCACGGGGTGACCAGCCCCTCCCAACCCAGCCCCACCCCACCCAGCCCCACCCTGCGCCACCGTTCCCACACAGCCCCTCCCCACCCTCCCCTCCACACCCTCCCCACCCAGCCCCTCTCCAACCCAGCCCCACCCTCCCCACCCAGCCCCACCCTCCCCACCCAGCCCCTCCCCACCCTCCCCTCTCCACCCAGCACCACCCTTCCCATTTTTGGATTCACGCCGGACGGACGGACACAATAATTCCCTGTGGGCTGGTGTAACCAGGAGGTTCCTACCAGTAAAATGTACCACGTAAGGCCCCCCAGCTGAACTACTATATCGCATTTTTTTCAGAAGCGAACTGGCTATCACAAATGATAGCTCAACGAAGTGGCTTCATCATCGCGTGGTAATTTAGAGCGGCCACCTAACAGTTTGTTAAAGGCTATGTTTTGGGGGGGGGTCTTTGTCTGTGTACGTTCGTCATTGTTTTACGGCCGAGTTGGCAGTGCTGTGGTTAAGCCCACTGCGCTACGAACCCGGCCACCCGAGTTCGATTCCCGTTCACGGCCACCAACATCAGGGACGATTACCTAGGTCGACTCAGCCTCAAATGAGTACCCGACGCGGTGTGTAAACAGCGGCACTGGGGAGACAAAGGCGGCCGGGAGTGGGGCTGGCCACCCACCCCCTCGAGTGGTGTTCCGGCCTTCATAGGTATTCGTTAACATTACTTGTCCCAACGGTCCGTTAATACCATACGGGGGATCTTTGTCTTTGTATGGATCAATGGTTTAGTTATTGGTGCACTGCCCTACGATCCTGGCTGCCTGGGTTCGATTCCACAGTGCAGAATAGATGACACGGCTGTATTTCAACCGAATCGAGGGTGGTTCTAAGCTGCACTATCTCCCACACACTATCCCAGCCTCAATAGGTACGTGCTCACCAACACTACAATGTGTACGACTATCCAGCGAGAGACGAGGGCTCTGTTTGCACGCGTGTCAGGTAAGGTCAGGTAAGGTCAGGAGCCTCCATCTGCCGGTCACCGTTGGTTTGTTCTCGAGCGACGTGGTCCTCTCCACTTGAACTCAGCCTCTTAAGTGCACCTAGCCTGGCACAGTCGTAATGGCACTCGGCAGTCATCACACCGACGATGTACATTTAAATTCAACAAATTCGCTGCTGCTGCTGCTGCTGCGTTGACAGTGGTGAACAAGCTCAGTTAACGACAACAATCCAATAACACTGCTTGAATATAAATAAATAAAAATGATAGGCGACGTTTCGGGTAATGGTCCTTCACAGCACACATGCGGAGACGCCATAGAGGTAGTGTCAATATGTATATGGATTGTACGCCTTGGATCTGGACTCAGTTGAGTTTGGTGCAGGCGCGTGGGTGTTAAATGTATTGTTTTAATGTTGTGTTGTGGATGCGTCTTCAGCGATTTCGGATTGCTGGATTTCTCGAGGTCAATTTCCGATTCGTTTCGGACTTCAAGGGACATTTTCAACACGAGCTAATCCAGTGCCTCGACAGCTTTCTTACTGTCCGCCTTGAGGCGTTGTTCTCTGGTCTGACACTGGTGGTGAGACGAGGCCATGAAGAAGGCTGCCGTCTCTGGTGCAGGCCAGTCCGTTTCAAAGACATTGCAAATTTTTATCAGAGCCACGCTTAAATTTCGACTTTAAAGCTTTCGCGACTGCAGGGATTCATATTATTGGTTCTTTCGGTAAAGTCACGTAGAATTGTAGTAATTAAATAATAAAATAATAAAACAATTAAATTCTCACGACGTTTCGATTGCAACATAAGCAATCATTATCAGGTGTGAAACCCATAATACAAATATTTTATTATGTTTTATTTTTATTATTTTATTATTTCCCTTCTACGTGATTTTACCGAAAGAAACAAGAGACACGTTTGTTTGCATGTTCACTACAAGTACCAGTGTGTGGTCAGTGTAGTAATTGATTCCTTGCAAGAGGTATCTTATTTGGCGTTTGAACATCTTAACACGACTCCTGCTTTATTGCCAAGAAGAGGTAAGGCTATCATATATGATACGCTCAATGAAGTGGCTTATCACGTGGAAATGTATCGCGGCCACACCCTCGAAACGCGTGACGTTGATTCTTAATGTGGAGGGGATATCCCCAGGAGCACCTGGAGAAAATTCACGCGACCACGTGGTGAGAGAGAGGGAGAGACACGCAAACTCCACATATACAGCGGGGGTCCTGGTCGGGATCGAACTCACGACCTCCTGCATACCAGGCGAGGGAGTTAACATCTCCAAACCACCGCGGCCCGCCCCATCTCTTGAGGTGGTGGGGGGGGGGACTGCATGCACCTTCGATTCGCACGGTTGGCTACGTATGGTGCGAAAGAAGATCAACATGCATGCTAATTCATAGTTACTCACAAATGATCTTGTGATGATGCTGCTGGCTGCTGCGTTGCGGTTGGAAGTGGTGCACAAATAATTGACGGACCAAAAAAAACACATTCGTCAATAATAATAATACTACTACTGCGGCTTTAAAAGGAAAAGAGAATACCACAAATACAAACGTCCATACATACTGACACATCAGAATATGTATTTGTACTGGAGGAAATCTGATGAGCTATGAAGCTCTTTCTCACGGGGCGGGTCAGAACGTAACAACAACAAACAATACACAAACAAGATAGGAGCGCAAAGTGTCGGAAAGGCAAACGCATCACTTCGAAAACAATATTTACAAATACAACTAAACTACACTATGAGACCTCCTTTACCAGTGGCAAAATATAGTGTAATGCGGGCGCGGGCGACCTCCCGGATGTGACGTCACGGAGAGGTGGAGTTAGGTGACGTGGGAGGAAAGGTTAAGGTTCTTAAGGGAGGAGACCGGAAGAGGAAGGCAGAACGAGTGGGACTGGACCAGAGTAAGGCCACGTGGGCAAAGCCAAGGGGCGGCCAGCGGTGGCCAGCTAAGGGAGCAGCCAGCGGAGCTGCGAGAGAAGACAGCGGTGGGGCGGCTGGAGAGAAGGCGGACGAGGAGCTGCGGGGAACACAGCCGGCGAGGCTGTGTGTGAGGGAGAGGCTACGAGAGCGACGAGAGGAGAGAGAGGCTGAGAGAACGACGAGGGGAGAAACTGCAGGAGAGCAGTATCAGTGTCAGTATAGAGTCTTATAGAAGGACAGCCGTGCGGGTTAAGAGAGAAGAACCGAATAAAGGACACCAAGCCAGACATCGTGGTCGAGTCCTTTATTACATTGGTGTCGGAAGTGCAACGGCATGTCGAAACAAGTGAGAAAGAAAAATGTTCCAGCGCCGGCATCGGCTTCTTCGTCCGAAGACGAAGACTTCCCTCCAAACATGGATCCTGCCAGGGTGGTGGAGGAGAGCCCTGCTGAAACGAGTGCGGGGACGGGAGTGGAAGATGTAGCCACAGTGTCAGGGCCGCCGACACCATCAGACGCTGATCGGCGATGGCTGCAGGTGGCTGAGCAACTGGAGACTCTCAAGGACGCCCTGGGCCAATTGTGTCATCTCGTCACCCCAAGCACGGCGACGGAGAGAGCGGAGAGTGCTCCACAGGCCGCCACGGGTTCTTCACTCCCGGCGCCATGGGCCACGCGGCAGGAGGCCGCCATCTTGCGCGTGCCGCGGCGGGAATCCGCCATCTTGACCACGCCGCGATTCGACGCCATTTTGAATTTGCCTCCGGAGGAACCATCGGCGGAGGGCGGAGTGAAGCGAAGTCGGAGTCGCCATCTCACCACGGTCAAGGAATTCGCCATTGGGGGCGACTGGAGCGCTTTCGCCTGCAGATTTTTAGCGGCGGTCCGTTCTGCGAGATGGACCGATGCTGAGGCCTTGGAAGTGTTGCCGACTCTTCTGGACGACGAATCTGTTCGTTTTTTTCGCTCCATTAAGGCCGAGAAGAAGAGGACATTATATGGAGTTTTTCAAGAAATGGCCGACGCCTACGAGCCACCTGACGACGCGCATCGGCGATTCGCTCAACGACAACGAGCGCCCGAGGAGTCGCCTGTGGCGTACAGGGGTGCAGTGCTTGATTTGGCTATGGCCGCGTATCCAGATACAACACCTGACCTGCTCGAGCCTCTCATCTTGGGCAAGATGCTCGAGCTGTCGCGGGATCTTGGGATTCCCATGCCGGTGTGCGGGCATGAGAAGCTCACCTCCCGGGCGGCGGCGAAATGTCTGGATGCACAATTCAACCTACGACGATGGAAACAGGTCACGGCGTGGACAGGGGGGCCCGTCGCGGAGGGTGGCGCTCTGGGTTGGGACCCTACGAAGTCGGTATACGTGCCGGATGAGCGGGGCCCTCAGGAGCTGACGGCCGCCTCGGTGCCATGGTCAGGCCGCGGTGGACCGGCCTCTCGTGCTGCACCGCCGATACGCGGGCGGCGCGATGCAAGGCCTGCGCTTCGGCGCAACGACGCCGATTGCTTCCGCTGCGGACGGAAGGGCCACTACGCGAAGGACTGCTGGGCCCGCATCCCGGGTCCGCCACAACAGGAGGCCTCATTACCGGCCAAGCCGCCCAAGGATCCACCGAAACAGGCAAGTCGGCACGCACCAGACACCCGGCAAGGCTTTACACCTCACCCATCACCTTCGTTGTGCGGTCATAGTGTTGTTGTTAAAGAGGGACCTTCGACGGGGCCTTGTCGCTCTGTGACGCAGTGGCGCAAATTGGCACGGAGGGTTGTTGCGGCCGCTACGGGTTCGTCCACCGTGCCGGGGTCTATACAAGGGGTGGACGTGCGCATTTTGGTCGATTCCGGGGCGTCCGCGACTATTATTTCGGATGTCATTTTTCATCTGTTAGGCATCCCACCCGGGGCCGTGCGTCCGGTTTACGGGTCGTGCGTCGCTGCGAACGGGGGTAGTATGGGCATCGTGGGCCAGGTGGACGCTAAAATATCTATTGGGGATGTGTCGGCCTCGGGCGTTGTGTTGATTTCAAGATCCTTGGCAGTTCCCTGTTTATTGGGCACTGATTTTCTGGCTAAGATGCCTATTTTGATCAAAATTAATGAGAATTGTATTGAACTGCCGGGTGGCCGTCAAATTTCGTTTCTGCCGTCGCCCTGGGGGCGACCTGCTTCGGCCGTACAAGTGCAGGCGCTATCCGTGGCATCTGTTGATATTCCACCTGGTTCACAGATGCTTATTCCCCTGCGGTATCGGAAGCCCCTGCCTGGTCGGCTGGGAGCGGTTGGGATCTTGTTGTCACCTTCAGCCTCGATAACGGCCGGATCGGCGCTGGTCGGAGCGCAGACCATCGTCCGGCCAGATCAATTACCGTTTTTGCAGGTGCTCAATGCGGGTACGGAAAATGTCTGTGTCCCAGCCGGCACGGTTGTGGCACATGCCACCACGGCATTTACGGCTCACGATTGTTCGCATAGCCAGGGAGTGGTTGCTGGTGTTTCCGAGCCTGTGGCTTCGGATGACCGCTGGATTGCTAGCTTATGTGACGGAAATTCTTCCCTGTCTGTGGATCAACGGGGTGCGCTTCATAAATTGTTATTGACGTATTCCGATGTGTTCAGCTCCAATGATTTGGATTTGGGACGCACCTCATTGCTTCACCATCACATTGCTACAGGCGACGCTGCCCCTATTCGGTTGAATTCGCACCGAATGAGTCCGGCCGAGCGAGAACACGTTCGGGGGGCAGTGGAGGATATGTTGGCTGCGGATATTATATCGCCGTCGAACAGCCCATGGGGCGCGCCTGTGGTTTTGGTTAAGAAAAAGGATGGCAAATTGCGATTCTGTGTTGACTTTCGAAAATTGAATAAGATATCGGTGGCAGATGCGTATCCCCTGCCGCGTATGGACGACTCCCTCGACGCATTGTCGGGGGCTAAGTATTTCTCTACACTGGACCTCTCTTCGGGATTTTGGCAGCTTCCCCTTGACGAGCCCTCACGGGAGAAGACCGCATTCCGTACGCCGCAGGGGTTGTTTCAATTTAACTGCCTTCCGATGGGGCTGAATGCGGCCCCTGCCACATTTCAAAGGCTCATGGAACTCGTTTTGACGGGGTTGCAGTGGGAGACATGTCTCATATATTTGGACGATATCATCGTCTTCAGCCGCACATTTGATGAACATTTAAGGCGGCTGGAGACGGTGTTCGCGAGGATGCGCTCCGCGAACTTGAAATTTAAACCAAAGAAATGTCACCTACTGCAACGGTCCGTCCGTTATTTGGGGCACATCGTGAGTGCTGAGGGGGTGTCTACGGACCCGGAAAAAACGGCGTGCGTCCGAGATTGGCCGACTCCGGTCACCGTGGGGGATGTACGTCGCTTTCTGGGATTTGCCTCGTATTATCGAAGATTTGTACCGAATTTTGCGACCATCGCGAGGCCCTTGCACCTCCTTACGGGTAAGGGACGTAAGTTTGCGTGGGGACCGCCGGAAGAGGCGGCCTTTCAGAGTCTGCGTAATCTGTTGGCTACCGCCCCAACATTGGATTATCCGGATTTCAATCAACCGTTCATTCTTGATACGGATGCGAGCGACACAGGTATTGGCGCGGTGTTGTCTCAGTCTAAAGGGGGCGTAGAGCGCGTCGTTGCGTATGGTAGCCGGGTCCTGTCGCCCGCGGAAACACGCTACTGTGTCACTCGCAGGGAACTCTTAGCCGTTGTTTTTTTCCTACGTCAGTTCCGACCGTACCTGTACGGCCGTTCCTTTATCGTACGTACGGATCATGCGGCCTTGCAATATGCCCTTAAAATGGATCAACCTTCCGGCCAGCTGTCGCGTTGGTTGGACACGCTGCAAGAATTTTCATTTCAAATTCACCATCGTAAAGGGGTGCGCCATGCGAACGCAGACGCACTTTCTAGGTTGCCGCAGCGCTCCCCTTGCAAATGTGCGTCGGGGACGCAGAGATGTGCGCCCAGCCTACCCCCCCCTCAGCCGGTGGTATTGGCTGTGGAGAAGTCGGATGCTACTGTGGAACCGGGGCCGACTGATGGGGTTTTGAATCTGCCACGGTCTGTTTGGATAAGGGAGCAAATGATGGATGAGTCGTTAGTGTCCTTGCGGAAGCGATCCAAAGTGGAGGTTGGGGGTCCGGTTACGGAGGGTGCGCCGGAAACCGCGGTCCGAGATGGTCTGCTTATGTGGAGGGAAAGTCTCCAGGAACACTGGCGTCTAGTGGTGCCTGCGTCCCTCCGATACGAGTTGATTAGAACTCTCCATTGTGACACGCTATTACATCTGGGTGTGCAGAAGACCTTGTTGACGTTGCAACGTCATTATTTTTGGCACGGCATGTCGACGGATGTCGTGGGGCACGTCCGCGCGTGCCCTGACTGTGCCCGGCGTAAGCCTCCTAAACATCCTTATGTGCCACCCTTACAGTCAATTCGGGTGTCTCGGGTCAATGAATTGGTGGCACTGGACATTTTGGGACCTTTCCCACCTTCGGCGAGGGGTAATAAATATTTGCTGGTCGGGGTTGAGTACCTCTCCCGTTGGCCGATGGCCTGGCCGTTGCCCGATCAATCGGCCGCGGCCATTACCGACGCCTTTTTGTTCGGATATGTTATGGACAAGGGTGCGCCGGAGAGACTCCTTACGGATCAGGGCCGAAATTTTTCTTCGAAATTATTGGCGGAAGTATGCGCGGGCCTAGGGACTAAGAAGGTCCGGACATCCCCATACCATCCGCAAACGGATGGTATGGTTGAGCGGCTAAACCGGACATTGTCTGCCATGCTGTGCCACACGGTGAGTGAGCAACAATCGGATTGGGACCTGCACATCCCGGGGGTGCTTTCGGCGTACAGGATGACTCCTCATGCGGCTACGGGTTATTCGCCATTTTACCTTATGTATGGTCGGGAAAACGTGCCGCCAATGGATGTGCAGATGGGAACCGGTGTGAGGGGACCTTGTAAACCGCTTCCTGACTACATTCGGGACACTGTTCGCCGGGTCTCGGAGGCGCGGGAGAGTGCCCGTGTGGCTACGGCCAAAGCTCAGGCCCGAAATGAGAGGTACGCACGGCGTTCCAAAGGGGAGTGCCCCTGGAAGGTTGGGGACCTGGCCTGGCTCCATTGCCCGCAGGTGCGGCCGGGTACCTCTCCCAAATTTCACAAACCTTGGCGAGGGCCTGTCCGCCTCATTGAGGTTCCTAATCCTCAGTCGGCGCGTGTTCAAATTGGTTCTCGCCGCTGGTTTGTTCACACGTCGCGCTTGAAACCGTATGTTGCTCCCCTACATGATGCATCATCTCCCAATGTTGCCTTGCCGGGGTCTGTTGCTGCCGACTCTCCCCCGCCTGCGTCCATTGATCTTGCTAGAGCGCCTGTCGTACCTGTTCCAGGCAGGCCGGCCTTGACACCGGAGGGGACGAGGCGCTCTGCTCGGAGGGTGCCTGCCAGATCTGCGGGTCCTTCGAGCCCTGCAGCCCTTCCGACCCCGCTGCAGACGCATCCGCGGGACAAGCCCAAGACTGATCCTTCAAGGACACGGGACGTTGGTGGACTTCCAACAGCGACAGGGGGATTTCACCCTGTCGCTCCTCAAACTCAATCACGTTCCCGTTCCGCGGATGGGCCGCCGACCGTCCGGGACGGGCCGGCGACCCGCACACGCTCTAAATCCCTTGTGTTTCGTTGATTGTTATGTTGTATTGTTCTTACTGTGTATTTATTGCCTGCTTCTGCTACGTTATTGATTGTTGAGTTGTGTTGATTGTTCTTACTGTTATATTGCATGCTTGGTGTCCTTTGGTGTGTTACGCTCGGGTTCGCCCGCATTACTGTTGGTGTTGTTCAGCCGAGGTCGGCTGGGTTTTTCTCCACGGGGGAGGGTGGTGTAATGCGGGCGCGGGCGACCTCCCGGATGTGACGTCACGGAGAGGTGGAGTTAGGTGACGTGGGAGGAAAGGTTAAGGTTCTTAAGGGAGGAGACCGGAAGAGGAAGGCAGAACGAGTGGGACTGGACCAGAGTAAGGCCACGTGGGCAAAGCCAAGGGGCGGCCAGCGGTGGCCAGCTAAGGGAGCAGCCAGCGGAGCTGCGAGAGAAGACAGCGGTGGGGCGGCTGGAGAGAAGGCGGACGAGGAGCTGCGGGGAACACAGCCGGCGAGGCTGTGTGTGAGGGAGAGGCTACGAGAGCGACGAGAGGAGAGAGAGGCTGAGAGAACGACGAGGGGAGAAACTGCAGGAGAGCAGTATCAGTGTCAGTATAGAGTCTTATAGAAGGACAGCCGTGCGGGTTAAGAGAGAAGAACCGAATAAAGGACACCAAGCCAGACATCGTGGTCGAGTCCTTTATTACAATAGTAATAGGTTTTTACTCTTTCAACTGCTACAAAAACTGACACCTTTATACAAGGCATTATGTTTGCAATAACCACAACACAAGCAGTCAAAATGCAAACAAAAAGAAACAACTCTGATGATTATAATGATATGAACTGTCCTTGAAGTTGATTGGTTCTCACCCGAGACAGCTTTTCTTACAAAATCAAACATGATGCCTTGTATAAAGGTGTCAGTTTTTGTACCAGTTGAAAGGGTAAAACCCTATTACTACAACTAAACTGGTTTTTATCTTACCACGTGCCCACATACATCGTTATACAATAACAGCCGCCGCCGTTTGCCACGAAGTGACGGCCACGTCGCCACCACTCTTGTGCCAGACTAGGAGGTGCACCCTGAGGCTGTCACGTGACGAAGATTCGCTGGCCACGTGTAATGATGATGGGTTGACTCGCGAGATGACTGGCAGATGCAACACGCAGAAGTTTGGCACTTGCACACACGTACACCTATAACACCTTGGCTAGGCGTGATGCCCCGTGACGTATGGCTGTACAGTCATTGTAATAATGTCTGCATGCTGATGTTATTAATTATACACGCGTACGAGACAGGGACTCCTCTACTTACGAACGAGTTAGGTTCCAGAGGTCTGTGTTCGTTAGTCGATTTGTTCGTAAGTCCAAACTTTTTTCATGTCGATTCCGAACATGTTGTATGGCGTGTACACCAAGGCCGTAGCCATGGAGTCAACATTGGGGTGGACTAAATCTTCCAGGGTGTTTGGGGGTCCCAACCCAGAAAAACAATATAAATTTAAAATCTAATTTCCTGCCTAAAATATTTAAAAATTCACAAACACATTGGATGGACATTTTTTATTTACAATAATGTCGAATAGTGTATTGTATTACATTGTTCTGTTTAAACTTTTTTACCATTTCTTGTTTCATTGTATGTAATAGCAGAGATTAGGGATTAATAAAGTACAACCAATAACCACAATCATATAAACATAAATATATGCGTTGATTTATACGAAGACAAGTCCAGATATTGTGGCCAGGGTTTCTCAAATTGTTTTATTTACATAGCATAGTAATTCATGTTTTCATACCAAAATATTGGGGGGGGGGGACATTTAGAGCATATTTGAATATTAGGGGGGATGTTTCACCCCCAATATATATTATAATTACGGCCTTGGTGTACACTACACACGAGGAATGGCTTTAAAAGTTGTATACTCGCCTGGTGATGTAGATGCCACTGGTTCATCTTACTACGACCTGATCATTATCAACCCCACAGTGACAGCACAACAACAGGCAATGGCTGCGGCCCAGGTAGAAATGCTGGGAATTCTGGGTAATAAACGGGAATGTCGGGTAATGAACGGGAATGCTGGGTAATGAACGGGAATGCCGGGTAATGACACTGTTGGGGCCGCTGGTCCCCGGAGTCCCTCCCTGCTCCGTGCCTATGGCAGGGGCTCCGCCGTGCGCCGACCCCTCGCTGCTCTGCGAGCAGCTGCTGCCGTCGCTGGGCTCATCGCCCGACGGCTCCCCTCCCTGGTCCGTCCCTCCGCGAGCTCGTGTGAGAGGCATAGCTCGCCGCACGCCCTCGTTCACCTGCAGACGCTGCGTTGTCTCTCCACGGATCACGCGCTATTAAACGGGGGTCGGGGGCGAACGACGCTGCCCTCACACTGCGCGAGTCCCGGCGGCGACAGACGGAGCGGGGACCTGCGGACGCACCGACCCCTTCACCCACACTACGAGCGCACACACCTGCACACACGCGACATCCACTCGTGCGCCGCTCTACGCAGCGCTCACTCACGTGGTGAACCACAGTGTACACACGCGCACCCACACGCTCACACTGCACGACAATATCACGCGAGACCACGCTTCGCTATTAATGATTTATTATCTGATACCTGGTAATTTAATGTTAAATCAGTGAGTCGACGAGGCTGGCCTACGCTGATACCTTTATACCTATTCCCGATTTATCTGCTATGATTCTAATTCACCTACTTACTCCCTGCTGGATGCCCACGGCGGTTTGTTGATCCCGTGCTCGCAGCGTACCTCGATGCGTCTCACGGACGATCGGGTCGCTGGACTGGAGAGCGTCCTGTCGCCTGGCGCTGGAGAGAAGAGAGCGATTTCCCCTCTCCGCCCCTCTATTTATCCTCCCTACCTCAAAAGGGGATGCTGCGCTGAACAATGGGCTCGCGCACCCCGAGCCCGCGCACGGCGGTTCCCGGGCGCTGTTGATATGCTAATCAGTGAGCGACGTTGGCGGCGTACATCCTAACTAACCCCTTACCCTCCCTAACAATGGGGCCTGCGCGCTCAAGCGCAATTATCCCAACCCTCCATGACTATGCGCAACAGCCCCTGTGATCCCGCTATTCATGCTGTCCCGTGCCTCCCCTGCTTGCCCCGTCGACTCGTGGGGGTGTGTGTGGGGGGAAATGCGCCTCAACCGCGGTGGCCGAATGCCCCACGCCGCGACCACACCATATTAAGGCCGGCCGCAGCGCCGCGGTGCCACGTAGCACGGGGGAGGTCATCCAATTCCCTGATCGCCGGAAACCGTGAGAATTAATCCCGATAAGGGTCTCTCGGATAAAAACCGGTCGGCCAGGCGACCTCCCCTCGGAGCTCTATGGGGGGGGGGGGGGGGCATGAGTGCGGGTGTGTTCATGTGAGGTGAGGTGAGGGGGACGCGGGGTCGGCTCCGTTGCTTGGTGGTGGCGAGGTCGGGGATTTGGTGCCTGCCGAACGGCTTCGTGGTGGCGGCATCACAACACCAAACAACCATCGCCATCTATTGCACGGCGGTTGAACTCACGACTCTCGGTCCGAACAGGTAACTGGACATACGGACATGGTGTGTTCGTATCTATGAAAAGTGCGTAAGTCGAATGCTCGTAAGTAGAGGAGTCCCCGACATTATAAAGTTATTTCCTCCCGTCGGGCGAGACCACGGGTCGTCGTAGACACGCGCCCACGCACCGGTTGGAAATAAAACTGCGACGCATGCGTACGTGTATTGTTTATTATACGTGATAAAGACTGTGAATGAACAAATACAGATTACAAGTGACCGTGCACTGCCCTGGAGTGTGAGTATGTGTTGCGTGTACACGTGCGTGTACACGTGGAGTTGTGTAAACATCGCCACAAAGGCGGCCGGACCTGGTGCCGGCCACCCACCCCCTCGTGTACCGTACCGGCCTTCATAGGTGCTCACCAACAACACTTGCCCCAACAGTCTGTGAAGCCTACACGGGGGATCTTTGTATTTGTCTTTGTGTGGCAGTGGTTAGCTTGCCGCGTTGCGAACCCGGCGATTCCCGCTGACGGCGAACACCAGTGACGATTACCCGAACCGGTCCCGGGCCTCCCCTAGGTCGACTCGGCCTCAAATGAGCACCTAGGTCGGTGTGTAAACACAAGCGCTGTGCTGGCCACCCACCCCCTTCTAGATTTGAAGTTTTCGTGGCTGCAAGGCTCCATACTCTTTGGTTCTTTTGGTAAAGTCACGTAGGTAAAAAAAATGAAAATAAATAATGTCGTAATTTTCATTTAAAAAAAAAAATAAAATATACAAAAAAAAATAATGTTTTTTTTTCCACCTACGTGACTTTACCGAAAGAACCAAAGAATACCCACCCCCTTATCTACCGAACCGGCCTTCAATAGGTGCTCGCAAACAGCACTTTCCCCAAAAGTCTACGGCTATACGGGGATCGTTTGGCCGGATAGAAGGGTCTAAATGGGCGCGGCACGAGCTAGAAAAGACATGACCTGATGTGGTTGTGTAAAGATCGCCCTCTGTAAAGGAGGACGCTGCTGATGGACTGCAGTTGGAGGCAGTCGCCCTCCAGCAACAGCGGATGGCAGAGGAGCGACGCTCTCGCAACAACGAGCGGAGCGCCGGGCGGCTAAAACGAATATCTTTGGCATCGTGTGGAGCACAGGTGGTGTGCATTGGGCCAGTCATCTCAGTCGGGCAACCCATGGCACCCCGGGCCCGTGGTGCCATCAACGAGCCTTGAGGTGTGGGTGTGTGTGCCGCCCCCAGTACTCGCCCTATCAATTTGCCACTGGTAATGCCGCTCACCAAATAGACACGAATATTCACCCTGACCCAAACCAATTAGTTGACCTGCCACTCGCCAACACATTCCTGCGGAGGGAGCTGGTAGGAACGTTGGGTTGCTCGGTCAATGGCCAGGGTCAACGGCGGCGTGGTGTATTCCGCAAATATGGCCGACTGTGAGGGCGGGCACAAGCCGGCGTGAGTAGGTAAAACGTTGAGTTTTATAAGGGCGCCACGGGGTTACCAGCCCCTCACACACAGACACAGAGAGAGAGAACACAGAGACACACAGAGAGACACAAGCAGAGAGACACACAAGCAGAGAGAGACAACACAGAGACACACAGAGAGAGAGACACACAGAGAGAGACACACAGAAAGACACACAGAGAGAGACACACATAGACACACAGACAGACACACAAGCAGAGAGATACTCACACATAGGCACACAGAAAGACGCCGTCTCTGTGTCGAGGCCTTAAATAGAGGGGGGGCAGAGGGGGAGTTGCGTGGAATTCCTGCCCATAGGGGCCGTCCATAAATGACGTCACGTACCTGGAGGGGGGGGTCACATTTGTGACGATGTGTGACGAGGGGGGGGGGCTTGAGAAATGTGACGTCACCTAAAAATGCGCAACTTTAAATAAATATAGACAACATGTTCTACTGAATTAAATATACATTTTAATAAATGTTTTCTCCTACAACATCAAAGTGCAGCGCCGCATTAAATACGCACTACAATGACAATAGTTTAAAGCGATTTGAAGCATGTTTTATTTGGGGGGGGGGTGCAGATGTGATGCCGCTGCCGCGAAGCCGTTCGGCAGGCGCCAAATCCCCGACCTCGCCACCACCAAGCAACGGAGCCGACCCCGCGTCCCCCTCACCTCACCTCACACGAACACACCCGCACGCATCCCCCCCCCCCCATAGAGCTCCGAGGGGAGGTCACCTGGCCGACCGGTTTTTATCCGAGAAACCCTTATCGGGGTTAACTCTCACGGTTTCCGGCGACCAGGGAATTGGACGACCTCCCCCGTGCTACGTTGCGCCGCGGCGCTGCGACCAGCCTTAATATGGTGTGGTCGCGGCATGGGGCATTCGGCCACCGCGGTTGAGGCGCATTTCCCCCCACACACACCCCCACGGGTCGACGGGGCAAGCAGGGGAGGGACGGGACAGCATGAATAGCGGGACCGCAGGAGCTGTTGCGCATAGTCATGGAGGGTTGGGATAATTACGCTTGAGCGCGCAGGCCCCATTGTTAGGAAGGGTAAGGGAGTAATTAGGATGTACGCCGCCAACGCAGCTCACTGATTAGCAGATCAAAAGCGTCCGGAACCACCGTGCGCGGGCTCGAGGTGCACGAGCCCATTGTTCAGCGCAGCATCCCCTTTGAGGTAGGGAGGATAAATAGAGGGGCGCAGAGGGGAAATCGCTCTCTTACTCCAGCGCCAGGGGACCAGACGCAGCTCCAGCCAGCGACCCGGACGTCCGTGCGACGCACCGAGGCACGCGGTTAGCACAAGGATCAGCGGACCGCCGTGGACACTTAACAGTGAGTAAGAAGGTGAATTAGAATCATAGCAGATAAATCGGGAATAGGTATAGAGGTATCAGCGTAGGCCAGCCTCGTCGACTCACTGATTTAACATCTAGTTCCAGGTAGCGGATAATAAATCATTAATAGCTGATCGTGGCCTCGTGTGATCTCGTGTTATAAGTGTGAACGCGTGTGGCACGGTGTATGCGTAAGCTCTCGGCGTGCGTAATCGGCGTACCCCAGGTGCGCGATCATAACGTGAGCGGCCAGCGCGGCGCAGAGCGGCGCAAGAGTGGGTATCGCGTGTGGAGCTGTATGTGTGTGCGCGCACGTTCACGACGTGTATAATACAGGTGCGCGATCCTAACGTGAGTGGTCAGTGTTGAGTGAGTGCCGCGCAGAGCTGTGTGTGGGAGTGCGCATACGTTCGTTACGTGTCGGATACGGATGCGCATTGGTAACGTGCCGCACAGGGCTATACTGCGAGCACGGCGTTTGATTGATGATGATGTGCGCACGTATGCTCGCAGCGTGGGAGCGCGGCGCGAGGCTGTAACAGTAGGGGCGTCGCGTTCGAATGCCGGCGAAACCGTAGCGGGTAATAGGGAGGTGGGGTAACGTAAACGGAATAGGGGATGCAGGCGGGAGGGACCCCGGGGGCCAACGGCCCCCACAAATTGGTGTCAGAAGTGGGATGGACCCCCGTGTTACCTCACGCTAAAATAAGACTAATATTTACAGGCCGGGGGGCCCCTTCGTGGAAGGCATTCGCCCGCAATCTTTTAGGGGCCAAGGAAATTAATGGATGGACGGACGCGCAGGCAGTACTTCAACTTAATATGAATCTTGATGGGCGGGCAGCCGATTTTGTAGAAGCGTTACCCGCGAGCGCACAGACACAGCTAGAGGAGCTGATGCGCCGACTCGATCAGCGTTTTGGCACGCGTGACGAGGAGGAAGCAAAATCGGCCTTAGAGGCGCGCCGTCGCCAACCTGGCGAAGATCTACGTGATTACGCCGAGGATGTGCGCGAGTTAACAAAGATCGCACGCCCGGGGTACGCAACTGATGTTATTGAGGAACTGGCCGCCGAGAAAATCCAGCGGTACCTGTCTCGCACGGCGTGGTGGCAGCCAGACTTGAGCTGCCCACGTCTTCCCTTTAACGCCCTTGTCGAGCGCGCACGTAAGTGTGAAAGAATTCACAGCGAACGCGCGCAGCTCCGGGGGCTGGGACGAGAGCGCGCCATTGCGAGCCTGCTCTCGGAAGACGAGGAGGAGGAACAGGAGCTCGCGAGGACGGTAAGGGGCCGGGAAAGAGAGCCTCCAGTGTCCCGCGAGACAACCCCGGGATGGGTTGCCGGTATACAAACGGGTATAAATGATGTCTCCGGCCAGGTAACCCAGATAGACAACAAGGTAACCCAGGTAGGTGACAGGGTAACCCAAGTAGACAACAAGGTAACCCAAGTACGGGCACACATGACTGCGCTGGAGACAATGGTAGAGACGGTCCAGGCCGAGGTAGGAGGATTAACTGGGAGAGTGGCTCGACTAGAGGCAGAGTCGGGGCAGCGGCGTGCCGGAGGGGGGATAGGGAACGGACGGGGGGGCTCCTACGGGACGGCCCCCCGTGCGTGTTACCTGTGTGACCGGCGAGGGCATCTTGTGAGAGACTGTCCGCAGATCGCCCGCGCTAGAAACGCGCCGAGGTCACACACTAAGGCCCCCCTAGAGAGGGGACCACCGGGGGGTGAAATCGACGTAGCCCCGACACAAACAAGCTGTGAGAATAATGGCGAGCGAGTGATCTCCACACAGGTTCCAGCAACAACGCCCACAGAAACGGTGACTCCTGGCGACTGGCTACGGGAGCTGGTGGCGGGGATCACGGGGGCCACGTCGCTGGTGGAAGGAGAGGTAAACGGAGTGCGTACCCGAATCCTGCTGGACACGGGGGCGGTGGCCTCGCTCGTGAGCGCAGCGCACTGCAGCGCGATCGGGGTCGACGTGCGTCACCTGCAGGCACCGGACTGCGCGCTGCACACGGCGAGCGGAGCCGGAATGGGGCTGCTGGGGAGAGCCACCCTAGAGGTCCGCATAGGCAGTCAGGTGTGCACCCAGCAGTTCTACGTGTCGAGTGCATTGTGTCACGAGTGTATCGCAGGTACCGACCTCTTAGAACGGCTGGGACTCAACGTGCAACCCCGCCAGCGATGCGCCACCGTGGAGAGCAACGGCGAGCGGATACCGTTCCTGGGACGAGAACCGACGCGCCCCCGCTTCACACCTGTGGCCGCTATCCTGGCGACGGCAGTCACCATCGGCCCGCTCACCGAGATGCTGGTGCCGGTGGCAACATCCCCCACCGACCCCGCGCTCTGACCATCAGGAGAGGTAATGCTAACTCCTCACCCGGAGTTGGCAAAACGGTATGGGATAGTGGGATTCGCCACGTTGGTAAACGCAGATGGGGACCGATTGTTTATGCGGATGTTTAACCCCCACAATACCCCAGCGACACTGCGACGGCGCACCCCGATAGCCACCGTACACCCCCTGCACGCACGCCACTCTAACGACTCGGTGTTCGCACTCTGGGCTGAAGACCCCGGTCGTCCTGAGGGTGACCAGGACCTGGCCTGGCGAGTCGGCCCGACTCCCCGAGCCGAGGTCGTTCCCCTGCTCGACGCGTTACATGTACCATGGGCGGATTTACCTAAGGGAGAGGGCGATCGGCTGCGCGAGTTACTGCGGGAGTATGCCGACGTATTCAGTGAACACGACTCGGACGTGGGTCGGACCGATCTTGTTAAGCACCAAATTGACACCGGTGCAGCCCGACCCATCAAACTCCCTGCGTACCGAGTGGGCGCACCCGAACGCGCCCAAATCAAAGAGGCAGTTGGGGACATGCTTCGCGATAACATAATTCAGCCCTCGGCGAGCCCCTGGTCAGCCCCAGTGGTACTAGTAACGAAAAAGGATGGGTCAACCCGGTTCTGCGTCGATTACCGTAAACTAAATGCAGTCACGCTCGGCGATGCCTTCCCCATACCCCGCATCGACGACACCTTCGACAGCCTCGCCGGAGCGCGATATTTTTCCACCCTCGATCTCGCGTCCGGGTACTGGCAGGTGGAGATGGCGGAGGAGGATCGGCCGAAAACCGCATTCACCACCCCGATGGGGCTATTCGAGTTTCGAGTACTCCCGTTCGGACTCACCAATGCGCCTGCGACGTTCCAGCGGCTGATGGAGTTGGTGATGCGGGGCTTGCAATGGGAACAGTGCCTGATTTACTTGGACGATGTGATAGTGTTCAGTAGATCTTTGTCTGAGCATTGGTCCAGGCTTCGAGAGGTGTTCCAGCGACTGCGAGCGGCTCATCTCATGCTCAAGCCACGTAAGTGTTACATCGCACAACGCGAGGTGGGGTACCTCGGGTATCGCGTCAGCGAGGCAGGCGTGCACACCGATCCGGGGAAGGTACGCGCCGTAGTGGAGTGGCCACGGCCAAGGAATCTGACGGAGATCAGATCATTTTTGGGGCTCGCCACCTATTATCGTCGATTTGTAAAGGGATTCAGCGAGATTGCACGCCCTCTCACCCAACTCACCTCCCCTAAGCACCCCTACCAGTGGACGGGGGCCTGCCAGACGGCCTTCACCACTCTCAAAGATCACCTCACCCACGCCCCCACTCTCGCTTTCCCCGATTTTACCACCGATTTTATTTTGGACACCGACGCCTGCAGCAGCAGGCTGGGCGCGGTGTTGTCACAGGTACAGGATGGGACGGAACGAGTCATCGCGTACGCCAGCCGGACCTTGAGTGGGGCCGTGCTGAACTATTGCGTGACCCGCCAAGAGTTGTACGCCGTGATTTTCGCATGCAAACAGTTCCGGCCGTATTTGTACGGCAGGAGATGTCGCGTACGCACTGACCATTATGCTCTGCAGTTTCTTCTTACATTTAAGGAGCCGCGGGGGCAGATGGCCCGGTGGTTGGCGCAGTTGCAGGAGTACAACCTGCAAATCGAGTATCGGGCTGGCCGGACGCATGCAAACGCGGACGCCTTGTCGAGGCGACCCACGGTGTACGCCGAGACGAGAGCGGAGGAGGCCTGCCCGTGTTTCACGGGGGGATGCTGCCGGCAGGCAACGAACCCCCGAGAGGCCGCGGCCACTGACCCCCCCCCCCCAGCGAGAGAGAGTGCAGTGTGCGCCACAGAGACCCTCACAGGTGGCACTGAGGATCCCGTCGACCGCCCGGCAAGCGCGGGACCCGCGGCTCGGGACCCGATCGGACGGATCCAGGAGGACGTCGGCTGCGCCTTCCCGGGCCTAAACGACGAGCAGCTGAGACAGACCCAGCAGCGAGATCCGGATCTGGCGGCAGTGGAGGCGGCACTGCGGGAGGAAAAGAGCGCCCTACCAGGACCCTGGAGCGGTTTGTATGCCCGGTTGTGTGTGCAGAACGGAGTGGTACGGGAGTTAACCGAGGCCGGCCAGCCGGGGTGCATCTGTGTTCCTGCCCAGGTGCGACCCCAGCTGCTACGGCTGGTGCATGACCATCCACTAGGGGGCCACGATGGGGAACGACGTACTCGAGAGACCCTGCGTCGCCAGTATCTCTGGCCCAAATTGGCACAAGACATGGCGGCCTGGGTACAGGGCTGCCGCACCTGTCAGCAGTGCGGGCCGAAACCGGCACGATACCAGGCACCCCTAAGGCCGTTCCGCATCAGCCGCACGAATCAGCTGGTCGGGATCGACCTACAGGTGCCATTCCCGCGATCCCATCGAGGCAACCGATATATCCTAGTCGCAGTAGAGTATTTCACCCGCTACCCCGTGGCAGTGGCCATCCCTGATAAAACGGCCTTGGTGGTGGCCCGGGCATTTGTGGAACACTACGTACTTCAGCACGGGATCCCAGAACGAGTCCTCACCAACCAGGGTAGCGAGTTCGAGGCCGAGTTGTTCCAGGCACTGTGCCGAGAGTTCGGAATCCAGAAGGACCGAACCACAGCGTACCACCCCCAAGCGAACGGTATGGTAGAACGCATGAATCAGACCCTAGCGGGGAAACACAAACGTATGGCGGCCGCAAATCAACGGGATTGGGATGAACACCTTCCCTACGCCCTTTTCGCCTACGCCACCACCGTACACACGTCAACGGGACAAACCCCGTTTTTAATGATGTTCGGCCGTGAGTCTCGTTTACCCGCAGATCTGCTATTCGGCGTCCCTTCCCCCCAGCCGGAGGAGGGAAGCCGCCCCGTGGAACACCTGTTGGAGACCCTGCGAGAAGCCCGAGGCCGAGCATACCCGCAAGGGGAAGCCACGCATCGGCGGCAGGAACAGGGCACCCGACCCCGCATGGAACCCCCCTTATTCCTGACAGGCGCTAAGGTGTGGCTACACACCCCTCGCGTCGGGGCCGGGCAGGTGGGGAAACTGACGACCTACTGGCGGGGACCCTGGACTGTGGTGCGGCAGATATCCCCCTGGACGGTACTAATTTATGGCGGGGAGGGGTAGTCGAGAGACGGTGGTCAATGTCCGCCGCTTAAAATTATGGAAAGCGGCCCCGGCGAGAGAGAACCCCGTCACCCGAAGGCCCCGAAATCCCGGAGTACCCGCACCCCTCGTGTTGGGGGGCCTCGCACACTACATGGGCCCCGCCGGGCCCCCGAGACGCCCCGATCCAGTCCGGAGACGGCGCAGACGACGGCCGCTAAACCCTTCCGCTGCTAAGTTTGTGCCCCAGCCCACAGGTGCCAGAGGACGGGGAGAGCCGCTGGAGTGGAGGAGGAGACCGCCGCAGGAGCTACAGAGGACGGAACCACCCGCCCCGAGGCCAGCCACCAGGTCCGGACGGATCCCCCGGACCCCGCAACGTTTCCTCGTGGGTGCGGCCCAAGCGAGGTGCTCCAGTCAACCCGGGACGGGGACTGGCACCTCGGGGGGCTATGTGATGCCGCCGCCGCGAAGCCGTTCGGCAGGCGCCAAATCCCCGACCTCGCCACCACCAAGCAACGGAGCCGACCCCGCGTCCCCCTCACCTCATCTCACACGAACACACCCGCACGCATTTCCCCCCCCCCCCCCCATAGAGCTCCGAGGGGAGGTCACCTGGCCGACCGGTTTTTATCCGAGAAACCCTTATCGGGGTTAACTCTCACGGTTTCCGGCGATCAGGGAATTGGACGACCTCCCCCGTGCTACGTTGCGCCGCGGCGCTGCGACCAGCCTTAATATTGTGTGGTCGCGGCATGGGGCATTCGGCCACCGCGGTTGAGGCGCATTTCCCCCCACACACATTCCCACGGGTCGACGGGGCAAGCAGGGGAGGGACGGGACAGCATGAATAGCGGGACCGCAGGAGCTGTTGCGCATAGTCATGGAGGGTTGAGATAATTACGCTTGAGCGCGCAGGCCCCATTGTTAGGAAGGGTAAGGGAGTAATTAGGATGTACGCCGCCAACGCAGCTCACTGATTAGCAGATCAAAAGCGCCCGGAACCGCCGTGCGCGGGCTCGAGGTGCACGAGCCCATTGTTCAGCGCAGCATCCCCTTTGAGGTAGGGAGGATAAATAGAGGGGCGCAGAGGGGAAATCGCTCTCTTACTCCAGCGCCAGGGGACCAGACGCAGCTCCAGCCAGCGACCCGGACGTCCGTGCGACGCACCGAGGCACGCGGTTAGCACAAGGATCAGCGGACCGCCGTGGACACTTAACAGTGAGTAAGAAGGTGAATTAGAATCATAGCAGATAAATCGGGAATAGGTATAGAGGTATCAGCATAGGCCAGCCTCGTCGACTCACTGATTTAACATCTAGTTCCAGGTAGCGGATAATAAATCATTAATAGCTGATCGTGGCCTCGTGTGATCTCGTGTTATAAGTGTGAACGCGTGTGGCACGGTGTATGCGTAAGCTCTTGGCGTGCGTAATCGGCGTACCCCAGGTGCGCGATCATAACGTGAGCGGCCAGCGCGGCGCAGAGCGGCGCAAGAGTGGGTATCGCGTGTGGAGCTGTATGTGTGTGCGCGCACGTTCACGACGTGTATAATACAGGTGCGCGATCCTAACGTGAGTGGTCAGTGTTGAGTGAGTGCCGCGCAGAGCTGTGTGTGGGAGTGCGCATACGTTCGTTACGTGTCGGATACGGATGCGCATTGGTAACGTGCCGCACAGGGCTATACTGCGAGCACGGCGTTTGATTGATGATGTGCGCACGTATGCTCGCAGCGTAGGAGCGCGGCGCGAGGCTGTAACAGTAGGGGCGTCGCGTTCGAATGCCGGCGAAACCGTAGCGGGTAATAGGGAGGTGGGGTAACGTAAACGGAATAGGGGATGCAGGCGGGAGGGACCCCGGGGGCCAACGGCCCCCACACAGAGCTTTGTGACGCCGTGTGACGCCGTGTGACGCCGTGTGACGAAGGGGGGGGGGGGGTCAAAAATCGTCCAAAAACGCGTGACGTCATTTATGGACGGCCCCATAGCGGCCAGAGGAGAGAATGGACCCATGAACAAGCACAGTAGAAAGCAAATTTAGTAAAATTAGGAAGTATAATGCAACACAGAGAGCCGTCCGTCCTCTATGGGCAGGAATTCCACACAACTCCCCCTCTGCCTAACCCCCCCTAGGTCGACTCAGCCTCAAATGAGTACCGAGTGTAAACATCGCCACGAGGGAGACAAAGGCGGCCGGGCGCGATGTTACTCCCACCCACCCACCATGCGTCGTGCCGGCACTCAGAGGCGCGACTTCTCGCTCACAGCACTTTCCCCAACTGCCGCTTGTGCCCTCCTATGCGGCTGCGTCTTTATCTTTGGTGTTCACGTCACCCAGCCCAGCCCACGCCGCCCCGCCCCTCCCCCGCTACCCCTCCCCCACCACTACTGCCCTCCCCCCATGCCCCCCTCCCACCACTGCCCTGCCCCCCCAATGGCTCAGAGCGAGAGGGAGAGGACGCCACTCCGAACCCCGCGATGTTTCCTGGGCCACGTTGAAGTCCCTCGGGGTCCGCGGACCGACTCCTCTTGCACACGCGTGAGTTCGTGAGTTCGTGAGTAAGTGGGTGGGTGGGTGAGTGAGAGAGTTCGTGAGTTCGTGAGTGAGTGGGTGGGTGAGTGAGTGGGTGAGTGAGTGAGTTCGTGAGTGAGTGAGTGAGTTCGTGAGTGAGTGGGTGGGTGGGTGAGTGAGTGAGAGAGTTCGTGAGTGGGTGGGTGGGTGAGTGGGTGAGTGAGTTCGTGAGTGAGTGAGTTCGTGAGTGAGTTCGTGAGTGAGTTCGTGAGTGAGTGAGTTCGTGAGTGAGTGAGTTCGTGAGTGAGTGAGTTCGTGAGTGAGTGAGTTCGTGAGTGAGTGAGTTCGTGAGTGGGTGGGTGGGTGAGTGAGTTCGTGAGAGAGTGGGTGTGTGAGTGAGTGAGTGAATGGGTGTGTGAGTGAGTGGGTGTGTGAGTGAGTGTGTGAGAGAGTGAGTGTGTGAGAGAGTGAGTGAGTTAGTGAGTGAGTGAGTTCGTGAGAGAATGAGTGTGTGAGTGAGTGGGTGAGTGAGTGGGTGTGTGAGTGAGTGGGTGTGTGAGTGAGTGTTTGAGTGAGTGAGTGTTTGAGTGGGTGAGTGAGTGAGTGGGTAAGTTCGTGAGTGAGTGGGTGGGTGGGTGAGTTCGTGAGTGAGTGGGTGAGTTCGTGAGTGAGTGAGAGAGTGAGTGAATGGGTGTGTGAGTGAGTGGGTGTGTGAGTGAGTGTGTGAGTTAGTGAGTGTGTGAGAGAGTGAGTGAGTGAGCTAGTGAGTGAGTGTGTGAGTGAGTGGGTGAGTGAGGGGGTGTGTGAGTGAGTTAGTTAGAGAGTGGGTGAGTGAGTTCGTGAGTGGGTGAGTGAGTGTGTGAGTGAGTGGGTGAGTTCGTGAGTGAGTGAGTGTGTGTGCGGTACAGACTTAGTCTCATACGAGTACACGGTGCGGTGTGGGATGTTTGCACACAGCGTTGTAACACGGTGAGAGTTTTTTTCTTTCTCTGGAAGATTTTATCTGGTTTATCCCAGGATGTTTCTGTTGCGCGTCGTCGCTTTCAGATGTTCTCTGTTCGCCCCAATAGCCGCATGGCTCACGGGGTTATACCTAATACATGAAACTTGAAACTAAACATTAGCGCCGACTTGGGGAGACAAAGGCGGCCGGGCGTGGGGCTGGCCAAGCCACTGCTCGCTAACAGCACTTGCCCCAACAGTCTGTCACAGGCTACACGGGGGAACTTTGTCTTTCGTGTGTGTTACAGAATTAGTCTCATACGAGTACCCGGTGCGGTGTGTTACACATCGCCACTTGGGGAGACAAAGGCGGCCGGGCGTGGTGCTTGGCCGACACCCACCCACCCCTTCGTGTGCAGGGGTGTCCTTAATAGGTGCTCGCAAACAGCACTTGTCCTCCACACATCCTCGATATAATCCTGTCCTCGGATGCTCGTCGACATGGTGTCCAGATTGTGTGGTCGGTACTTGGTCATCAACAACAACAACAGTAGAACAAAAGTTGAAACGTTGAGCAAAGGAAGAATGGACGCATGCCCGCTCGCTTTGCGATTACCCTGAGATGCAAGATGGTGCGTCGTGGTGGCAAGATGTTAACTACCTCGCCTGGTGTACAGGAGGTCGTGGGTTTAATCCCGACCCTGACGCTTGCTGCTGTATATTTGGAGTTTGCGTGTCTCTCTCTCCGTGGTCGCGTGGATTTTTTCCCCGGTCCTCCGGTTTTTCCATCCACAATTAAGAATCAACATCACGCGTTTAGAGTATTTGTCTGCTATACATTGCCACGTAAGAAGACACTTCGTTGAGCTATCGTTTGTGATCAGGTTGCTTTTGAAAAAGAGCTACATACATAGCTCAGTGCTGCCTTACCTTGTGAAATAAAAAATAAAAATCGTTTAGTTTAGAGCAGTAGTCTTTAACCTTTACCGCAGCCTTGCACCCCTTGAGTTCTCACTCGTAAAAGAAATTACAGTGCTAATGAACACACAGAGGGTTTAATGACACGAAGTAGTTGTTACTTGCGTGGCCGTGCTTAGTTTGTCTTTTATTATTATTTACCTTCTAAAAAAAATCTGTCCATGTCTCGCAGCCCAGGTTAAGAACCACTGGTGTAGTGGAGAGTAGTGTATAGTAGTGTTTAGTGTATAGCGTAGTCACCGTAGTGCATAGTGTAGTGTATAACAGTGTAGTGTATAGTGTAGTGTAGTGTATAGTGTAGTGTATAGTAGTGTATAGTGTAGTGTATAGTAGTGTTTAGTGTAGTGTATAGTAGTGTTTAGTGTAGTGTAGTGTTTAGTGTAGTGTATTGTAGAGTATAATAGTGTGTATAGCGTAGTGTATAGTAGTGTATAGTAGTGTATAGTAGTGTATAGTGTAGTGTATAGTAGTGTATAGTAGTGTATAGTGTAGTATATAGTAGTGTATAGTGTAGTGTACAGCGTAGTATATAGTGTAGTGTATAGTAGTGTTTAGTGTATAGGTTAAGAACCACTGCTTTAGAGAATGCCATCGTTCAGGCCGTCGAGAAGAGTGAGTGGGGCTTGCTCACAAGGGATGGAATGAAGGCCGGTGGGTCCAGATCGGCGTTCTTCATTGCAAGGCCCACGGCCAAATGGCAGCCCCTGGTAGCCTTTAGTGCGGCCCTCTCCACAATACACACAGAGTGACAACACCGCCCATCATCATCATCATCTTCGCGCTGTCAAACCCCCAATGATTTTCAATTGTGCGGTGACCCCCCTCGCACTGATGATGTCTTATCGGCGAAAGTGCCTCAACCCCCCCCCCCCACTGAAAACACTGGTCAACAAAAAAATATATATGGCCTGGACTTTTGCAGCTGCTTTAGACTAATTTCAGGGAGCTGATTCCAAATCTGATCTCAGATTTGCTCTATCACATCTCATTTGTATGCTATCGGCGTACCCGATTTTCATTGATTTTACCCGAAATTAACTCTGTCACTTATGATTGCAAGTTGTTGCGAGTCAGTGACTGCTTTAGTGTTAAAATATGGTGCTATTTTTTTTGGATGGTGTGTTTATAATATCATTTTATGTAGATATCCACATTTATTTAATATTTTTCTTCTGCAGTTTTTATTGAAAATGCAATATTTGATATCTCAAAAACCTGATGTGATAGACACAAACTGATGCCAGATTTGGATTCAGCACCCCAAAATTACCTTAATACCGTTGGAATACCTTATGCCAGAAAAAGTGTGTTGACCAGTGAAATGAGTGAAGAACCGTGGGCTGGAACATTGCGTTTTGTGGCAAGGAATTTCGAGCCTCCTGGAGCGCGTGCCGCGGGGAGATGGAGCGATGGGATCGTTCCATCGCAGGATCGCGAGAGATGGCCTTCATCCAGCGGTGGATTGGCCATGGCTGGTGGTGATGACGAGTCACTATGTACGCATACAGTACGTGTGTACAGGTGTGTCTGTGGTAATTGTAATGAGATAGGGTGTGAGGGAAATCCCTATTACCTCTTTGCCTGTGCTAAGAAAAGCTGTCTCGGGTGTGGACCAATCAATTTCAAGGACAGTGCATACATTATCAGAGTTGTCATTTTGTTTGCATTTTGGCCGCAAGTGTTGTGGTTAATACAAACATGATCCCTTGTATAAAGGTGTCAGTTTTGTTGCCAGTTAAAAGGGTAAAAGGCTATTACTATACGTCTGATGTAAAAGTGTATCCTCTCTCCCGAATCTCCCCCCATTAACACAACTGACGTGCTTGCGTCCGTGGATGGAATTCCTTTCCAGCTCAGACCCCGCTTGCTTGCCCATCGCCACATATATAACAGCTCTTGTTGTTGTAACAGCTCTCTCGCTGGTTCGGCAGTTCCACTGCTGGATGAAACTTTCCTGCCTGAGGTCGACCGCTTGTGTTGCGATCGAAACGTCGTGATTTATTTTATTTTTCTACCTACGTGACTTTACCGAAAGAACCAAAGAGTATGGATTCCTGCAGTCACGAAAGCTTCAAATCTAGATTGAAAGTTTATCCTGATGAACAGTTTTTTTTTGGGGAAACTGGGATGTGAATAGTGGTCACATGACATTAGAAAATCACTTTGAATTCAAAGGTCAAGCGAGGTTGCAACTTGATTCTCCGCCAGAGATGTGACAACATGATTCCAGCTTCGGGGGGGGGGGGGTGCTTAATTCAGGATGTTGGACTTTTCAAATGGCCTTTAAAGATTTTTTTTGGGGTTAGATCACGTAAATGTATAAATGTGTCGTCAAAACCCGCCACCACCACCCGACACAGCCAACTAGTAAGGGCTGTCACGTAAACAGAACGTGGCCAATTCGTCACTAGCACAGCACCACCGGTGTGTTGGAGAGCCAAGCCACAAACATTAACGACACGTTGATATATTTTACGCGATCTAACCCAAAAAAACTCTATCATGGATGATATTTGGTCGCAAAAGCCTCCGTGTGAAACCGACCTTTAAAGAGTCGCGCAGAGGCCAATTTCTTTTGGAGCGCAAGACAGTGGCCGTAAGCAACATTGGAGAGCATCATTACAACACCACCGACTGTACTGCCACCATCAAGCGCGGTGATGCAATGATGCGGCCGAACAGCTGGAGTAGTATCAGCGCTTCGGAGGAAAAACGCTGCTTATCTTATCGTAGGAGATGTGTCAAGCGACTTGGGAAGTTCCCTGCAGAAGTGACGACGGTGTATTGGTCAGTGCTTTGTAGGCGACAGAGGAGATGTCTGTGTGTGTATGTGTGTGAACTTCTTTCGCACAGTAGGCGGCCAACCGGTGCTAATCGGGAAAGACAATAGAGTGAACACCAAATAAGTAATATTTAAAAATACTTTTTTTTAAACACGCTTTAATGAAATTTACCGTACTTGTAATGGCAAAACTCTACGACTCCAGAAAGTGGCCCCGAAGCTTGCCATAACGTAAGGCGCCCGTTGTCAATTACAGCCAAAGTCAGTTGAGCGTGGACAATTAGACCCAAGCCGAAACATAACATATAAAAACATGTTTAAAAATATTTTTTTTATTTTTTTTCATAGAATATAGTATTGTCATCAGTATGACATAAGTATACCAAATTTGCAGTCGATACCACATTGGGAAGTGGGTTAAAATTGAGTTACAAGATTTGAGGATACGACAACAACAACAGTGTGAGTTAAATAAAGTTAAATAAAAGCGTGTAAAAAAAACAGTTATAAATTTAGTTAGTTTTGAATCTAGATTTAAATGTGCATGTGTTGTGTGCGTGTACGTATGTGTGCTTGTGTATGGCGATTATCTGAACCGGTCCTGGGCCTCCCCTAGGTCGACTCAGCCTCAAATGAGTACCTGGTGCGGTGTGTAAACATCTTATTTAATTTAATTTATTATTTTATCTTTAGACGTGACTTAACCGAAAGAACCAAATAATAATTCCTGCAGTCACGAAAGTTCTAAAATTAAGATTGAACCACTTCTACGGGGAAGTTTTAAGCTTATCCTTTTTTCTCTCTCTCTTCTCTCTGCCTGTGTCCTCTCTTTGGAATGTTCACACTTAAATTCTAACTTAGCAATCTTTGAAATACGTAATCAACCAGGCTATGCGTTAATTGTGTGTTGACCGACCCTCTGTGTTGTATTACATTACATTTCGATATTTTACTAGGTTATTGAATTTTAGTTTGTCCTTCTCCTGATTTTCAGGCTTGCTTGCCGTGTCATCGCACTTGCAGCACCTTGTTTTGTTGTCCACTCATTGATATGCAAATGTTTTATCTAACCCCCTCCCTCTCTCTGCCTCCTCCCCCCTCTGTATATTTAAGGCCACCCCACAGAGATGATCACTCCTCTTTGTTACCTGTGTTGCTCTCTCTATGTATCTTGGTGATATCTGTCTGCTAATATGTCTGTCTATAGTTTTCTGGTTAGATTTTATGTCGCTATTTCATTATACCTGATGATGATTGCTTGTGTTGAAATCGAAACGTCGTATGCTATTATTTAATTTAATTTATTATTTTATCTTTAGACGTGACTTAACCGAAAGAACCAAATAATAATTCCTGCAGTCACGAAAGTTCTAAAATTAAGATTGTGTAAACATCGCCACTGGGGAGACAAAGGCGGTCGGGCGTGGTGCTGGCCACCCACCCCCTCGTGTGCCGTTCTGGCTTTCATAGGTGCTCGCTAACAGCACTTGCCCCTACAGTCTGTGAAGGCTATATGGGGGATCTTTGTGTGTGTGTTCGATGGGACACGGTAGTGTAGCGGTTAGCGCGCTGCACTACGATCCTGGCGACCCCAGTTAAATTCTCGCACACGGCCACTAACAACAATGACGATTATCTGAACCGGTCATGGGCCTCCCCTAGGTCGACTCAGCATCAAATGAGTACTTGGTGCGGTGTGTAAACATCGCCACTGGGGAGACAAAGGTAGCCGGGGGTGGGTGTACCGTGCCAGCTTTCATCGGTGCTCGCAAACAGCACTAGCCCCAAAACGTCTGTTAAGGATCTTTGTCTTTGTGTATTTATGTGCGTGCGTGGGGGGGGAGCGGTGGCGCAGTGGTTAACGCGCTGGGCTCACGAACCCGGCAACGCGGGTTCGATCCCTCGCCCGCGGCTAACGTCTCAACCGGTTGGGCAGGCCTCTCCCACCATTTGAACGAGTGTCTCCTGACCATTGGCAACACAACATATGTGGTGACGCTGCTGATCCATGGAATTGCTGACACGCACAGCTTGCCCCGACAGCCTGCGTCGGCTGCTATTAGGGCGACAGCGATAGGGGGGGCGAGGGGGGGGCGAGGGGGGGTCTCATATTCACAGCACTCCGTGGACATGCACTGGAGACTTGACACTCCGTTTTATACTGGTAGGAACCACCTGGTTCCACCAGCCCACAGGGGATTATTGTGTCCGTCCGTCCGTCGTGCAGGGAGGGGCTGGGTGGAGAGGGAGGGGCTGGCTGGGGAGGGGAAGGTGGGGAGGGGCTGGGTGGGGCTGGATGGGGAGGGGCTGGGTGGGGAGGGTGGGGAGGGGCTGGGTGGGGAGGGTGGGGAGGGCTCGGTGGGGCTGAGTGGAGAGGGGAGGGTGGGGAGGGGCTGGGTGGGGAGGGTGGTGCTGGGTGGGGGGTGGGAGGGGTGGGGCTGGGTGGGGAGGGGCTGGTCACCCCGTGGTGCCCTTATAAAACTCAACGTTTAACCTACTCACACCCTCACAGTCGGGCATATTTGCGGAATACACCACGCCACCGTTGACCCTGGCCATTGACCGAGCAACCCAACGTTCCTACCAGCTCCCTCCGCAGGAATGTGTCCACGCACACCCCGGTGTCATCCTCGCAGCAGCAGCAGCAGCAGCAGCGTTGGCGGCGGCTTTCTGGCTGGCCATCGAACAAAGACGGTCGCTTCCGGACGTGCTTTTCTGCGGCCGTCTGGAACGCTCTTCCTTCCGATATTAAGAAGCCACCGGAGCTACGCACTTTTAAATCATCTCGATTGAAAACTCATTTCTTTATCACTGCCTTTTGTGTGCTCAGTTTGTTGTCCTTCCCCCCACCCCCTCGTACCTCCCATTCAGCACGGTTGGCTACGTACGGTGCGAAAGAAGTTCAACATGCATAGGCTCACATAGAGACCCATAGACTCACACAGAGACCCATAGACTCACACAGAGACAAATAGACTCACACAGAAACCCATAGACTCACACAAAGACCCATAGACTCACACAAAGACCCATCGACTCACACAGAGACCCATCAACTCACACAGAGACCCATAGACTCGCACAGAGACTCATAGACTCACACAGAGGCCAATAGACTCACACATAGACCCATAGACTCGCACAGGGACCCATAGTTTATTGGCTTCCCCCACACCTCCGATTAGCACGGTTGGCTACGTACGGTGCAAAAGAAGTTCAACACACAGTAACACAATCATAGTGCTGGCTGGAACAGTGTACGCGTCGGGGCATTCTGATGGGTTTTTTTTTCATGCACTGAGTATGTGCGCTTTATACCCAGTTCCTGGTGATTGTTTACACAGGAAGCAAACGTAGCGCCTTGACTACGAACACTTGGCAGGAGGGAGGGTTGTCAAATCACCCACACGAATGCCGCAACAAATCTCCCTTCCCATGGGCGGCGTCGAGGTGTAGTCATGTTTATTAGACATACCCTGGCTCGCCAGGAGAAGAAAAGTTCGGACTTATATCGTCTGTCTCCTGTTTATGGGATTATGCGTTCTCCCCTTTCGCGCGCGTGTTTGCTCTCCGTAACCTGGTTTTCGCCCACATGGAATAAGGAGGCCTGCCTTCATATGTGCTCGCGAACAGATCTTGCCTCAAGTGAAGGGATCTTTGTTTTGATTGTGTAGTATCGTCTGTCTCTTTTGTATGGAATGGAGCGTTCTCCCCTTTCGCGCGCGTGTGTTTGCTCTCCGTAACCTGGTTTTCGCCCACATGGAATAAGGAGGCCTGCCTTCATATGTGCTCGCGAACAGATCTTGCCTCAAGTGAAGGGATCTTTGTTTTGATTGTGTAGTATCGTCTGTCTCTTTTGTATGGAATGGAGCGTTCTCCCCTTTCGCGCGCGTGCGTTTGCTCTCCGTAACCTGGTTTTCGCCCACATGGCATAAGGTGGCGGGCCTTCATATGTGCTCGCGAACAGATCTTGCCACAAGTGAAGGGATCTTTGTTTTGATTGTGTAGTGATGCGTGCACTGTATGTTCAGAGGTTGGGGTGAGGGTTTGTGGTCTCGGTTTGCGGTTGGGTTCGGAACAGCTCACGGCGGGCGCAAGCAGAGGTCAGACCAGAGGCTTGGCACCATCACTGCCACCACCAAACACAGCCACCCACCACACACTGTCACCAGCACACACAAACACCACCACCACCACACCATCACCACTACCACACACCATCACCACCACCACACACAAACACCACCACCACCACTCCATCACCACTACCACACACCATCACCACCACCACACACAAACACCACCACCACCACACCATCACCACTACCACACAATCACCACCACACCATCACCACTACCACACACAATCACCACCACCACACCATCACTGCGACCACCAAACACAGCCATCCACCACACACTGTCACCACCACACACAAACACCACTACCACACCATCACCACTACCACACAATCACCACCACACCATCAGCACCACCACACACAATCACCACCACCACACCATCACCACTACCACAAACTGTCACCACCACGATCGCGCACCATCACCACCACACACAAACACCACCAACACCACACCATCACCACTACCACACAATCACTACCACACCATCACCACTACCACACATGATCACCACCACCACACCATCACCACTACCACACAATCACCACCACCACTACCACACAATTACCACCACCACACCATCACCACCACCACACACCACCACCACTACCACCACACACAATCACCACCACCACCACCACCTGCACCACACCACCACCACACACCATCAATACCAGCCATTCGCCACCTAGCCTGGCCTGTGCCAGGCTAGGTGCACGTTGAGGCCACGTGAAGTGTCGGAGGCTCGCTGACAGGAGGAGGTCAGGGGACAGACCCAGCAGGTGCCATGGGTTGGCTGACTGAGATGACCTACAGATGCACCACCAACTGCACCGCCCACTATGCCAACTTGCTGCGTTTTATCCGCCCGACGCTCGGCTCGTTGTTGTGAGCGTCGCTACCTCTGCCCTCCGTTGTTGTTGCTGCTGGAGGGCGACTGCCTCCAAACTGTCCAGCAGCAGCAGCGTCCTCCTCCTCCACAGAGGCCGATCTTGACGACTCCGCTGACAGGAGGTCTCGGAACAGACCCCGGTGGGCGAGGCTGCGCCGACTCTACAGAGGATGGCAAAAGTCCTCGTGTGCGAATACCTGGGCAGGTGGGGGGGCGGGGGGGGTTGGGGCCGGGGGGCGGGGCGGGGCGGTTGGGACTGGGGGGCGGGGGCGTTGGGACTGGGGGGCGGGGGTTGGGACTGGGGGGCGGGATGGGACTGGGGGGCGGGGCGGTTGGGACTGGGGGGCGGGATGGGACTGGGGGGCGGGGGGGTGTTGGGACTGGGGGGCGGGGGTTGGGACTGGGGGGCGGGATGGGACTGGGGGGCGGGGGGGTGTTGGGACTGGGGGGCGGGGGTTGGGACTGGGGGGCGGGATGGGACTGGGGGGCGGGGGGGTGTTGGGACTGGGGGGCGGGGGTTGGGACTGGGGGGTTGGGACTGGGGGGCGGGGGTTGGGACTGGGGGGCGGGGCGGTTGGGACTGGGGGGCGGGATGGGACTGGGGGGCGGGGGGGTGTTGGGACTGGGGGGCGGGGGTGTTGGGACTGGGGGGCGGGGGGGTTGGGACTGGGGGTTGGGGCGGTTGGGACTGGGGGGCGGGGCTCACCCAACAATGGAACCGGTCTGACGACATTCAGTGACCTCGCCTCCAGGAAGGGTCGCTTGCCGGCACTTTGCTCTTCACGGCAAGTCTTGCATGTTCTCGTCATCGCGCTGGGCGTGAGACGACCCAGGTACTGAGTGTTTGGATGGTGACAGCCACAAAGAATTTGACTGACAGCCAAATATATATATTTTTTCATTATTTACATGCATGTAATTTTTTTGCAAACCACGCCAGAATGTGTGATGCCGATCGTGGTGATCGTGCCATGGTGTGATCGCGTTCCATGACGGGAGTGTGCGCGTCTTCATCTGCAGTGCCGGTGGTGATGGTGTGGGGGAGCGGCGGCGCAACGGTTAGCGCGCTGCCCCACGAACCCGGCGACCCGAGTTCGATTCCCGCTCACGGCCGAACACGCAGTGACGATTTTCTGAACCGGTCCTGTTACATCGCCGCTAGGGAGACAAAGGCGGCCGGGCGTGGCGCTGGCCACCCACCCCTTCGTGTACCGTGTCGGCCTTCACAGGTGCTCGCTAACAGCGCTTGCCCCAACAGTCTGTCGAGGCTATACGGGGGATCATTGTCTTGTTTCTGTCTCCCCTGTCACTCCCGTAGACGGAGCAAAGCGAGAAATTCATCCAGCCGGAATAAAACAACAACGGACAAACCCCGACGGTGCCAGGCCCTGACCTCAGTGCCCCAGGGCATTGTGGGCTTCCAGGCGCGGGTCGGTGGCGGTGCGGCAGCGGCGGTCGGCAGGAGGTGAGAGCGGAGTGGGTCGGGGCGTCCATGGAGGAGACGGAGCCGCCGGGCGGCGAGCTGCAGCGGCTGCCGTGGTTCGTGGCCGCGTCGCAGGTGCTGGGCCTGCTGTGCGTGGTGCTAGTCGCCGTGTGGACGGCGTACTTCCGCGGCGGCTTTGCCTGGGAGGGCGACCTCCTCTTCAACGTCCACCCGCTCTGCATGGTCATCGGCATGGTGTTCCTCTACGGGGAAGGTGGCCACTCGCCCCACATGCCCGCCGATCCGCACGTCCCCTCGCCGACCGATTTGCTTGATCCCTCGCTCGCTCACTCGCTCGCTCACTCACTCACTCGCTCACCCCCTCACTCGCTCACTCCCTCACTCGCTCGCTTGTCCGCCCAGCCACTCACTCAATTGCTCGCTCACTCACTAACTCACTCGCTCCCTCACTCGCCCCTCACTCGCTCACCCCCTCACTCGCTCACCCCCTCACTCGCTCACCCCCTCACTCGCTCACCCCCTCACTCGCTCACTCCCTCACTCGCTCACCCCCTCACTCGCTCACCCCCTCACTCGCTCGCTTATCCGCCCGGCCACTCACTCAATTGCTCGCTCACTCACTCACTTGCTCGCTCCCTCACTCGCCCCCTCACTCGCTCACCCCCTCACCCGCTCGCTTGTCCGCCCGACCACTCACTCAATTGCTCGCTCACTCACTCACTCGCTCCCTCGCTCGCTCGCCCCCTCACTCGCTCACCCCCTCACTCGCTCGCCCCCTCACTCGCTCGCCCCCTCACTCGCTCGCCCCCTCACTCGCTCGCCCCCTCACTCGCTCGCCCCCTCACTCGCTCGCCTCCTCACTCGCTCACTCGTCCGCCCGGCCACTCACTCAATTGCTCACTCGTTCGTTCACTCGCCTGCCCGTTCATCCCCTTGTCTGCCCGCTCGCTCGCTCGCTCACCTACTTACTCAGTCACTTGCTCACTCACTCACCTGCCTGCTTACCTGCCCGCTCGCTCCCTCCCGGTACCTCTGCTTAGCACAGTTGGCTACAAACAGTGCGAAAGAAATTCAACAAACATGCATACATACGCACTCACCCGCTCACTCACTCACTTACTACCCCACTCACTTGCGCAGACAGACGCTATGTATGTATGTTGAACTTCTTTCGCACTTTACGTAGCCAACCGAGCTAAGCGGAGGTGCAGAGGAAGGACAACAGAGCACAGTTGCCACAGAATTAATGAAATCCAGTTGATTGATGCAAGTGTTTTTTTTATTTAAAGCTTTCGTGACTGCAGGGATTCATATTCTTGGTTTTTTCGGTAAAGTCACGTAGAAGGGAACTAATAAAATAATAAACATATATTTTTATTAATTTACCTTCTACGTGACTTTACCGAAAAAACCAAGAATATGATGTGAGTGGATTTACTTTTAATTAATTTCTCTTGAATCAACGCACAGCAAGCTGGGTTCGATTCCTGCTCACGGCTAAGACCGGTGACGGTTAATCTGAAGGAGTCCTGTGCCTCCCCTAGGTCGACTCAGCCTTAAATGAGTACCTAGTGCGATGTGTAAACATCCCTTATGGGGAGATAAAGGCGGTCGGGCGTAATGCTGGCCACCCACCCCCCTCGTGTGCCGTGCCGGCCTTCATAGGTCCTGCTCGATAACAGCACTTGCCCCAACAGTCTGTTTAGGCTCTGCAGGGGATCTTTGTATTTGTCTGTGTAGGAGTGGGGGGTGGTAGTGTAGTGGTTAGCGCTCTGCGTCACGAACCCGGCGATTCCCGCAGACGGCGAAAACCAGTGACGATTATACGAACCGGGCCTCCCCTAGGTCAACTGAGCCTCAAATGAGAATCTACTTCGGTGTGTAAACATCGCGTCTGGGGAGACGATGCTGGCCTGGCATGGTGCTAGCCACCCACCTTCATAGGTGTTGCTCGCTAACAGCACTTTCCACAACACGGAGGGGTTTTTTGTTTACACGTAAGCTTTTGCTATCGATGGTATCCATAATAAAGGTTTTTTTTAATGAGCTAGATTGCGTAAATACCAATGCGTCGGTAGTCTGTTGAATTCTACATGGGGTGGGCTGGCTGGGGAGGTCATCTTCGTCTTTGTGCGACTCCTTGCTTCCCGACAGCCATCCTCATCTTCAGGATCTTCAGGAACGAGCCGAAGAAGAGCGTGAAGATCATACACGGCATCGTTCACGTCGGCGCCCTCATCGCCGCCATAATCGGTGAGCCTCCGCTCCGAGCGTCTTCGCGCTCAATACGCGTCTGCACGTACGTAGAACTTCTTTCGTGCCGTGCTAGAGCCAGCCATGCTCATCAGAGGTGCGGGGGGAAGGACAACAAACTGAACACAAAAATGACTTCGAAGGAAATGTGTTTGTCAATCTCGATGATTTATTTAATCTTATCTTAATGAGATTTATTTCACGCCTTCACCAAGGCGCTTTACAGCAATTATACAATTGTACATAGCATGATCATAATTTGAAATTAAGAATTGGGTTATTCTTCTTGGTTCTTTTGGTAAAGTCACGTAGAAGGGAAATAATAAAATAATAAAAATATAACATAATAAAATAATTCTCACGACGTTTCGGCCACAACGCAAGCAGCCGTCCTCAGGTGAAGAACATGTCTGTCGAGAAGACAGAGTCTAAATGAGATGACAGAGTCTAAATGAGAAGACAGAGTCTAAATGACAGACATGTTCTTCACCTGAGGACGGCTGCTTGCGTTGTGGCCGAAACGTCGTGAGAATTATTTAATTATGTTTTATTTTTATTATTTTATTATTTCCCTTCTACGTGACTTTACCGAAAGAACTAAGAAGATGAATCCCTGCAGTCACGAAAGCTTTAAATCGAAATTGGGTTATTGTACGTGGTGTAGTTTTGATGCAGTAAAGCAAGATGGATTGATAAGGAGGGGTTGGGATAGGCCTGCTCGTAGTTGGGGGGGGGCATAGCTCCAGTGGTTTCCTAATATCGGAAGGAAGAGCTTTCCAGACGGCCGCAGAAGCGCATCTGAAAGCGCGCGATGCGGTGACCGTCTTATTTCAATGGCTAGCCAACAGCCGTTGCCGCTGCGAGGACGAACGGAGTTCACGTGGTCATGGTTAATGCTGTTTGACGAGGTCACCAAGGTATTTTAGTTCAGTCGTTCCAGTCCCACTCCTGCTAGCGGTGTTGCATCACGGGACAAATCGTCCGTCACACGGGCGGCGCTCTGATGTGTCCCCGGCTCGCGCTGCGCGCTGTTTGGTGCTTCGGCACCTCGATTGGGTTGCTCACTCTCTCGCTCGATCGCGTAGTTGTCGGCTTTCTTGGGTGGCTTGGAGATGTTAACGACCTCGCCTGGTGTGGAGCAGGTTGTGGGTTCGATCCCGACCCTGATGCCTGCTGTATGTTTAGAGTTTGCGTGTCCTTCCCAGGGTCGCGTGAATTTTTCTCCAGGTGCCCCTGGTTTTTCTCTCCAACATTGAGAATCAACTTGCGTTACGAGTATTTGGCAGCGATAAATGTCCACATGATAATCCACTTCGTTGAGCCATCATTTGTGGCCAGGTCACTTTTTAAAAAGAGCTGTATAGCTCAGTGAGCCTAAGCTGGTGAAATAAAAATAAAGTTTACTTTAGTTTGGGAGCCATACCCAGGCTCGCCAGGAGGTACAGCAAATGTGGACTCCACCTGTTCCACCTGCATGGGATAGAGCGTTGCTCCCTCGCATGCACGCGTGGGTTTTCTCCTACTCCACGTATAAGCACTCATTCATTGGCCCTTGATGCCTTAATATATAGAGGGCTGCAGAGCTTGGCCAATTGTTGACCCCGACTCACCGCGGAGGCTGCTGCTGCTGTTGCTGCCTTCCCCGCTCCTCGACTGTGGTCCCCTCCTCCTGGCGTCTCCGAGTCGTCCCCCCTCTCTCTCTCTGTCTGTACGACAGCGAGCGGACACCGTGCGGTTGTGGCACGGCGTTTACACGGTGACGTCGTCATCACGACGTGTGCCCGGCCAACGTTCTTGGTTTGCTTTGTCTGCGGTGTGCAGATCTAGGCGAAGACGACGTTTGCTTGCAATAAGAAAGTTTATTAATGACAACAACAAAAAACAGACCGTACGTTCTGCCAGAGTGCTGTACGGTGACCTCACTGCATTGTCGGCTCTGTGTTGAAACGTGCGCGTGCAATGTTACCGGAGGATTTTTGATCTTGTTGTTTTTAAACTCCAGTTTGCTGTACAAAGATGGAACACATTTCTTGAACTGAGGGGAGGTTATTACAGTATGGGAAGAGCTGGGTATGCGGGGGGGGTGGGGGGAGCAAAGAGACGATGACGACGACGATAATGATGATGACGAGGACGACGACGATGACGACGACGATGATGCCGACAATGACGACGACGATGATGATGACGATGACGAGGACGACGACGACGACGATGATGCCGACGATGATGACGACGATGACGATGACAACGACGATGACGACGACGATGATGATGATGATGATGAAGACGACGATGATGACAATGACGACAATGACAGGAGAGGGAATTCCAGAATGGAGCAAGGCGAGGGTAGAAGCAGTGTGGTGAGTGGGCGAGTGAATGAGTGAGCGAGCGAGCGGGTGGGTGATGGAGTCACATTGTGATCCTGGGTAACACGTGTGCGTGTATGTGTGTGAAGCGCCTCGCAGTAGTGTAGCGGTTAGTGCGACGCGCTACGAATCTGGCAACCCGAGTTTGATTCCCGCTCATGGTCAACACCAGTGACGATTATATATTATCTGAACCAGTCTTGGGCCTCCCCTAGGTCGACTCAGCCTCAAGTGAGTACCTAGTGCAATGTGTAAACATCGCCCACACCACCACCTCGTGTACCGTGCCGGCCTTCATAGGTGCTACTCGCTAACAGCACTTGCCCCAACAGTCTGTTAATGCTATGCGGGGTGATCTTTCTACGTGTGTGTATATTTGCGTGTGTGCCGGCCTTCATAGGAACTACTAACTCACAGCACTTGCCCCAACAGTCTGTTAAGGCTATAGAAGTGGGGGCGGGGGGGACCTTTGTCTTTATCTTTGACGCATGTCGCCCCCGCAGGACTGGTGGCCGTGTTCGACTTCCACCAGATGAAGGGCTACCCGCACCTCTACAGCCTGCATAGCTGGTGCGGCCTCGGCTTGGTCATCCTCTACTTCGTGCAGGTAATCGTGGCGTGCGCCCCCCCCCCCTCCCACCCCCATGGGATAGAATCGGAAATGTTTATCAAGACTGATGTTCCAATACGGGCGGTACAGCAGGTGAGGGGCTCCACACACTGGGCGTGATTGTTTGTCGCTAACGAATAAGAGGGGGCCCTGCGTGGATTCATCTCCGGATCCTCCAGTTTGTCACTCCACATTTAGAATCAGCATCACGTGTTGAGAGCATTTGGCTGCTATACATGTCCACATAAGCCACTTCGTTGAGCTATCGTTTGTGATAGCCAGGTCGCTTTTGAAAAAGAGCTATATTGATCAGTGGGCATTACCTGGTAAAATTAAAAGAGTTTATCTTCTTGGTTCTTTCGGTAAGTCACGTAGAAGGAAAATAATAAAATAATATTATTTCCCTTCTACGTGACTTTACCGAAAGAACCAGGAAGATGAATCCCTGCAGTCACGAAAGCTTTAAATCGAAATTTAAAAGAGTTTAGTTTTTAAACTAGATTCGAAGCTTCCGTGACTGCAGGAATTACTCTTTGGTTCTTTCGGTAAAGTCACGTTGAAAATAAAATGAAATAGTAATAGAATACGACGTTTTGGTTGCAACAGAAGCAACCATCATCAGGTAAGAATGAATGATTAAACCACAGACACTGGAGCAGCATAGGCAGACACACGTGCAGAGAGAGACACACACAAAGACCTGTCAGTTATGTTGCCAGATAAAAGGGTAAAACACCAATTATCATATTTTGCTACTGGCAAAGGAGGTTCCAATGGTGTAAATGCTTACCCCGAGCTCTCATACTCTGATGGTGCATTGTCTTTGAGTTGTGCGCCTTTTGGCGTCATCTGGTCCAACACCATGTGAGACGAGGCTCTAATAAAAGCTGTCTCGGGTGTGGACCAGTCAATTTCATAGGACAGTGCATACATTATCAGGGTTTTTGTTTGCATTCCGACCGCAGGTATTGTGGTCAATGCAAACATGACTCCTTGTAAAAAAAAAAGGTGTCAGTTTTGTTGCCAGATAAAAGGATAAAAAAAAGAATTATTATAATAACCAAAGAGTAGCTTAGTTTTTAGTTTTAGCCAATTAGTAAGGGGTTGTCACGTTATAACAAACCCATGACCTCCTGCATACCGAGCGAGGGAGCTAACATTTCGCCACCGCGGCTGCAATCGGGTAGTGGTGGGGTTTAACGAAGAGTTAATATTTCGCGCAATCCAGCCCAAAAAGAAACCTTTAGTGTGGATGTGCTGTTATGTTTGTGTGGGAGAGCGTCGTTAATAGACCAGCGGCGTCTCGTCTCGTCATGGCCTATTATACAGGGTGTTTAAAAGAGATGGACACAATTTCAAAGCAGTATACTTCACGATGGCAACATGTTACAATTACACAAAAAGTTACGAACGGTTTAATGAGTTATTAAGTTTTACTAACCATTTTATAAATGCTCTATGTGCCCTCCACCTGCTGTACGGACAACATCGAGACGATAGTTGAATTCGTCCCAAACGCCTCTCAAAATGTCTTCTTCCACTGAAGTCACCGCTGCCGTGATTCTGTTTTTGAAATCATCCAGATTAGTCGCTAGTGGTGGCACAAAAACACGGTCTTTCACGTGTTCCCACAAGAAAAAGTCGCAGGGTGTGATGTCTGGGGATCTTGAGGACCAAGAGTGTAGCGCCAAGTCTTGGGGTCCCGTGCGACCTATCCAACATTGAAGCGGTGTGTCTTGCGAATGACTGCGGCTAGGGGCTGTTTGTGCGAGAGGTAATTATTTAAAAATTATATGCCCCGCCCTCTCTATGCCCCGCCCTTTCAAGTGGTAAGAGTTTCATTCATGGGCGGTTCGTGGTTGCAGAGATATAGCGATTTCAAATCTGGTCCATCTTTTTAAATCCTTTATATTAAGTTCGCTAGCTTGCTTGCTTGCGTGCTTGCGTGCTTGCTTGCTTGCTTGCTTAGGACCGTGCAAATCTTTCGGTCGTTTTTTAACCCACTTCCCATGATCCAATCGACCTGACATTTAGCACACAGACTCGTTGTGCTTGACAATTTATTTTCGTGAAATTTTTTTTCCAAAATTTTACACTGTTTAGGGAAAATAAATTAAATATTCAATTACCAATTGCTTAATTGTGGCAGGCAATCATCTGACCCATAGGTGGCAGCCATCTCAAGCCAGAGGACGAGAGGACTCTAGCCGCCACGCATATAAAGGATTTATAGTGAAAAACTTAGTTTTTACGGGTTAACTTTTTTTAAACACCCTGTATAGACAAGGAGATAGCAGATCAGCTGGGAGCCAGTTTTGGTGTCTGAACGACGGAAATTTGGAATGACCGTGGCCCGCAAACGGTCAACTGATCTCAAATTATGGATGTTTTGTCTCCTCTTTGCCGCAGTGGCTGCTGGGGTTCGGCTTCTTCCTGTTCCCGCGGGCGGCGCAGGAGTCGCGCTCCGCCTACCGCTCGCTCCACACCTTCTTCGGCCTAGCGCTCTTTGCGCTCTCCATCGCCACGGCAACGATGGGTCTCACCGAGAAGCTGATCTACGCCATCGGGTGTGTGCCCTTGCTCCCCACCCCCACCACCACTACCACCCCGACACGCACACACACTAAGACAAAGATCCCCCTCATAGCCTGTAACAGACTGTTGGGGCAAGTGCTGTTAGGGAGCACCTATGAATTCGATTCGGCTGAACAAAAGCTGTTTAGGCATGCGGTGACTTGGCATGCGGGCTACATGGCCCAGCCAACGCAGCCTTGCCTGCCGGAGGAGCTCACCGATGGGACTTTGTCCACATCTTTCAAGGAATTGTGAGCTCTTCACACAATCCAGCCTGGTTAAACCCAGGATGGATCCTAGGCAGGCCAGCCTAAATGTTTCTAACCAGCAAAGATGTTCCATTAGGGGGGTCCATGTTTCGCAAGCGTAGAGAAGGGAGGAAATGACTGTGGCCGAGAAGACCTGAAGTTTCGTGCGGAGCGACAGACCAGGTAGCTATCACACAGCGTTACGCAACCAATGAAAAGATAATGCCGCTTGACTGATTCGGAGTGAGACCTCTGCTGTTATAAGCACATTGCCCAGATATGGGAAACTCTCCACTCTCTCCACAACTGCTGCATCACCAATTGAGAGTTGTGGGGGTGGAGTGTCCGATAGTACAAAATACCCTTAGCAGGTGCTTAGTTTTGGTGGGGCTGATGGTAAGGCCCCACCTCTTCGTGGCAAGCTCCAGGTTTAGCAGCAGCACCTCCAACTACTCCTCTGAGTAAGCAGCTATTACCAGATCATCGGCATATATAACATGGTTGAGCAATAGGGAGCCATCCCTTGACCGCACCCGGGCATCGATCAGCCTCCCATTATATCTGTACCAGATGGAAATTCATCCAGTACAGCTATTGAAGGCTTCACGAAATACGTGGTCAAAATAGATGTTAAATAATGTGGGAGCCAGAGGACATCCCTGTCGCACCCCAAGGTGTACAGCGAATGGCTCCGACTCCCGGCCACGTCGTTTTACCCGGGCCCGCTCACCATCATGAAGGTCCTTAATGATCGTGAGCAGAGGGTCAGGGACTCCGAAAGCACGAAGAACAACCCAGAGCCCAGGCCTACTGATGGTATCATAGGCCTTGACCAGGTCAAGAAAGCAGAGATGTAGGTCTTGTTGGAATTCCCTACACCTCTGCTGTAGCAAACGGACAGAAAATATGACATCCATGCAGGACCGCCCTTTCCTGAAACCACATTGAGGCTCCGCAAGCCTCTCCTCACATACACCCACACACATAAACACCCACACACACACACGTAGGCGTGTGTGGGTTGCGTTGGGTGTGATGTTGGCTGTGTTTGTTGCTATGGTTGTTTGTTGTGATGATTGTGTCGTTTTCTGTGGTTGTGTTGTTGGTTGTGCGTTGGTTGCGACTGTCACGATTGTCGTGCCGGCTCGGCCACAGGGACCGTTACGGCGAGTACCCGGCGGAGGGGATCCTCGCCAACTGCCTGGGCCTGGCACTGATCGCGTTCGGCACCGCGGTGGCGTACGTGGTGACGCGCGACGAGTGGTGCTACCGGCGGCACGACGGCGAGGAGGCGCCGCTCTCACTGCACTTCCAGCGGTTCAGCGACGAGCGCGCCGACTGAGCGAGCCGACTGAGCGCACCGACTGATCCACACGCTCCTGCCTTAGACTCAGACTCCCTCCCCCCTTCCTTCCCTCTCTACCCCCATCCCTCTGTCCCTTCCCCTCCCTCTCCTCCCCTCCCTTCCCCCCTCCCTCCCCCCTTCTCTCCCCCCCTCCCCCCTTCCCTCCCCCCCTCCCTCCCCCCCATCCCTCCCTCCCCTGCTCCCCCCTCCCTCATTCTCCTCCCTCTCCTCCCTCCATCTCCTCCCTGTCCTCCCTCCCTGCCTCTCCTCCCCTCCCTCCCTTCCCCCCTCCCCCCCTTCCTCCCCTTCCCTCCCTCCCCCCTTCCCTCCCTCCCTCCCCCCTTCCCCCCTCCCTTCCCCCTTCCCTCCCTCCCCTGCCTCGCTCCCCCCCCTCCCTCCGTCTCCTCCCTCTCCTCCCTCCCACACCTCCCCCACCTCCCTCCCTCTTCTCCCTCCCTCCCCGTAGTCACATTGATTTTTCTCAGGGTCTCTCCCCCGGTTATTCCGTCCACATTTTGAAACATGCGTCTAAAATATTTGGCTGCTATAAATTTGCAGGCGATAAGCCACTTCGTTGAGCATTTGTGATCGCCAGGTTGCTTCTAAAAAAAGAACTATATAGCTCAGTGGGCCTTACCTGGTAATATAAAAAGGTTTTTTTAATAAACACAAAATGTTTATAGTTCATAGGTTGTGTCCGGGCTCACTGGTTTCAAGTATCAAAATAAAAAAAATCCGATTAGCACGGTCGGTTATGTAGAGTGCGAAAGAAGTCCACACAAAATCAGAACTATTTAATTACACTTGAGGAATCCGATGAGCTATAAAGCTTTTTTCTTTTCACAGATGTCCAGTAGGGAGGGGTCGGAACGTTACGACCAAAAAAAGGCAAATTTTCGAGCGAGTCAAACCTGTAAATACGTCTTGAGACTAGGCGGACGACTTTGTTGACAAATCTTCTTGGTTCTTTCGGTAAAGTCACGTAGAAGGAAAATGATAAATGATTTTATTATTTTCCTTCTACGTGACTTTACCGAAAGAACCAAGAAGATGAATCCCTGCAGTCACGAAAGCTTTAAATTGAAATTTGTTGACAAAGTCGTCGTTTGTGGAGTCAACGCGACTGGCGTCTGCTTCTTAACGAAGCAGACCGAGGCTCGGGCAGCGGTGGCGCGGGGCAGTGGTCGTGAAACTCGCCCGAGGAAACGCCACAGACCACGGCATGCCCCCGTGGTGCTTTTGCCTGTTGACCTTCCGATCAACGCGGGTTATTTCACGGGGCGCACCGCGATGCCCGACGTTTCACTCCACGTGCCTGTGCACCGTTGCCAGCGTGGCAACGGCAGCAGAAGCGGCAGTGGCATCGCCAAACGATTTGTCAGATATTCGTCCGATTCTCAACATCATTTGAGGGCATTAAAAAAAAAACTGCAGTTGGCATTTTTATTTTTTATTCACGTCATCATCAAGGTCTCGATGCTTACGATATATGTACAATGTAGCATGTTTTGGTTTGCATATGGTTGTGTTTATTAGCAGATTTCCAATTTATGACACTGTAATCATTCATTCTGGAACGTAACGTTAGTTGGGACATACATGTGAGTGTGTGTAGTGGTTAGCGCGCTGCACTATGAACCTGGTGACCCGGGTTCGATTCCCGCTCACGGCCAACACCAGTGACGATTATCTGAACCGGTCCTGGGCCTCCCCTAGGTCGACTCAGCCTGAAATGAGTACCTGGTGCAGTGTAAACATCGCCACTGGGGAGACAAAGGCGGTCGGGCATGGTGCTGGCCACCCACCCCCTCGTGTACCGTTCCAGCTTTCATAGGTGCTCGCTCACAGCACTTGCACCTACAGTCTGTTAAGGCTATACGGGGGATCTTTGTCTTTGTATCTATAGCCATTGCGGGGAAGTGCACCTAGCCTGGCACAAGCGCCGTGGTGATGTCAGCACCACTAATTCGTGGCACATTGCGGCTGTTGCTCTTATAGCGACTGGAGAGCTGATGCAGTGGTTCACGTGCTGTGCAATGAACCCGGCATGTCGAGTTAAGAGTCCTGCTCGCGACAAAGAGCAGTGGCGAATATTATAAGCGAGTGTGGGCCTCCCTTAGGTCGACTCGGCCTTAAATGAGTACCTTGCGCGGTGTGTAAACATCAGAGGCGGAGAGACAAAGGCAGCCGGGCATGGTGTTGGCCACTCACCCACCTCGTGGGGCCGTGTTGGCCTTCATAGGTGCTGCTCGCTTAACTGCAGTTGAAGGCTATGTATTTGGCCCCGTGCTGTCTCTCCTCCTGTGATTGTGACGAGATCATGGGCCGGCTCAATGTCCCTCCTGTGCCCCTCCTGTGCTAATCGGAGGTGCGGCATCAGTTTCGAATTTCGACGACCATGGGGTGGCTACGTTGTGTCACGTGTGTTTACCCAAACTGTGCATGTAACGTTGTAAAATACAGGATGTATGTGAAGGTTTTTTTGAATGAATTTTGCGGTTTTGTATTCTGAAGCGGCGTCTATGTTGCGAACGGCGCATTGCTGTGAGCCCGGCTACCCGAGTTGGATTCCCGGCCACGGCTAGCGTCAGCGGAAGGGAATGTTCAATCAGGAACCTGGGCACCCTCTGCATCAACCCGCACTGACCACTGCGGTGAAGTATGGTCAAACGAGTGCCGTGACCGACACTACATGTCGAGGCTTTCATCCAACAGTGGATTGACACAACACTGAATAAGGACAATTTTGAACTCCATATATTTATGTTTTATTACAATTGTTTACCTAGGGAAGTTTCTGAGTCTCAAGACTCTTATGCAGGAGGATCCTGCGAAGTTTTTGCAGTTGGGGTGATGATGTTGCTGCTGCGTGTGATCCCTATTGAGTAATTTTCAGGATATTTGTTTTCAGTATAATAATAGGGTTTTTCCCATTTTTTCTGGCAACAAAACTGAAACCTTTTACAAGGATTCATGTCTGCATTAACCACAATACTTGCAGTCAAATTGCAAACAAAAAAACACACTCTGACAATATATGCATTGTCCTTGAAACTGATTGGGAGGGAGGGGCTGGGTGGGGAGGGGCTGGGTGGGGAGGGGCTGGGTGGGGAGGGGCTGGTCACCCCGTGGTGCCCTTATAAAACTCAACGTTTAACCTACTCACGCCGGCTTGTGCTCGCCCTCACAGTCGGCCATATTTGCGGAATACACCACGCCGCTGTTGACCCTGCAGGCCATTGACCGAGCAACACAACGTTCCTACCAGCTCCCTCCGCAGGAATGTGTTTTAGAGCAATTGACGTTTTTCGTGGCGCATAAAAACAAGGCCGTGTTCACGTGCCATCAAACAGCGCCCTTAGCTGAAACGCCACCCATCGTATAATTTCATCTTCATTTTAACGCCGCAGCGTTGTTGACGAATGTGATGTTTTTATTGTATTGCCTTTGTTGCTTGGAATGTGTGCACCACTGCCAACGCAGCAGCAGCTGCAGCGGCATCAACTAATTTGACAATTTTTTATGTTTTCGGGAAGACTGGGATAGCAAGCAGCTTGGCTGCTGCCACTGCAGCAGCCCAACGACTTAGGAACACAAACTCCTTTTGGTTTCGTTCCCTCCCTTAACATCGCCCGTCGTCAATCGTCCTTCGAACAAGTCACATTTATATTTACGCAATCTAGCCCTCCCAAAAAACTACATTATGAATGAGTGGGTGGCTTGGTGGTTGAGTGAGTAGGCTCTAGGCTCCATGCCTATTGTATCGTATTGGATAATACGGCCTTGATGAGTGAGTTGGTAAGTGAATGAGTGAGTGGGTGGCTGGGTGAGTGAGTAGGCCTTAGGCTCCGTGCCTATTGTATCCTATTGGATAATATGGCCTTGATGAATGAGTGGGTTGGTGGGAGAATGAGTGCATTTGTGGCTGAGTGGGTGAGTAAACCCTAGGCTCCGTGCCTATTGTGGCCTATTGGATAATACGGCCCTGAAGAGTGAGTTGGTAAGTGAATGAGTGAGTGGGTGGCTGGGTGAGTGAGTAGGCCTTAGGCTCCATGCCTATTGTATCGTATTGGGTAATACGGCCTTGATGAGTGAGTTGGTGGGAGAATGAGTGAATTTGTGGCTGAGTGGGTGAGCGAGTAAGCCCTAGACTCCGTGCCTACTGTATCCTATTGGACCATACGGCCTTGATGAGTGGGTTGGTGGGAGAAAGAGTTAGTGGGTGGCTGGGTGAGTGAGTAGGCATTAGGCTCCGTACCTATTGTATCGTATTGGATAAAAAGGTGCTGAAGAGTGAATGGGTTCGTGGGAGAATGAGTGAATTTGTGGCTGAGTGGATGAGTGAGTAAGCCCTTGGCACAGTGCCTACTGTGGGCCTATTGGGTCATACAGCTCCCCCCCCGCCCCATCGGTAACTACGGTAACCAGGGCGTGGAGAAACCCGGGGATCCTGGAGTTTTCCCTCCCCTAACATAGCGACACACATTATAGCCAACCAGCCAGATTATCAATCCCCTGCTGGATGATGATGATAGCCATGCAAGGGTCGTCGATGCGGATCACGAAGGACAACCTGTGTGTGTGTGCGTGCAGGTGGTCACCTGGCGACCCGAGTTCGATTTAGGGGAGGCCCGGTCCTGGGCCTCCCCTAGGTCGACTCAGCCTCAAATGAGTACCTGGTGCGTTGCGTAAAGACATCGTCACTAGGGAGCCAAAGGCGGCCGGGTGTGGTGCCGGTCATTCACCCCCTCATGTGCCATTCTGGCCTTCATAGGTGATACTCGCTAACAGCACTTGCCCCAACAGTCTGATAAGGCTATATGGAGGATATTTGTCTTTGGTGGTCACCCGTCCGAGGACTGACCAGGCTCAGCCCTCTGCTTAGCATCTGAGTTGTGACTGACACACAGCACATTCCGAAAATGTCGATGAACGTGTGCAATAGTCTGTTGATCCCTCGGTGCCCAGTGCTGGATTATCCTGGTAGCAAAAGTAGCTACATATGTAGCTACGGGTTCTGCACTTTCAAGGGCCCGTGCTAAATGCTTTCAAGCTATCAATTCCGGTTCAGTGATTCTGCACTTGCTCTATTACTATAGTGTATTGTCCTCAAATATTACTCACACCGACGCGTTGTAACAAGTCACCTGCTTACACTTTATTCACCTATTCTTGCACCAGTTGTAGGCACTCCTATAACTATCGATACGGTCACTTATATTTTAACTTCTCCCCACTCTTATCTACCTTTCACCTCACTTATCCTGCACTAGGATTTAACGAATATTCTGCACGATAATAGAATGGCTTTAGAGCACAGGGACAAAACAACCCACCGATTCAAGACTCCTCTACATGTTTAATTAGTTCATGTCAAAACCTGAAATGTGTGCGAATGGGGCATGGGACCGCCTTGTAATTATACCGAGAGGGAGAAAGTGGAGCACACGGATTAGTTATCCAGTAAGTGTACAGTACAAGAATACCTGTGTAACGGGTTCCGGAGACACTTGTAGAGGTAACTTCTTTATTACAATACAACACTCCAACCTTTCAACTCTCCAACAGTCCTGATACTCTGTTACAGCCTAGGTACACAGCCTAGCTACACAGCCTAGATACTCTACTCTGGCTACGCTCTGGAACTCGCCCTCACAAGATCGTAGAGTCGGGAGTTCCAGAGTCCCAGCGCTGGCTCTCACAGCATCCCAGGGTCTTCAGATGGCTGGTCGTGGGTCGTGGGTCTTGAGTTACAACTGGGCCCCGATCGTCCAGGGAGCTCTCCTTTTATGCCTGGTCCAACGAGGGGTAGGGCCGTGTGCGCCACCAGACATCCCACAGAGCACACACAGCCCCCCCCCCCCGTTGGCGGCGCCCAGGGGATTAAGTGCCTGGGAACTCAACGCCTGGCGCCCAGAGGCTTAAGCGTCTGGACTCGCCTGGGATCCCAGAGCCCCCAGCAGCCCCTCCCTTCTTATGTCACTACACCTGTACAGGCATTGGAGTGGCAGCTGGTTGTTTCTGGATAAAATTTTGATTTAAAGCTTTCGTGACTGCAGGGATTCATCTTCTTGGTTCTTTCGGTAAAGTCACGTAGAAGGGAAGTAATAAAATAATAAAAATAAAACATAATAAAATTATTCTCACAACGTTTCGGCCACAACGCAAGCAGCCGTCCTCAGGTGAAAACCAGGTCCGTCGAGGCGACAGAGTCTGAATGGTTTTCACCTGAGGATGGCTGCTTGCGTTGTGGCCGAAACGTCGTGAGAATAATTTTATTATGTTTTATTTTTATTATTTTATTACTTCCCTTCTACGTGACTTTACTGAAAGAACCAAGAAGATGTTTCTGTATTCTCATATAAATAAAAGGGAAATGTAGTTATGAAAATCACTGATATTAATACACCCTAAACTCCAAGAGTTGGAATGTAGAATAACTTTTTGTTTATATATTAAAAAAAAAGCGCTTGCATTGGCCGGGAATCGAACCCGGGCCTCCCGCGTGGCAGGCGAGAATTCTGCCACTGAACCACCAATGCTTCACGTAGTACTTTTACTTCTTGAGCGACTTTAGTTACTGGCCAGGGATGAATGGAACTAAAATCGAATATTTCCCGAATAAAAGACATACACAGGAACATCCTTGGAAGAACACTGACAGACATTTCAGTTTCAACGCAGTATAAAAAAAAGTTTCAACGCAGTGTTAAAAAAAGTTTCGACGCAGTATAAAAAAGTTTCAACGCAGGATAAAAAAAATAGTTATGTTGCATTGGCCGGGAATCGAACCCGGGCCTCCCGCGTGGCAGGCGAGAATTCTGCCACTGAACCACCAATGCTTCACACGACTTCACAGCTACTTATATCACTTTTGCTGACTAGTCAGTTTCACAGCATTTGAGATTTGATGTCATGGAGTAATATTTACCTCGAGATGGAAAAGTGCATATCTCCAGTGGCTTATTAATATCGGAAGGAAGGACCACCATCTCGTATTCGCATTCTCTTGGAATATTGCGTTTTTTTACTGAATTCAAAAAAACACAAGCCTCTGGCCATGATCAGTAAATCAATCCCATTGCTGGATTGTGGAATGTATGACTTCTGGTAGACGCCACAGGAAGTCACAACAGACGCTGTCTTTCCGACAGCCCTGTTCTTTACCTGAGGACGGCTGCTTGCATTGTGACCGAAACGTCGTGAGAATTGTATTTTATTATGTTTTATTTTTATTATTGTATTTTTTCCCTTCTACGTGACTTTACCGAAAGAACCAAGAAGATGAATCCCTGCAGTCACGAAAGCTTTAAATCGAAAAATCACAACAACTCCACATGTAGATGGATGAAGCGATGACTCCCTGTGTGAAGCATTGGTGGTTCAGTGGCAGAATTCTCGCCTGCCACGCGGGAGGCCCGGGTTCGATTCCCGGCCAATGCAACTAGTATTTTTATTTTTAAATGTATCGTATCTTTTAACTTGTATTATAGTCTTGTTTTTTGTGTTGCATGTCTTGCGGAGAATAATATAAAAAAAAAATATTGAACACAGATTTTGTTTAAAATTAATGGGTATTTAAACAACTTTAACCGTAAATCCGGTGATATTTTGTGAATGTTTTAGTTAATCCACGTGCGCACCTTCTGTCTCAGTAAAATTCCAATGCAACAAATTTTTATAAATTCATTTAAGTTTCATACGTAATTGAAGGGGGTTACAAGTCACTCATTAGGTACAAATAGCTAACTACCACTGTATTATATTCTTGGTTCTTTCGGTAAACATTTTTTTGCTTTTATATTTATACTATTTTATTATTTCCCTTCTACGTGACTTTACCGAAAGAACCAAGAATATGAATCCCTGCAGTCACGAAAGCTTTAAATAAAAATGTACCACTGTATTTATACGCCAATTTCAAATGATTTCATCAAGCAACATTTAAAACATCATGGTGTTAAGTGCAGAACTCCAACTCTCATCATTCACTCAATCTATCTGGCCTCTCTGTTTATGAGCTGTGAAGAAAGGGGGCATTTCCCGAAACGTCGCCAAAATTGTTTTTATTTTTAAATCCTTTATATTAAGTTCGCTTGCTTGCTTAGGACCGTACAAATATTTCGGTCGTTTTTTAACCCACTTCCCGTGATCCAATCGAGCTGACATTTTCCACACAGTCTTGTTGTGCGTGACAATTAATGTTCGTGAAAATTTTTTTCCAAAATTTTGCACTTTTTAGGACAAAAATATTATATTTCATTACCAATTGCTTAATGGTGCAATGCAATCATCTGACCCATAGGTGGCAGCCATCTCAAGCCAGAGGACGAGAGGACTCTAGCCGCCACGCATATAAAGGATTTATATTAAAAAAACTTTGTTTTTACTGGTTATACTTATTGTCCCTTTCAGTCCACAGTATGGCCACCGTATATTTTTGTTGTAAAAGTGTTGAGTTTTGTGCGTGCATGTTCATTGCAATAAAGTGAATACCCGATGCATGGGTAAAGGAGCAGCCCCTGCAATGTTCTTGCTCATTCCACTGCTGGCGGAAGGAGTTTCAGTTATTTGGTATAGCCCTGTGAGCCATTCAAACAGCAACAACAACCGCAAGACAACTTAGATTAAGGCCTTCAGTCTAACTCCGTACTACAACAGACAAACATGGCCAAACCAAAAAACGTTTACGAAATCACCAAAATAAAGCCATACAATCAATGTAACAGTGATCATAGGAACTGACCGAATTTTCACAATAAACAATATAAACAACATGTACCACCAAAACCCTGTAGCCATAGCTGGCTGATATGAGTCACTCCACAACAGCAGGAGCATCAGTAGGACCCCCCCCCCCCCACCCAACTTGGCGGATGTGATTGTCACCGTGCCGCACCGGGAGATTGAACCGGTGACCAAAACCGACTTGCAAGTTCTACATTCAAAGTCGATGGCCATAAATGAGGTGGAAAGTCGTTGGGTTGACGTGAAGCATTGGTGGTTCAGTGGTAGAATTCTCGCCTGCCACGCGGGAGGCCCGGGTTCGATTCCCGGCCAATGCAACGTGTTTTTTTTTTTAAAGTTCCTTATTCTATAAATGGCAATGAATGCTCTTTTTTACGTGTTTTGAAGAAGGGTAATTGCCCAAAACATCGCCTTTATTTTATTTTGAGGCCACAATGTTGTTGACGAAAGTGGTGGGTTTTTTCTTGGTGCTTTGTGCATGGCTAACGTTTTTTTCACTTGCCTGGGAAAGAGATCACAGACACACACAGATAACAATCACAACTGGGCAATGTGTACGAATACGTTTCCGTTTCAAATCTGATGGTAAATCAAAAATCAGAGACACGCAGTTTTTTTTAGTTAAATCACGTGACGTCAGGCTGCGGAGCCGCACTGCATCCTGGGCGTAGCCACGTGACTTGCAGAGTTACCGTATTCTCGGGATTGTTGGACGCTCCGGAGATGTAAAACGCACCCCAAAGTCGCGCTCGGGTATCACAAAAATTTAAGCAAATCTTATTTAAAACGTCTACACATTTTAGGTGGCAGATTATAAAACGCATCTCCCCTAAAATGATTTAAAATACCCGAATAACGGGAAGAGGGTTTTATTCAAGAGAATACGGCCATTGTCTTTCATTGCCTCGTGGAATTCGCATTCTTTTACATTCCCTGAAACGAAACGTGGCCACAAATAGATTGAATAAGAACGAGTTGACAATAATTTTAGTGTAAGGGGCCGTCCATAAATGACGTCACGCGATTTTGACCTATTTTTGACCCCCTCCCCCCTCGTCACATGGCGTTACAAAAAGTCAGACCCCCCTCAAATATGACGTCACAAAGCTCCACCCCCCCCCCCCCCAAACATTTTCATTTTGAAAATAAAACAGGCTTCAAATCACTTTAAATTATTGTCATTGTAGTGCGTATTTAATGTGGCGATGCACTCTGATGTTGCATGAGAAAACACGTATTAAAAAGGAGGTATTGGAAAGCTGAAATTTATCATAAAATTCACTTGAAAATATTCAACGTCTAACTAGAACTGCAGATGTTCAGAATATTATATTTAAATTATCTTCTAATTATCAAATATTGAAAGTAATTATAACTATAAAAAAATACTTGAAACTTTGTAGTAGAACGAAGAAAAATGGATAGTACAATGATAACAATCACATAATCATTACACAGAATGAAAAGCCCTGGTACAATTATTCAAATTAAAATGTTTAATAACAATAATTAAAAAAAGTACAAAATGTATGCTTCTCCATTCTTCCATGGAGAAGCAAAATGCTCCTCCATAGACTTAATAAAAGGTGACCTTAATAAATTTAAATAATCAAATAATTTATAATAAAAAATAATAAAAAAATGGTGTTGTTTCCACAATATTATTGTTTATATTTATTTAAAGTTGCGAATTTTGATGTGACGTCACATTTCTCAACCCCCCCTCCCCCCCCCTTAGTTGCGTGACGTCATTTATGGACGGCCCCCTACGTGGAGACGTGGCACATTCGGGTGCTCCGTCAATGGAGGAGGAGGAAGAGCGAACTTGCACAAACTGTCTTCTGAAGGCTTCTCACGGCTAGCTGTTCGCGACGTTGGCAATTGCCTGTCAAGATGTGGACTTGCCGTTCTTCTTACATGCCCTACTAACAACGCGGACACAAGTACAGTAACTGGAAATATTCATTGGATACAAGTTCAAAATATTACTGGTAGGAACCTCCTGGTTACACCAGCCCACAAGAGGTTTTTTGTGTCCGTCCGTCGTGCATCCAAAAATGGGAGGGGTGGGGCTGGGTGGAGAGGGGAGGGGCTGGGTGGGGAGGGTGGGGAGGGGCTGGGTGGGGAGGGTGGGGCTGGGTGGGGGTGTGAGGGGCTGGGTGGGGAGGGGCTGCTCACCCCGTGGTGCCCTTATAAAACTCAACGTTTAACCTACTCACGCCGGCTTGTGCTCGCCCTCACAGTCGGGCATATTTGCGAAATACACCACGCCGCCGTTGACCCTGCAGGCCATTGACCGAGCAACCCAACGTTCCTACCAGCTCCCTCCGCAGGAATGTGTTGTATGTAGGTGGACCTGTGGGCGCGGTGGAAAAGACTCTCAGAATTGTGTAGAAGACATTTTTTTACGTGAAATTAAAATGTCTGATAACTGCACTGAACAAAAGTTGAACCAAACTAAAACCCTCCCCGCTGTGAATTGTTAGTTCGGTGGCAGAATGCAACGCGGGAGTCCCAGTCGTCGATTCACGGCCAATGCAACGTCTTCAGACTTTGTGCGATATTTTTAACTTTTCTAGAATTTTTAATTGCAGTTTTCGCAAAATAAAATGTAAAATAAAAAAATCGTGATCACTGGTGTGTATGAATTCAGCTTCCGTTTAAAATGAATGGGTTTTCAAAACCATGAAACCCGTTATAGTATGTTAATGTTTTAGTTAATCTACGTCTCAGTTGAATTCCAAGGATAGTCCTCTTTCTGCTTACCATATAAAACGTTGGTCTCATCGTTCCTGGGGCCGTCATCAAAAGTCTCTCACGAGGGCTAGAATCTGCGTGAAGCATTTGTGGTTCAGTGGCAGAATTCTCGCCTGCCACGCGGGAGGCCCGGGTTCGATTCCCGGCCAATGCAACGTAACTTTTTTACACTGCGTTGAAACTTTTTTTTATACTGCGTTGAAACTGAAATGTCTGTCAGTGTTCTTCCAAGGATGTTCCTGTGTATGTCTTTTGTTCGGGAAATATTCGATTTCAGTTCCATTCATCCCTGGCCAGTAACTAAAGTCGCTCAAGACGTAACGGCGTTCATGAAGCATTGGTGGTTCAGTGGCAGAATTCTCGCCTGCCACGCGGGAGGCCCGGGTTCGATTCCCGGCCAATGCAACTGAACTTTTTTATTCTGCGTTGAAACTTTTTTTACACTGCGTTGAAACTTTTTTTTTATATATATACTGCGTTGAAACTGAAATGTCTGTCAGTGTTCTTCCAAGGATGTCCTGTGTCTGTCTTTTGTTCGGGAAATATTCGATTTTAGTTCCATTCATCCCTGGCCAGTAACTAAAGTCGCTCAAGAAGTGAAGGTACTACGTGAAGCATTGGTGGTTCAGTGGCAGAATTCTCGCCTGCCACGCGGGAGGCCCGGGTTCGATTCCCGGCCAATGCAAGCATATTTTTTTTATATAAACAAAAAGTTATTCTACATTCCAGCTCTTGGAGTGTAGGGTGTATTAATATCAGTGATTTGCATAACTACAATTCCGTTTTAAATATATGAGAATACAGAAACAACCAGCTGCCACTCCAATGCCTGTACAGGTATTCTTGTACTGTACACTTATTAGATAACTAATCTGTGTGCTCCACTTTCTCCCTCTCGGTGTAATTACAAGGCGGTCCCATGCCCCATTCGCACACATTTCAGGTTTAGACATGAACTAATTAAACATGTGGGGGAGTCTTGAATCGGTGGATTTTTTTTGTTCCCTGTGCTCTAAAGCCATTCTATTATCGTGCAGAATATTTGTCAAATCCTATATAATACGTGAAGAAAAAGCACGCCTGCAGTATTAGATTGGCAGAAACTATCACGTAAACTCGCAGTGACTTTTGGCTGACCATCGAACAAAGACGGTCACTGCATCGCGCGCTTTCAGATGCGCTTCTGCGGCCGTCTGGAACGCTCTTCCTTCCAATATTAGAAAGTCACTGGAACGATGCACTTTTAAATCAACTAGATTTAAAACTTTTCTTTCGAACACCTTTTTGCGTTTAGTTAGTTGTCCTAACTACGTACGGTGCGAAAGAAGTTCATATTGGACATACTGGATTGTGAGAAATGTATCTACTGTATGTTGAACTTCTTTCACACAGTACGTAGCCAACCGTGCTCATTGGAGGTGCGGGGGAAGGACAACAAACTAAACACAAAAAGTAGTTATAAAGAAATTAGTTTAAAAAAATATTACAACTGTTTGATTTTCTGTTGTACACGGTGGTCCAGATGTATTGTGACCCCGACTTGATTCTAAAGCTATTTTTAAGCAAGGCGTTAAAAATAAGTAAATATGCAAAGGTGAAGGACATTTTAGGGGGGGGCAATTAATTGGGGGGGGGGGGGGGTCACAAGACATCTGGACCACCCTGCAGAGCAGCGTTCTTCACTCATTTTCAGAGGGGGGGGGGGGGGGACACTTTCGCCGATAAGACATCATCAGTGTGAGTGCCGCCACACTATTTGACACCATTGGTGGGTTTATGACATCAGCACGATGATGATGATGGAGGGGCGGGGTGGTGTCACGGTGTATTGACGAGGGCCGCCACGTCATGGACCGCGCTAAAGGCCACCAGGGGCCGGCAGGGGCGCACGGGCCTTGTAATGAAGAACCACTGCCGTGGAAACAACTGAGTTCTCGACAAGTCGAGAGCACTCGTACATTTAAACAAAATAACTGCTTTCGATGGTATGGCAAGAGTACCGCCAAAGATTTAACTACACTTATTTGGACCATCTTATTTGACAGACAACTATTACAGGTTATTGATAGACAGCCAGTTTTGTTTTACCATGTTTAGTTTTTTCTTTCTTTTCTCACACTTTTGTTATGTAAGCTAGGCGTAGTCACAAACCGCACCTCCCCATAACAAATGCTCAGTCTTTTGTTATGCAGTCTATTCTTAGTCTTAAGCCTCACCTTACCATATTAATAAAAGTGTGCCGTACTTGGCCCTTCCCCTCTTCAACCATTATATATACAGAGTGGTAGCTCTTGTAATCTCTCATTTACGTGATACAGCTGTCGTGGCTGTGACGGTTCCACCTGAAGACGGAAGCTTGTGTTGCCTCCGAAACGTCGTGATTTTTATTTTATTTTACTTTTATTAATTTTATTTTTTTACCTACGTGACTTTACCGAAAAAACCTAAGAATAAGAGTACCACCCTTGCTTTATTTTACAGGGCTAATTCATCCGGGTAACTGTTGTCCATAGCTCTCCGGTTTAGATATCCAATGCAATGGAGCATCGCAGTATTCGGTGTGTTGGCCACAGCTGAAATAATGACTAAACTCTTCCATTGGAGTTTAACACGTAATAGGGCTCTCGCGACCAATATCCATAATACAGGTTTTTTTGGGGGTTAGATCGCGTAAATATAAATGCATTATTAAACATACCAACTGGTAAGGATTGTCACGTAAACGGAACATGCCAATTCGTTACTGGTACAGCACACCGGTGTGTCGGAGAGCAAATCCACGAGTACGACGAGTGCAAATTGTCGCCAGTATGATAATTGGTTTTTTACCCTTCTATCTGGCAACAAAACTGACACCTTTTTTACAAGGAGTCATGTTTGCATAGACCACAATACCTGCAGTCATAATGCAAACAAACACATAACTCTGATAATGTGCACTGTCCTTGAAGTTGATTGGTCCACACCCGAGACAGCTTTCCTTAGAGCCTAGCCTCACATGGGTTGGACCAGAGGACGCCAAAAGGCGCCAAAAAAGGTGTCAGTTTTGTTGCCAGATAGAAGGGTAAAAAACCAATTATCATATTTTTTACTGGCAAATGAGGTTCCAATGGTTGTCGCCAGTAATTACAACCGGCATCATCAGGCGGCAGCCAGATCTTCCACCAGACTGAGTGGCAAGTGTGCAAAGCATTGGTGGTTCAGTGATAGAATTCTTGCCTGTCATGTGGGAGGCCCGGGTTCGATTCCCGGCCAATGCAACGTGTTTTTATTATATTTTTTAAGTTCATAATTTGATAAAAGGCAATGAATGCTCTTTTTTACGTGTTATGAAGAAGGGTAATTGCCCAAAGTCATCGCCTCGATTTCATTTTGAGACCACAATGTTATTGACAGTTCGTGCTTTTTGCATGGCTGCTAACGCATCAGCAATCACCAAGTGACGTTTTTTTTTTCACTTGCATGGGAGAGAGATCACAGACGCATACAGAGATAACAACAATCACAACTGGGCAATGTGCACGAATACTTTTTCGTTTAAAATCTGCTTTCGTGACTGCAGGGATTCATCTTCTTGGTTCTTTCGGTAAAGACCTGGTCTTCACCTGAGGACGACTGCTTGCGTTGTGGCCGAAACGTCGTGAGAATAATTTTATTATGTTTTATTTTTTATTATTTTATTACTTCCCTTCTACGTGACTTTACCGAAAGAACCAAGAAGAGGTATAACATATTGTACATTTTACCGAAAGAACTACAGAGTATTGATCATTGCAGTCGCGAAAACTTAAGGTCTAGATTGGTGCAGGTTGCTTGAGGCGAGTGTGCAAAGCATTGGTGGTTCAGTGGTAGAATTCTCGCCTGCCACGCGGGAGGCCCGGGTTCGATTCCCGGCCAATGCACACTTTTTAAATTTATTTTTTTAACGAATGCATGTGCTCCTCGATTTTTCCCAGTGTTATACACTTCCCAATGCGCTTCCTTTCCCATGTATTTTTCACTTTTTCGTTGCAGTTTCTCCGGCAATGTCCATCGCTTCTAATCGACGTCAGCCAATTATATGGTGATGCTGCTGGCTGAGTTTGGAGTGGTGCACAAGCAAAAGTAACACCAAAGGCGGGGTTTGACTTCTATATTTGGGGGGTGGGGGCAGGAGTTCGCTCTCTGCCTCACATTAGGAATTGCAAGAACATATGATTCATTTTTAAACTTACTTGTAAGCTACTGAAAATAAATTAATAAATGTGTCCGGTTTGGGAGGAGCGATGCCCCCCCAGACTCCACCCATAAGGAACACAAACCCACTCAAAACATTCATAAATTATAAACACCGTGGCCTAATAAATAAACAAAAATAGCGATGTTCCGGGCAGGGTCCACGGCGCGAAACGTCGTCAATTAATAATACCACGTGGGGGTTTGGTCCGGGGTGGGGGCGGGGTCAAGAGTCAGCCTCGGGCAGGACTCAACCTCAGGGGGTGTGGCCTAAGCGGAAGTGGGCGGGGCTGTTTTCGCAAGGGGGCGTCACTAAAACTTGGAGGAGCGCGGCTCACGCCGTTCACTCGGGTGGAAGGGGGCGAGGCTATATTTAACGAAGGCGGGGCTAGCGATGAAGAGGGGGCGTGGCTTGCAAGTAAAGGGGGCGAGGCTATATTTAACAAAGGCGGGGCTAGCGATGAAGAGGGGGCGTGGCTTGCAAGTAAAGGGGGCGTGGCTTGCAAGTAAAGGGGGCGAGGCTATATTTAACAAAGGCGGGGCTAGCGATGAAGAGGGGGCGTGGCTTGCAAGTAAAGGGGGCGTGGCTCCCTTCGTGTGGGCGGAGTCCGGGGCGAGGCCACGTGACTTCCCCCCGCGTCTCACCTCGCCTTCGCTCACTCCGCCATGTCGCTTCTCGTGGCTGTGAGGCGCTGCTCTTCGTCCGCCCTGCAGGCGCTGAGCCCGGGGCTCAAGGGGCTCCGCGGTTCCCCGGCCGCGCTCAACAGCCGTGAGTCGCTCTGCACCTCTTTGATTTGAGAGGTTTTTCGTCGTCGAGTTGGGTGGTTCGACGAGCTACGGGCCCCGCGACGCCCTCCCTCAAGGGCGAAGCGGTCAGGCGAGGACAGGCGGTTAGCCGGCACTAGGCCTCGGTCGTTTGGCATTTAAAAGTTTGCTCCATTTTGCATGCTCCGTTTATATCGCGTTAGTTTGTTGATGAGTCTCGAGGTGAAGGTTGGCTTGATGCGAGAGGTTTGGTTGCTGGGCTAGTGGGTGTTGGGAATTATTGTTGATTCGTCCGCGCGTCGAATGGAGAGGGCGGCCATTTCACTGCGGCTGAGGCGGCGCCTAACTTATTACATTATTTAACAATTGTCTTTCTCGCGGTTAAATGTACAATTATAGGTTTAGCTGTATGACTAGCATTGCTCAAAAGGGTGCATTTTTAGCGAGGGAATGATTCAAACATGCAATGTGCACGCAGGCGGTGCCTCATTTTTGTTGAGAACTGCAGTGAAAGTACGCGCAGCAGTCATTTCACATGAGCTGATTATAAATAAATACCCACAATTAATCTGTAGGTGGCTAAAATACAATCGTTATTTTATCGCGGAGATTCAAATGTCACTCAAGGGGATAGTGACCTCGTCGAGGGTTGACCTCTATGGGTCATAGTCACCCACACCAGTGCAAGGTCAGAGCAAGGTAACGGTGTTGGCCGACTTACAGTGGGGAAATGGTTAACATCGTAACCGTAATTGTTAGTTTTTTTGCAAATTTAAATCTAAATTACATCTACTGCACAAAAGGCGAAGATTCGTCGACTGAAATGTATGCGTACTCCACGAATCGTATACGGCGATGTATATCGATTTGTGATGAAGAATATGTAATGTTGGATTCGTGTATTCATTTTTAAAAATTATACAATAAGCATCTAACATTTTTATCAAATTTGCACCTCTTGAACAGAACTGATACCATAAGAGTCGCGACCCACAATCATGGCAATTCATTCAACCATTACGTAATTATTAGGTAGTTGGAAGGTATTGAAGGGTTAATGGATGAATATGGAATAATCTCGTCTCGCTTGTGAGAAGAGATTTCTTACTGTTTGTGTTAATTATATGGAAGTGCTAATTTTAGGCTATTACCACAAACGAAACACGGCAAAGGACACGGTACGCACTCAAATATATAGAGTTAGCATATCGATAATGACCAATAATCGTGAATGGAATGTTGCAAATTCATCAAATGTATGGTATGTTGCAAAGTTAAAACCGGCTGTAGGACATTCAGTTAATGAATGCAATTACATACACATGGCAAGGTGATGACAAGGTGATATCCTACTTGTAGTAATACATTTAATACAGGTTTCAATTGTTTCGGCATTTTTTCAACATTTTTATATTCTCCACCCTCCTCCCTTGCCCTGCCGCAGGTAGAGAATATGCCGCGGCCCCGCCAGCCAAGGCGGCCACGGCTGTTGTGGCCAGGGGCCGCATCGTGGCGGTGATCGGCGCCGTGGTGGACGTGCAGTTCGATGAGGGCCTCCCGCCCATCCTCAACGCGCTGGAGGTGCAGGGCCGCGACACGCGCCTTGTTCTCGAGGTGGCGCAGCACCTGGGTGAGCCCCCCCCCCCATACACCACCACCTCCTTCATCCATTGTTACTGTCACCACCACCCCAGCTGGTAGCAGCTGCAATTGTTGCCGCCACCTTCACAACCATCGCCACCACTGTGAGCACCGACTGCCTCAGTCCTTGGTGCCATTGCCAACTTCTCTCCACCACCATCACAACAGCCGCTGTCACCACCACCACCAATATCAGCACCAACTGCTTTCACTATCAGCGGCCACCTCTTCCACTGTCAGCCCTCCACTACCCTCGCCACCATCACCACCACCTTGGCAATCACGACTATTGCCACCACTATCACCTCCGCTTTAAACACCACTACTATTTACACCATTGCCATCTCCTCCACGGCTACCACTTCTACCACTATCACGTCCACCATCACCATTGTCATGATGTGATGATCACAGCACGAAGTGGCTCGTGTTATACAGGGTGATGTTCCGTTTCTCTTTTACCTGCCCTTGAGCCTAACAAAACTCTCAAAGTGTTGTAGATGAGGAAGCAGGCCTCTATTATTCAATGACCTTAGAACCAGTAATCACATTCAAATCTCAAGCCTCTTGCAAGGGACGGGCACCTTGGGATGAAATGTGAAAAACCATACAAAAGCAATTCCTGGCAGTACACATTAACTTTAAACAAAAACATCCGTTATATTAATAAAAACTTTTGTTATATTCACCAAAATTCGACGTTTTTTTGTAATTCGTGCATTTTTGCACCATTGCCAACCCAGCGATATAGACATTTTACTTTCACCGATTTGTTGCAAACGAAACAAGCTGACAATAGCATCCTGATATGGGGGTACGTCAATGCAGTCACCAGTTGTGATATGGGGAGCTGTCGCCGCGTGTGACGCTGCTGCTGGCTCGTCCGGTTTTATCCAACGTGCTGTTGCCGGCCCACGTGGTTATGCGGCAGAGCAGTGTGAGCAGTCGAGTGAAGGTCACGTCCCACGCAGCGCCCCCCCTCGATCGACAGCTGCGCCTATCCATTGTGCTTTCGTTTAACATTATTAGCCGTAGACGCTCAAATCCGGCGATGAACATAAAATATCAACATTCTTCCGAGGCCTGATGTAAACATTATATTTCTGTAGCAGGTTATGCAGATTAAAATAAAACACTCGTGGCAATTAAAGTTCGTGAAATGTTTTACCTCCTGTAATAGCATGAAGGTGGTTGTGTTGACCTATAAACACATCTGAAGGTTGTTTCCTGATGTATTTGTGTTTCTTGGATTTCTCAGGTTTTTCCCACATGCAAAATATTTAACGAAGGAATTTGTCGAACACTACAATGCAAAACTCGCCTGAAAGTCTTGAGACTTGGCGAACCGGTCCGTGATAATGAAAGGGCTATCATTCAACGCAGCTGTGTATTACACATCGACGGGAGCAGTGTTGTGGTTAGCGCGCTCCACTGGGGATGCGCATCATAACACGTCCAGTTAAACGCCGTTATTAATCCGAGATGAACCGAATATGTGCCGCCTCTGTCCTGGTCGCCGCGTGCAGGTGAGAGCACGGTGCGCACCATCGCCATGGACGGCACGGAGGGGCTGGTGCGCGGGCAGGTGTGCCTGGACACGGGCACTCCCATCCGCATCCCCGTGGGGCCCGAGACGCTGGGACGCATCATGAATGTCATCGGGGAGCCCATCGACGAGAGGGGGCCCATCAGCTCCAAGCAGTGAGTGTCTGCCGCGACAGTGTTGGTTCCGTTTGACGAGATGAGCGCTAAAAATATTGACGGGAATAATTTTTAGTTTTCGATTTAAAGCTTTCGTGACTGCAGGGATTCATCTTCTTGGTTCTTTCGGTAAAGTCACGTAGAAGGAAAGTAATAAAATAATAAAAATAAAACATAATAAAATAATTCTCACGACGTTTCGGCCACAACGCAAGCAGCCGTCCCTCAGGTTAAGACCAGGTCTGTCGGGGAGACAGCGTCATTCAGAAGCCCCGACAGACCTGGTCTTCACCTGAGGGATGGCTGCTTGCGTTGTGGCCGAAACGTCGTGATAATTATTTTATTATGTTTTATTTGTATTATTTTATTACTTCCCTTCTACGTGACTTTACCGAAAGAACCAAGAAGATGAATATTTTTTAGTTTAGTTGTCAATGACTGAGATGGTGAAAATTATTGCGCACCATGATGACCGCGACTACTGTATAAAGGGTGACTGGCGAAATTATCTAGTTGACTGATGATGTTATAAGGGATTTCAATGCACAGAGGTAGCTCAGACATGGCAAATGTGTGTATATATGTACTGTATGTATGTAGAACGTGTACTTAAATCCACATCTCTGTGGGCAAGTCAATGGAATATGGAATTTCCACCACCAGTTCAGGGCCATTAATGAAAATGAGCCTGGTAGACTGATATTTTTTTTGTATTTGAGGTGGCCGGTTTGCTCGAAGAATGATAGACATTCAAATAAAACTTTGTATCAGAAGCAAACGTTATGACTTTTTGAGCACAACCAATATGTTGGATCAATATAATTGAATTTCCTCCATAATTCTGGGAAGATGTGAACGTCACGCGATGCTGCAGAAGCCTTTCCCTCCGATGATGAAAAAAATTAAGACTTTCGTTCTTCTGAAAGCCATGATGTAAAGTTTTGTTTAAACTGAAAGGGGGGTTTGCGCTGGAATTATTTCACTCTTGGTGCAAGCTTTGTGATCGATGTAATCGATAGCAGTGATTCTCATCCACTCCTAACTTCTTTTACCCACGTATATTTTGTATGAATCTCCGATTAGCAAGATTGACTACGTACGGTGCAAAATGCCATTCTGTGGCTGTCTTTTTGGGGAGTGGTGGCAGAGTGGTTAGCACTGCAGAACAAACCAGGCGACTAAAGTTCGACTCCCGCTCACGGCCAACATTGATGATTATCTGAACCGGTTCCGGGTCTCCCAGAGGTAGAACTCCGTCTTAAATGCATATCCGGTGCGGTGTGTAAACACCACAGGGGAGACGGAGGTGGCAGGGTGTGACGTCGGCCACCCACCCCTCCCGTGTGCCATGCCGGCCTTCATCGGTGCTCTCTGTGTTCACGTGTCTGTGTGTGTTCACGTGTGCGTGCTGCGGTGCAGGTTTGCTGCCATCCACGCGGAAGCTCCCGAGTTTGTGGAGATGAGCGTGGAGCAGGAGATCCTGGTGACCGGCATCAAGGTGGTCGATCTGCTGGCCCCGTATGCCAAGGGTGGCAAGATCGGTGAGCCCATTGTGGGTGTGAGGATTGTAAAGCTTGGCTTTGAACTAAACTAAAATAGTTTCTCTTTACCAGGTAAGGCCCACTGAGCTATAATATATCTCTTAAGCAACCTGGCCACACACGATAGCTCCACGAAGTGGCTTATCACGTGAGAAATTTATAGCATCGAATCTACGACCACCTGCATATTTAGGCAAGGTATTTAACATCTCGTCACTGTCGTGCCCAATCGGTCATCGACCTATTTTGGTCGAATGACCGAAGACCCATATTTGTCTGGCATTTGCAGCCATTTGGTGTGGTTCTGTAAGCAACTGACTCAATTGCAAGGTTTTAGGTTTAGTTCCCGGTTAGGTGTTCATTCACGTGCGACGTTGCTGCAAACTTCTAACCTCCGATGATGAGAAACAAAATGACTTTCGTTCTTCTGAAAGCAGTGATGTTAATTTATTTTTAACTGAGGAGGGTTTTGCAGCATTTAATTCGATGCACGTTTTGCTTATCAACATTCTACGGGAGTGGTTTTCAAATGTTAACCCCTCACATTCATACATCTGTATTGATGTCTCTGTTTGGCTACGTGTGTGTACACATGCCATGCCTATGGAGTTGATCAAATCAGTGCTGTGTTGTGAGAAGTTGGCAGTGGTGGTCATGACTAAAGAACACATGTGCAATCTCCACCACTAGCTGTCCCATTGTAGGTTTAAGTGGGGGAGAGACTGATTTTGCCATAGTGCCCTTTTATCCAGCAAAGCCACCGAGTCCAGAGACTTATTTTAGGAGGTTCCTGATCATTTTTTGCAGTCACGGGTAATGTTGCTTTGTGTGTTTTTACCCAAGTAATTTGATAATTTGGCAAATTTGGATCTGGTCGCTTGCACACATCTGCTGGTTTTAAGATAGTTATGGGATTTTTAACGCCCACTGGGAAGCAGACGGCATGTAATTTTGCAGTTAATTACAAAAAAGTTGGTGATTTCTTGCTCATGTCAGCACAGAGAGGCGGTGCTTAATTCCCACTTAGAATGCAGTTGGTGGAAATTCCTTATTCTTGTAGCGGGGGTGGGGGGGGGGTGAGTCTGTTGACCACTCTTTTCCCACCTCGCCATACGTAATGGTGGCAAGCGCACCACCGCTTGTCTTTGCCCGCGCTGCCCCCCTGACACGCGGCGTGACATGGCGCAGGTCTCTTCGGTGGTGCCGGCGTAGGGAAGACTGTGCTCATCATGGAGCTGATCAACAACGTGGCAAAGGCGCACGGAGGCTACTCTGTGTTTGCCGGCGTCGGGGAGCGCACGCGCGAGGGCAACGATCTCTACCACGAGATGATTGAGTCCGGTGTCATCAACCTCAAGGACACCACCTCCAAGGTGCCGCCCTCCATCCTCCCCTCTCTTCCCCACACCAGGCTTGCTCAGCTTAGAGGGTACAACTTTAAATACAGTGATCCCTCGTTTATCGCGGTTAATGGGGACCGGAACCCCTCGCGATAGGTGAAAATCCGTGAAGTAGGATTGGCCCCCTGGGAATTTCCGTATATGTGTGTGTGGGTATCAGAATGTTTAAAATATGTATATTTATACTTTATATATATATATATTTTACTTAAATCTAGTTAATTATAAAACCTTAATATTATACATTCACTCTCTCTCTCATACGATACGTATTATGGTGTTTTACACTCACCAATGACAGTAGTATCTTGAGACTTGACTCCAGTAATGACGACGACGATTACAATGACGACGATGACAGACCTGTGTAGTTCGATGAATATGATTATGAATGATGATGATGGTGTTACTGCACAGGTATAATGAGGCCTTTAAATCAGTTAGAAAAATCCGCGATGCACTGAGGCTGCGAAACTTGAACCGCGAAGTGGCGAGGGATTACTGTATAGGGGTGGGGGGGGGGGTAACCAGGCAGCAAGTCGCACACAAAGCTAACCAGTGAGCAGGACAAGTAAGCGGTTGATTAACCAGTCACCTTGCGTACCCAGAAATTAACTGAGGTAGCTGGTCAGTCGGCTTGTCCAACCCGGCAAGGCAAACGGGCAGCTATCCAGCGAACCAGGGACACGCAGACATCCAAGCATTCAAATGGTCATCCAGAAAAAGCAGGCAGGTCGCTAACCAGTCGGCTATATTGCCCAAAGCGACATCCAGTTATCAAACCAGCCACTCGATCTGCGTAGCTCATAATGACCTAGAAACCAGACGTAGGATTAAGCCAGTCAAGTTAGCCACCCAGCCAACTACACGACTGAGCTACCCAACTCGCCGGGCGATCGGCCACCCCAATTGCCCAGGAAATCCAGCCAGCCAGGCAACCAGTTAGCCAGACAGCTACTCACCCATTCACACACCTACCTTCTGCTCATTCACTCGTACATTCATCGCGCCCCCACTACCAGCCCCTGTGATGATGCGATTGCTCACTCTTGTCGCTCGCTGCTCCCTGCAGGTGGCGCTGGTGTACGGGCAGATGAACGAGCCGCCCGGCGCCCGTGCCCGTGTCGCCCTGACGGGGCTCACGGTGGCCGAGTATTTCCGTGACCAGGAGGGCCAGGATGTGCTGCTCTTCATCGACAACATCTTCCGCTTCACACAGGCCGGCTCCGAGGTGCCACGGGAGCCGTGCGGCCCACACACACACGGCTCATGTGACACAACGTAACGAGATAATGTGACACGCGCGCACACGGCTAACGTACCTCGCGTAACACGCACACGGCTAACTCGAGTAATATAAAGGACCAACAATGATAATGTGAGAATACATAACGCAACTAATACTAACATGAACACAGAAAACATAGTTAAAGTTTCTCAACTAGGAACAAAATATAACCAACATACACCCACAGCCAACCTAATGTCCAAGACAACACCACTCGCATCGCACAACTGACACCACAATAATAAAACACAAGAATACAATTATCATTCATAACGTCTTTTGGAAACTCGTAATTTTACATCCTAGTTGGGTGCTCAGGTGCCATGTTGCTGTAGAAGCTATTCCCTCCGATGATGAGAAAAATTATGACTTTCGTTCTTCTGAAAGCAGTGATGTTAATTTTCTATAGCTGAGGAGGGTTTAGCAGCGGTGTTATTTCACCCTCTATGCAAGTTTTGCTTCACGTGTTCTGCTGCAGGGATCTCGAATATAAACATCCACATTTCTTTATATTGTGTTTGACACGCGCATGTCTCCGTGTTTAGCTGAGCATGTACATGTGCCGATGTTTGTACACGCGTGTCCTGTTTTTTTTTAATACCGTCACAGGATTTATAACAGAGCAAGACGGCTAACGCAACGAACGAAAATATAACACAATAATAAAAGCAGGGGGACCCTTCTGAAAGAGAAGTGGGCCACTGATTTCCCTGTGATAATGCAGTGGCTACGGGAAGTTGTTGGTCGGGTAGTCGGGGTGCTTTTGCAAACCCTTTTTTTTTGTTTCCGCTCCCCCACCCACGGATTGCACGCAGGTGTCTGCTCTTCTTGGGCGTATCCCCTCCGCTGTGGGTTACCAGCCAACGCTCGCCACGGACATGGGTACCATGCAGGAGCGCATCACCACCACCAAGAAGGGCTCCATCACCTCCGTGCAGGTGAGGCGGGGGGATGAGAGAGAGGGTGCTGCGGCGAGGGACGGTCAAATAAGGGGACGAGGAGGATTTGTGCAAGAGTCTGCGTACGGGAGTTGAGACTGGTCCTCCTTACGTGCGCACATGTGAATGTGCTCTGCGTATGGTAGGCGTGTTGCAAGTACCTTTGGTATTGGCACCGTTTTTTAGAGCACAAAGGCTCCTCGGCAAGGTGCGTGCGACATCCCACTTGAGTCTACATGGGGGGCCAATAGACTCGCGTAGACACCAAGGATGTACACTTGATAATCTCGCCATTTTCATAGCACAAACTCACAAAGGTGCGATGCTTATGCCTTGTAAGCTTTAAATAACATTTCCGTCTAAAGTCTACTGCAGAACTGGCAGATAGCGACAAATCCCAGACAATGATTGACAGTGAGTTGTCTTTTTTGCCACGTGGGACGATCACCATGTGGCGCTGAACAGTGTTTTAATTTTATAAACTAAAATCGATCCTTAGCCTTCTTGGTGGATAATTAAATCATGGTACATAAGAAATATTTACCAAAATTGCAAAACCATATCTGAACGATATCTAAAGGATGCTGCAACGAATGAGAAAACCTAAGCAGTTCAAATTATTTCCGAAACCAAGTTGCATATCAATCACAGCAGCACGATGACGTAAAGAAGGGTGGGATGAATCGTCAACGCCCACTGATGATTCACAGTCCGCTCACTCCTCCACCTTGACACCGCCACGCAGGCCATCTACGTGCCGGCTGACGACTTGACCGACCCTGCCCCGGCCACTACTTTCGCTCACTTGGACGCCACGACCGTGCTGTCGCGTGCCATCGCCGAGCTTGGCATCTACCCGGCGGTGGACCCCCTCGACTCCACCTCGCGTATCATGGACCCCAACATTGTGGGCCTGGAGCACTACGAGGTGGCTCGTGGCGTGCAGAAGATCCTCCAGGTGGGTGCCTCCCCCCCCCCACCTCGCTTGCTCTGTCCGGTTGAGGTTATGTGGTCAAGCTTAGAGGGACTGATCTTCTTGGTTCTTTCGGTAAAGTCACGTAGAAGGGAAGTAATAAAATAATAAAAATAAAACATAATATAATTGTCACGACGTTTCGGCCACAACGCAAGCAGCCGTCCTCAGGTGAAGACCAGGTCTGTCGGGGAGACAGCGTCTGAATGAAACACCACCACGCTTGGAGCGTATATTTAAGCTGGGTTGGAAGGGGGAGAGCGCCTTGACAAAATTATTTGCATATCAAGAGGAATTTAGCATATTTATGGGAAATGCAGATATGTGATTAGTACTACTTGTGAAATGCGTAGTAGGTGGGCGGGGGGTTTCAAAGTCATTATGCCCGTGCATTATGCAGGATTAGCAGCATCAAAGGGAGGGGATAGGGGTAGCATTAATAAAGGGAAGGAATGTTAATAGTATGTAGCTGCAATAACTAAACAACCATGTAAAAAACTAAAGTACACAGATAGAGGGACTGGTTGACTGAGAGAGAGGGCTTGGCTAAGCTGGTACATGGTGTTACAGCACATGGCTGGTTTGGTTATGGGATAAGCGAGTGGCTTTTACAACTGCAGAACCCCCCCTACCCCTGGCTCTGCTTGGCATTCAGCCAGGATTAGATGTCTTGCCTCACGGTTTGGTCCTGGCTTAGTCTGCTAAACAGCGAACCACCCACACCGTGTGGCTCTGATGTCCCAGCGAATATGTTCAACCACTTCGTCGAGCTGTCATTTGTGGCCAGGTGGTTTTTGAAAGAGAAGCCAAATAGCGCGGTGGGCTTCACCTGGTAAAATAAACATTTTAGTCATTTGCTTACCTTTCCGATACTTTCCGCTATGTTTTTGACCCGTCCCTATGGGACATTTGTGAAAATGAGCTTCATAGCTCATCATATTCTTACGGTATAAATAAAGATTCTGATTCTGAATACACGGGTATGAGCTCTTGCTGGTTACAAAGCCAACACTGGCTCTCGCCTGGCAAGGGTGAGTTGATTTAGCAGGAGAGCTGTTGCACGGTTTTTGGCCGGTCTAAAACGCTCGTTTCCTTCTCGTCACTCGCCACTCCTCAGGATTACAAGTCCCTGCAGGACATCATCGCTATCCTGGGTATGGACGAGCTGTCGGAGGAGGACAAACTGACGGTCGCTCGCGCTCGCAAGATCCAGCGCTTCCTATCGCAGCCCTTCCAGGTGAGGGGGGGGCGATTGCTGCCCATCGTGATGGGGGGAGAAAACATCCCCCTAAAGATCTACATTAAATAGCTCTTTATAGTATGTGTGTGATTTTAAATATTGTGGCTTGGCTCTCCAACACACCGGTGTGCTGTACTAGTGACGAATTGGCATGTACTGTTTACATGACAACCCTTACTAGTTGGCTGTGGCGGTTTTTAATGACACATTTACGCAATCTAACCCAAAAAGCCTCTCAATATTGGTCGCGAAAGCCTACGTGTTAAACTGATGTGTGTCTGCAAACTATTCAACGGCCGTCTGGAACGTTCTTCCAATAATCGGAAGCCACTCAAGCCACACTTTAAAATCCAGATTGAAAACTTGTTTTTTTAGAATTACTTTTGTGTTTAGTTTCTTTCCCCCGTACCACCAATGAGCATAGTTGGCTATGGACGGTGCGAAATAGGTTAAACATGCATACACTTTCTCCGTGTGGTGCAGCAGTGCTTAGCGTGTTGCTCTGAACGTTGCAACATGGGTTCGATTACTGGCCACAGCAAATGGTCGTGAACACACGTCCTGGGTGGGATGCCTCCTCCCCTCACATTCATGAACTCGCACTAACCAGTGCGGTGAAGTATGTTAGAACAACTCCCATGCCATGGCTGTAACATTTACGTGGTTGTGTTAAAAATGGTCGTTGCAAAAAAGTTAAATTTTGTTGGTTATTTGTTATACACTTCATCCATTATCTTTGTTTGCAGCTTTCTGAGTGTAATGTATTTTTACCCAATTCTAAAAGTTAATTAAGTGGTCCTTGAAAAAAAAAAATAGATTTTTTTGCATGTATTAACATATCCTGCAGTGTCTCAATTGTAGCACTTTGCAATTCACTGGTGACGATTGCATCATCTCCTCGACAGATGGTCACACAGTGAACCGAAATACTTTTTGTCAGCCCCTTAAGTTGCCTGCTGTCAACACAAAAACATAACTCTAGACAACGGGGGATGTATTGAGTTATACCAAGTTTGCCAGGACCACATCGCCTCTGAAGTGAGTTGCTTGAGCCCAAGGCTGACGCTATGTACGCGTGCCTCTCTCGCAGGTGGCCGAGGTGTTCACAGGCCACCAGGGCAAGCTGGTGCCTCTCGCGGACACCATCAAGGGATTCAAGATGATCCTCGGAGGTATGACTACACTGCCTCCCCCCGTGTCTGTCTGTGGTTTACTCAAGTTGTCTCCTTGCCACACCAGGCAGTCTTGCGCGATGCGTGCGTTTTTTTAGTCCAGTGCGCGCCGATTTTAGGAATGGCTCATGCCGAGAAAAGGTTGCCTGATGTTATCGTGAAGGGGGGAGGTCGTGATGGGTGGACGCGCGTGCAGGTCAGAGGGGGGAGGGCAGATAATTGATGGATTTTGGGGTGGCACCCAGAGGCTGGTGAGGAAAGGGGATGGCTCCCGTCGTGTACCGTGTGCCGGCCTTCAGCGGTGCTGCTCCCGAACAGCACTTGTCCCAACAACATGTAAAGGCTATATATGGGGCTATATATGGGGAACCTTTGTCTTTCTTATCAGTACCGTGGTGGGAAACTGTAAGAAAGTAATTGGTGTTAGCGTTCCTCACTAAAATGACTTTGCAACAGCTGCACGATCTCGTGTGGGAATTTGGTGGCCGCTTTACCTTGACCCCTGCATCATATTATTTAATTATCAATGGTGGCTTTGGCTTGAGCCATAAGTTAATGATTACCAAACTTCATCCTTGACCCTTTTATTACGTGTACTCATTAATGAACAAGACCACCAGCTTACTGTGCGCGATTATGTAGTCTAAGCACAGTTTAGCCAATTCCTGATTTGGAAGCAGCATTGATATTGCGTGTGGTCGATTACTCTGAAGCTTTAAAAAAGACATGGCAAATGGCCCGACAGGCCAGGCCCAGCGTGATGCGGCTGATACTGTCATCAAGTCCCATTATCAGGGAGATCTTTTTCCCCCCAACTATATTGGTCTTACCCTATTAGTCAAGTAATTGCACTGTTGAATGAGTTGATTCTGAGTTGATTGATTGATTACTTAATCTGATTGCACAGCTCCAGTGCTTGACCTCACAGCGAGTTCCGATTGTTACTGGAACACTTTTATTCTGTTCTTAAAGTTGTATGTATATTCAAGTATTAAAACAAAATTACGTTTGCAAAGACCAAGTTTGGGAAACACTTTTAAATGCGGTTTGTGTAATAGATATATTTTCAGATTTCTTTTTTCTAAGCCGTGCTCTGAAGATTTCTTGTTTCGTAATCGAGCAAGGCGCCATATACAAAATAACGATTGTGTAATTGATTGGCACGCGCGTGTATGTGACCCCTACAGGTGAGATGGATCACCTCCCAGAAATTGCGTTCTACATGGTGGGGCCCATTGAGGAGGTTGTCACCAAGGCCGAGAGGTTGGCTGAGGAGCAGCAGCAGGCACTGTAAATTGTCCACTTGGTCCGCCAGCTCTTAATGATTACGCAAAACTCCTCGGGATAGAAAAACCGCTGCACTTGTCACTTGCAATTAGGCACATTTGTACAAATGTGTGTTGGCAGCGCCGCAGTCTCCACAGCCTCTCTGCTTTCGTGTTGTCCAAAAAAATAAAGTTCCCTTTATTGTGAAATTTGTGCGAGTGTTTGTGGGAGCAGTGTGCTGGGGGGGGGGCGGTGGTAGTTTGTGCTGCAAAGAAGGGTCGTTGACTGAAACGTTATATAATACAGGGACTTCTCTACTTACAAACATTCTACTTATGAACTATCAGACACAAAGAAAGCCCGTCTGTGTCCAGTTGGCTGTTTTGGACAGTCGTAAATTCAATAGATGGCGGTGGTGGCAACTACATCTGCAGAACATGAAGAACTAGTGGCATCTTCAGGAGATTATACGACTTGTAAAGCCATTCCCTGTGTTTTGTGTACACGCTGTACAACATGTTTAGAATAGACAGGAATAGTTGGACTTAGGAACAAATTGACTTATGAACAGACCTGGAACATAACTCGTTTAAGTCCCTAAGGCCACAGTGATGAATATTCAGTTGTAAGCCTTCTAATCATTGTAACTTTACAATCTATGATGAAACCTAACAGGCAACCTCTGTTTAAATAGGGCAAGGCAAATGCAAATAGTCCTGGAGAAGATTGCTTGTAACTGGTCAGTGATCGAAGGATTGCCCCTAGGCGACAACCATCCCCTGTCTGGGTGGGATTAGAATCGGCCAATTAGAAGCCAACATCTGTGTAGAAATTCAGACCCATGAATCTTCAGTACAGATTATCTTGAAAACACGTTCCTTTGGAGTGGGCAGGTAGGAACTTGGTTGGACAGCGCATTCGTGCGATCCGTGTGACCCGGCGCAAGCTGCGTGGGGGGCACGTCACGTGGCTATGCACGACAGACAAATAATCCCTGGTGGGCAGTGTGGAACTGTTGTTCCTACCTGTATAAGATTGTCCTTAGGCTACTCTGCAGTGTAAAGCCAATTAGCCCTTTGATTAGATTTTTTTACTTTGCAATAGTTTCACTAAAACATTTTGAGTAGCTTCAAAAAGTGTCTGAATTTGAATGTTGTAGATGGGGCCCCCAACAACCCATATTAGACCCTAGCTGCCACTGGCAAAAGTACATGTTGACAAATATCCATTTTCAATGAGATTTTTAAGGCATTTTCTTTTACAAAATGCAAACAACCAAAGTCATGTTTTAGAAAATAAAATCGCACTATATTCTCATGCAGAAACAATATACAGCCTTGGATGATAGAGACGCAGATACACAATGTACACCTGGTTAACTTTGCACTCGCATTGTCAGCTTTCATGACCGTTAAGGACCAGGTCGCAACTTTGGAGTGGCTCAAAGATATCATTTCTTCTGGTGTGGAATACATGCATAGAATTGTTGGAAGCAATGTTTTGGCGATTCATACATGTTGGATGTCATGGGTTCACGTGTTTAGGTTGCCGTGTTGCTTTCACGATACGATGGCAATGTTCACGACACGGAAATTATCGCGAGATCACTTTTCCCAGACTTTGAAAATACATTTGCCACTTTTAAATGTTCTGCTTTTGTGCTTAGCACTTACAGTCTGTCTCAAGATCACCAAATTATTTGGCGACTGCGTTAGCCGTGGTGCACAAATAACAATATACTTAACGGTCAACAAATGCCTTTTAAAAGGAAAAATAAAGCAGGTGATGTTTCGGACAATGGCTCCTCACAGAAGCCACTATTCTCTGGCCTCTGTGCTGTGAAGGCCATTGCCTGAAACGTTACCTAATATTTACTTTGATGGCCACTGTTGAGGAATGTTCAGTTGTCTGCTTATTGTAAGTTTACAATTCTTTTTTACAAGACATTTTACACGACAACCTAATTGACTACAACAAAGGAAATAAAACTCGGTCAACTTTTTACCAAGTAAGGACTAATAAAAATCTTGAATTGCTATATTCACAAATTGTCAGAAAATAAACTAAAACTAAACTGTTTTACCAGGTAAGGCCCGCTCTTTTTAGAAGCAACCTGGCCACAAATGATAGCTCAACGAAGTGGCTTGTGGAAATTTATAGCAGCCAAATTCTCTAAACGCACAGATTCTAACTGGAGGGGAAAAAACAGGCCCCAGAGAAAAATCCTCGCAACAACGGGGAGACATGCAAACTCCAAATATACAACAGGTCTCCAAGTCAGGATCGAACACGCCCTCCTGCATACCAGGAGAGATAACTAACATCTCGTCAACGTGGCGCCCCGTCAACATTTTTTTAAATTAAAGCAACTAATGGATATTTTTGGAAAACAACCGATGCTATATTCGTCGGATCTTATTTCGTGTGCGTCGTCAATGGCAGCAAACCCCAGCTCACGTGACTCCTCCAGCCACTTGAGGCTGCGATATTGACCACATCGTAGAAAGTAAAAACAAAATAAACCACGAATGAAATTGTGACCCATGAATTGCAGCAATTCACCAAAAAGCAAAAGAGAGAATCTACACAACCTCCCCCTCTGCCCTTCAATTTAAGCCGGGGGGGTACCATGCCAGTTCCCCTTGCCACGTTTAAACTTGGCAGTGTTTGGGAGCGCACGTTTATTAGGCCGACCTCTCTGCATGCCGCACTCAGTGCTCGTTTCTATTTCAATACTTTTAACACTGACGCATTTTTTTTGTTTGGCCGTGTACTTATTTACACATTTTTAGGTTTGGCCAATTGATCCTTATGGCGGAACCCCGGGGGGTCCCATAAGCCCCCGCTTCGCATAAAATTGCGTTGCAACACGTTTTGTGTCTGTTGAAGGCGAACTATACGGCAATCTATTCCTCTCGATGAGCTCTACACGATGCGCTAATAAAAGTTTCAAAGTTTTGTTTCTTTTGTGCATTCGTCCTCGCTGCGCTTGGGACGACACGACAACAGAATGATCCGTGCCAGGTGTGTCGCGACGTTTATGTGCGCGGTGGGACGGAGTCGTCCAAAATAAATAAATTTCGATTTTGACTTCCGTATATTTGGGACCCCGGGGTTCCGCCATAAGGTTCAATTCCCTTTCAAAATAAAAAAAAAATTGGCACAGGAGCAGCCGTACGAAACTCGCGTACAGAGGTGGTGAACGCTCTCAAATGTGTGGAGATATGTCGGCAGCCTGCTTGCTGTACTACCACCTACGACGCAGGCATCTTCGCGATCCACCAAACACGCCCTCCTCCCCGTGACTCTCGCTGCGGCATGCACGCGCGCGATATCGAGCCTCGTCAATTACTGACACCAACTAATTTGACCAGGTAAGGCCCCGCTGAGCGATGAAGCTTTTTCCAGAAGCGACCTGGCTATCGCAAATGATAGCTCAACGAAGTGGGCTCATCATCATCATCATCACGTGGACATTTAGAGCAGCCCAAACACTCTTTAACGCGTGACGTCGATTCGAAATGTGGTGGGGTTGGAAAAAAAACAGAGGACCCGGAGCAAAGATCCACACGACCACGGGGAGAACATTCACACTCCGAAATGGTACAGGCATCGTCAGGGTCGGGTACGAACCCACGACCTCCTGCATAACAGGCGAGGGAGTTAACATCTCGCCACTCTGTCGATTACAATCGTGAACCATGCGACCCCCGCGGTCGTCCTCGCTCGCGGGTTACAACTCGAACGCGGGGAAGCGGGAAGTGTCCGGTCTCAGCATATCCACGAGGAAGTGAATGGTCCCAGCCATACCTGCAGTCAACGGGGGGGGGGGGAAGGGGGGAAGTGCAAACATTGTTCTGCTGGCTCATCCACACAACGGCGAGGCACGTACTGCGAGGCAGCGCTCGTTAATATACAGCTAGATGTGAAGCTTTCGTGACTGCGAGGATTCAAACTCTCAGGTTTTTCGGTAAAGTCACATAGGTAAAAAAGAAAAAATATAATTTTCGATTTAAAGCTTTCGTGACTGCAGGGATTCACCTGCTTGGTTCTTTCGGTAAAGTCACGTAGAAGGGAAATAATAAATAAATAAAAATAAAACATTAAATAATTCTCACGACGTTTCGGCCACAACGCAAGCAACCGTCCTCAGGTGAAGAACAGGTCAGCATTCAGATGCTGTCTTCCCAACAGACCTGTTCTTCACCTGAGGACGGCTGCTTGCGTTGTGGCCGAAACGTCGTGAGAATTATTAAATGTTTTATTTTTATTATTTTATTATTTCCCTTCTACGTGACTTTACCGAAAAAACCAAGAAGATAATATAAATGATTATTTTATTTCTATTATTATTTCTATTATTTATTATTATTTTATTTCTATCATTATTTCTATTATTTATTATTATCTATTTTTTACCTATGTGACTTTACCGAAAAACCTAAGAGTATAGTATACAGCTGCAGCTGTTACACACGAGTGGCTGGAGAATTGTTTTTTTTACCCTTTTATCTGGCAACAAAACTGACACCTTTTTATTACACGCTTTTATTTAACTCACTTCGTCTGTTGTATCCTCAAAAAAGAAATCTTGTAACTCAATTTTTACACATTTCCCAATGTGCTATCGACTGCAAACTTTGTATAGGTATGTCATACTGATGACAACACGATATTCTATCATAAAAAATGCAAAACATATTTTAAAAAAACTTTTTACACGCTTTTCTTTAACTTACTGTATGTGTTATCGTATACAAAAATCTTGTAACTCAATTTCAACCATATTCCCAATGTCGTATCGACTGCAAACTTGGTATAGGTTTGTCATACTGAAAACAATACTATATTCTATCATTTAAAAAATATATATCTTTTTTTAAACAATCTTTTTTAACGGCTCTAATTGTCCACGTTCAACTCACGTTGGCCGTATATCATCACGTGGTCCCTTACGTCACGACAAGCCTCGGGGAGCCACGCCCAGGGCGGGGGGGGGGAAGGAGGGGAGGGGCGATGGGGGAAGGCGGCAGGGGTAGGGGCAGCTCGGACAGTACATTTCATTCAAGCGTGTTTTAAAAAAAAAGTATTTTTTAATATTTTATTTTACAACGAGTCATGTTTGCATTGACCACAATACCTGCGGTCGGAATGCAAACAAAAAACACAACCCTGATAATGGGGGATCTTTGTGTTATACCTTCAAATAGTGAGAAGGGTCGATCTGGAATTCGGCATCCGTGCTTCCCATAATCCAAGCACCACTCCGCAAACTGAAAATCAAGATTTCGATTTAAAGCTTTCGTGACTGCAGGGATTCATCTTCTTGGTTCTTTCGGTAAAGTCACGTAGAAGGGAAGTAATAAAATAATAAAATTAAAACATAATAAAATAATTCTCACGACGTTTTGGCCACAACGCAAGCAGCCGTCCTCAGGTGAAGAACAGGTCTGTCGAGAAGAGAGAGTCTGAATGACAACCCCAGGCTTGGAGCGTCATTTTGTCAAGGCGCTCTTCCCCCCCTCCAACCCAGCTTAAAAAGACGCTCCAAGCCTGGGGTTGTCATTCAGACTCTGTCTTCTCGACAGACCTGTTCTTTACCTGAGGACGGCTGCTTGCGTTGTGGCCGAAACGTCGTGAGAATTATTTTATTATGTTTTATTTTTATTATTTTATTATTTCCCTTCTACGTGACTTTACCGAAAGAACCAAGAAGATGAAAATCAAGAGTTAGAATCAGAACATTTACACTGCAGGAGGAATCATGAGCTATACAACTCGAGGGGCAGGGCCCATGACCAGTTCGGATAATCGTCACTGGTGTTGGCCATGAGCGGGAATCGAACTCGGGTGGTCGTAGCACAGCACACTCACCCCTCCCCACACACACAAGCGTACAAAGATACAAAGATCCCCCGTATAGACTTAACAGACTGTAGGGGCAAGTGCTGTTGGCGAGCACCTATGAAGGCCAGAACGGTACACGAGGGGGTGGGTGGCCAGCACCACGCCCGACCGCCTTTGTCTCCCCAGTGCCGATGTTTACACATCGCACCGGGTACTCATTTAAGGCTGAGTCGACCTAGGGGAGGCCCAGGACCGGTTCAGATAATCGTCACTGGTGTTAGCCTTGAGCGGTAATCAAACCCGGGTTGCCAGGTTCATAGCGCGGCGCGCTAACCGCTACACTACCGCTCCCCACAAGCGTACACACATATGCACACAGACATACGCAGAAAGAGACAAAGATCCTCCATATTATAGCAAGCGATGTTGGCATGCGCATATTTAGGCCGGCAAAGCAACGCGGTCGGCAAGGCATCGTGCCCGGTTGCCTTTGTCTCTCAAGTGATGATGTTTTTTCACCACACTGGATACTAATTTGAGGCCGAGTCGACCCAGGGGAGGCCCAGGCCCGGTTCATATATTCGTCAATGATGTTGGTGATCGGACATTTTCCAGGTGCAGCTCCCAAGCTTTGGAATGCTTTGGCTTTGCCGATACGAACGATCATTATCGTGACGCTATATTTAAGTCTGTCTTGAAAACTCGCCTCTTTAAAACTGGCCTTTACCCCTGCCTAGTTCTGGCCGTTTACCTTGGTTCTAAGTTGGGTGGGTAAGTGAGCGGGTGGGTGAGTGAGTGAGTGAGTGGGTGAATGGGTGAGTGAGTAGATGAGTAGGTGAGTGAATGGTTTGCATGAGTGGGTGAGTGAGTAGATGAGTAGGTGAGCGAGTGGTTGCATGAGAGGGTGAGTGAGTGGGTAAACTGGCCTTTACCTCCCATTATTTCTGGCTGTTTACCCTGGTTCTGAGTGGGTGGGTGAGTAAGTAGGTGAGCGAGTGGTTGCGTAAGAGGGTGAGTGAGTGGGTAAACTGGCTTTTACCCCCCCACTAGTTCTAGCCGTTAACCCTCCAGGTTCTGCTTACTTCCTGGCTTTCCATACACGGTGGCGCATTGGTAGGGATCTACGGATGAAATGCGCCACGTTACAAATGCAAAATTATCATTACAAACTCGGTTCGGCGTGGTCATAGCGTGCGCGGTGCGCTCGATAACCGACCACGTTACCGCCGAACACGCACACGGGGGAGCGGGGCGGGGGGATGCTGCGGCGAGGAGGATCGCCGTGACGTACCCGGCACGCGCGGTACAGGTGCCCGTGCTCGCCCGTGGCGCGGTAGAGCGCCAGGAAGGCGTAGGCGTTGCCCGCGACGCCGTGGCACAGGCCGTAGCCCTTGCGCAGGAGGCCGCGCTGCCACACCACCTCGCCGCACTCGAGCGCGTCGCGCAGGTACTTCTCTTCCCCAAACGCCTGCCGTGAGCGCGCACGCACAGAGACACGGAGATCGCCGTCATCGCCGTCGGCAGGCTCCCACCCGGGGTTGTAAACCAGCGGTGGCCATCCGCCGTCTCCCCGGGCTGCGTGCGGCTCTAATCCACGACACGTACGATCACGGGAAGCGGAGAATGATGAGTTTCTTGCGTGCTCTGCCGAAAACCGTCTAGAAATATATACGCATATATACTGGTAGGAACCCTCCTGGTTACACCAGCCCACAGGGGATTATTGTGTCCGTCGTGCAGGGAGGGGCTGGGTGGGGAGGCAAGGGCTGGGTGGGGAGGGGCTGGGTGGGGGGGGTGGGGAGGGGCTGGGTGGGGAAGGTGGGGCTGGGTGGGGGGTGGGAGGGGTGGGGCTGGGTGGGGAGGGGCTGGGTGGGGAGGGGTGGGTGGAGAGGGGCTGGGTGGGGAGGGAGGGGAGGGGCTGGGTGGGGAGGGTGGGGCTGGGTGGGGGTGGGAGGGAGGGGTGGGGCTGGGTGGGGAGGGGCTGGTCACCCCGTGGTGCCCTTATAAAACTCAACGTTTAACCTACTCACGCCGGCTTGTGCCCGCCCTCACAGTCGGCCATATTTGCGGAATACACCATGCCGCCGTTGATCCTGGCCATTGACCGAGCAACCCAACGTTGCTACCAGCTCCCTCCGCAGGAATGTGTTACAGGGACTCCTCTACTTACGAACAAGTTAGGTTCCAGAGGTCCATTCGTAAGTCGATTTGTTTGTACGTCCAACTTTACTGCTGTCGATTCCAAACACATTGTACGACGTGCACACTAAACACAGGGAATGGTTTTAAAAGTTGTACTATTCCCTGTACATGTAGATGCCACCGGTTCCTCATGTTCTGCTAATGTAGATGCCACCACCACCATCCATCGCGTGGCGGTTGAACTCATGGCTCGGTCCGAACAGGCGACTGGACCTACGGACAGGTCTGTTCGTATCTCTGAAAGTTCGTAAGTCGAATCTTCGTAACTCGAGGAGTCCATGTATGTACACAATTAGCTCTTTGCAGAACTCATCGGTACATTTGTAGCTCTTGGCCTGTTACATGTTGGCCACTGCTGGTGTTCACAAATGCATTCTTCCAGCTCGTATCGTCATCTCTCTTATTGGGCTCTCTCTCTCTGTGTGACGTGGAGAAGGTCGCGCGCTTGCCGCTCACCCGGTGCGCCTGCAGGAGCGTGTGCACCACGCCCGGCGCGCCGTGGCACCAGTGCACCAGCCGGTCGGACTCGTTGCTGAGCGACGAGGGGAAGTTCCCCGAGCGGAAGCGCTTGCGCCGCACGTAGTCCACGCTGGGCTTCACCAGCTCCACCGTCGCCTCCTTGTTCATGCCGGCGCCCGGCTGCCGAAGCCGGCGCATTCACACCGCGGGGGGGGGGGGGGGGGGGCGGAAACCGTCGTCACCACATACTCCAAGTCATCCTCGCGGATAAAAAAATAAATGTTACTGGTAGGAACCTCCTGGTTACACCAGCCCACAGGGGAGTATTGTGTCCGTCCGTCCATCCGACGTGCATCCAAAAATGGGAGGGGTGGGGCTGGGTGGAGAGGGGAGGGTGGGGAGGGGCTGGGTGGGGAGGGGCTGGGTGGGGAGGGTAGGGCTGGGTGAGGAGGGGAGGGTGGGGAGGAGCTGGGTGGGGAGGGTGGGGAGTGGGAGGGGTGGGGCTGGGTGGGGAGGGGCTGGTCACCCCGTGGTGCCCTTATAAAACTCAACGTTTAACCTACTCACGCCGGCTTGTGCCCGCCCTCACAGTCGGGCATATTTGCGGAATACACCACGCCGCCGTTGACCCTGGCCATTGACCGAGCAACCCAACGTTCCTACCAGCTCCCTCCGCAGGAATGTGTTTGCCGCTCAGCTGTTAAGTCTCGCCATCTAACAAAGGCGTTCTCTTACTGTGCAAAAGAAGTTCAGCACACACATACGCCAGGCAACACACAGCGTCGACACACAAGCGTTGCGACCCTCCCTTCTCGTGGGGCGCCAAGGAGGAGGTGATGCCGTACCCCGGCTCGCCAGGAGCAGGCGGTATGGCAAAGACGTGGACCTCATCTTTGAGGGATCGAGCGTCGACCCCTCTCCGAGAGCGAGGAGCAAACGCCGTGCGGCGACGGAGGCGCAGCGTTACGAGCCAAAATTATCCACGAGTGGCTAAGCCGCGTCTGCGTACACATGCATCTTGGCAAGTTCGAAGCTTTCGCGTTTGTTTTAGAATTCCAGGTGCCAAGAGAGGGGTCATTCACAAGGGTGAGTCGGGGGTCACTGAAACGATGAAAGCAAAATGCCAAGTACAGCAATGAAGTAAATTCCAAAAACACTTGAAGATACCATCTGCACCCCACCGCGTAAGACCATAACACCTGTGATGCACGGCAGTCATCCGATACAAGTGCTATCCAGGCGCAATTCTGTGGTGTGGTGATGCGTGGTACACGGTGTGGTGATAAGTAGTACACGATGCACGGTACATGGTGTGGTGATGTGTGGTACACGGTAAGGTGATGCGTGGCACACGGTGTGGTGATGGATAGTACAAAGTGTGGTCATATGCATGGTCCACAGCGCTGTGATGCATGGTACACGGTGTGGTGATCCATGGTACACGGTGTGGTGATCCGTGGTACACGGTGTGGTGATGTGTGGTACACGGTGTGGTGATGTGTGGTACACGGTGTGGTGATACATGGTACACGGTGTGATGTGTGGTACACGGTGTGGTGATACATGGTACACGGTGTGGTGATACATGGTACACGGTGTGGTGATACATGGTACACGGTGTGGTGATGTGTGGTACACGGTGTGGTGATACATGGTACATGGTGTGGTGATGTGTGGTACACGGTGTGGTGATACATGGTACATGGTGTGGTGATACATGGTACATGGTGTGGTGATACATGGTACATGGTGTGGTGATGTGTGGTACACGGTGTGGTGATACATGGTACACGGTGTGGTGATGTGTGGTACACGGTGTGGTGATACATGGTACACGGTGTGGTGATGTGGTGATACACGGTATGGTTATGTGTGGTACACGGCGTGGTGATCCATGGAACACAGTGTGGTGACGCGCGTGGCAACACGGCGTGGCGACGCGCCTGGCGCGGAGTGCACGCACGCACCTGCATGAGCATGTAGTAGATGCCGGCGAGACCGTGGGCGGCCCCCACGTACTGCTTGCCGTGCCACTGGTACAGCAGGGGACATCGCTCAGCCCTGCGCTCCATGCCTGCCAGGACCTTGCCCGACTCCACCAGCGCTGAGCGCACCTACGCGCAGGCACCAAGACAAAGGTCCCCCGTGTGGCCTCCAACGGGGCTCTAAGGGCACATGCGCTGGTAGCGGCGAGCACCTACAACAGGTCAACGCGGCTCTCCCCGGCGAATGACGTTTGCACACCGCGCCGGGTGCTCATTTGAGGTCAAGCCGACCTAAAGGTGGCCCAGGGACTGCTTCGGATATACATCGCCAATATTGGCCATGGAAGGTGACGGGGGGGGGGGGGCGGAATCGAACTCGGGTCGCCGGGTTCGTAGCGCGGCGCGCTAACCACTGCAGTACCACTAGCCACCACACACACACACGAGGAAAGGTTAAACGCGCGCAGAAACACACACACCTGACACGCGTGGACACACATGTGTAGTGATATCGCGGGATGTCACCGTGTCGTGCCGGCCCTAGAGAGGCTCGGCGTGCGGTGTCGCGACATCGCGGACACCACGAGGGTGTGGGTGTAGAGGGGCTCTGTCAGCGCTGATTGACAGCGCTGGATGGCACCACGCTTGGCGTGCAGTACCAGCCCCTACAGGACAGGGTGTGGGAGTGCCGGCCGTAGGAATGAGGTTACTAAAAGCCGTGGCACTCTGGTTGATCCAAGAGGATTCGTGACCGGTCAAGTCTACAAAGGGGCCCCGAGTGGGGGGCTAGGGGTGGTCACGTGGTCGGGGTCTAGATCCTGCTCGAGGATTCTGGAAGGTGGGCATGGCCAAGGACGGAGCCGGCCACGCCGCAGGGAATAGAAGCCGGGTCCCCCAGAGGGGCCGGCGTTGTTGTTCATCCTGAAGAAAACTTCGTCTACGTTCTACGTCCTGCAGAGTCTCCAACTCGTGGACACTGGACCTGAGCTGTGGTCCGGGTCCGTAGTAGTTGTAATTAGTGCAGTTAGCCTGGTGGTTACGTAGCTAGTTATGTTGTAATTAGTGTAGTTAACCTGGTGGTCACCATCTGGCTAACTACACCAGTTATGTTGTAATTAGTGCAGTTAGCCTGGTGGTTACGTAGCTAGTTATGTTGTAATTAGTGTAGTTAACCTGGTGGTCACCATCTGGCTAACTACACCAGTCACGTGGTAACTAGTGTAGTTAGTCTGGTGGTCACCACCATCGCTTGTTATTCTGTTAAGGGGCAGTTACCCCGTGTGTTGCGGTTAAATAAATGTGTTTCCTCCCAAGAGTACGTCTGCGACTCAGTTGAACTCACTACACACACACCAGAGCCTTGCTACGCCTGCGACACTGTGCTTGTTCTACCCACGCACTCCCTCACCTCTGCTCAGAGTCAGAGAATAGGGTTCACGAGGACGTGGGCTCCACCTCGTCGTCACAATGCTCAGAGAGACGGGCAGGGCGGGGTGGAGTACAAGACGAGGTGAAGCAAGGGTGGTTGAGGGGATTCACCTCGTAGAGTCGGGGAAGGGACTTCACGATAAGGTGGAGGAAGCGTAGAAGTGGGCCCCACCTCGTCGTTACAATGCTCAGAGAGACGGGCAGGTGGCAGCGGTCGCAACCGGGTACCCAATACACGTACCCTATCCGATACCCGGCTACCCGTACCCAGCCGGGTACGGGTAGACCGTGAGTCACTGGTGAGTCACCGTTTGTCACTCATTTCCCAACGTCTTGTCTCTTCTCACAATTCAAGTTCCTAGAATCAACCCACCTGCGCCTGCAACATGGCTTCACCCAGAGGTCGCAATCAGGTACCCGATACCCGTACCCGGGTACGGCCGGGTACGGGTACCCGTTTGCGACCCTGGTGCGGCCGGGTACGGGTATGAATCAAAACCCGTTTGCGACCTCTGGCAGGTGGAAGGAGCTCGAGACGAAGTGGTGGAGCAACGGTGGACGTGGGTCACACCTCGTCGTCACAATGATCAGAATCAGAGGAGGTTCACAATGAGGTGAAGGGAGCGTGGACGTGGGCCCCCCACCTCGTCGTCACAATGCTCAGAGAGACGGGCAGGAGGAGGGAGCTCGAGACGAGGTGCGTGTACGCGACAATGTGGACTGCACCTCGTCGATGACCCCGGCGGGGACGGCCTCTTCCCCGAGCTCGGCGCGCACGTAGAGCAGCGCGAAGAGGAAGCCCGCGCGGCCGTAGAGCACCTCGTCCGGGACATCTGACTCCAGCGCCACCACCGAGCTCTTCAGCTCCAGGAGCCTTGCTCGTCGCAGCAGTAGCAGTGGCAGTAACAGCAGCAGTAACAGCAGCAGCAGTAACCATCAGTGAGAACAGCAGCTGTAACAGCAGCAGCAACCATCAGTAAGCGCAGCAGCTGTAACAGCAGCAGCTGTAACATCAGTAAGAGCAGCAGAAGTAACACCGTAGCAGCAGTAACATCAGTAAGAGGAGCATCAGTAAAAGTATCTGGAACAGCAGCAGCATAGCCTTTAACAAACTGTTGGGGCAAGTGCTGTTAGCGAGTAGCACCTATGAAAGCCGGCACGGTGCATGAAGGCGTGGGTGGCCAGCACCACGCCCAGCCGCTTTTGTCTCCCCAGTGGCGATGTTTACACACCGCACCAGGTATTAATTGGAGGCTGAGTCAACCTAGGGTAGGCCCGAGACTGGTTCAGATAATCGTCACTGGTGGTGGCTATGAGCGGGAATCGAACTCGGGTAGCTGAGTTCGAAGCGCAGCGCGTTAACCGCTGCGGCACCGCCACTCCCCTTGCGCGCGAGCGCGCGCACGCACGCACACTGATGCACGCACACACACATGCACGCGCACCACTCACTGGCGCACACACACACGCGTGACACTTACCAGCGCAAGCCACTCACTGGAGCACACTCACACACGTGACACTTACCGGCGCACGCCACTCACTGGCGCACACACACACACGCGTGACACTTACCGGCGCAAGCCACTCACTGGAGCACACACACACACGTGACACTTACCAGCGCAAGCCACTCACTGGTGCACACACACACACACGTGACACTTACCAGCGCAAGCCACTCACTGGTGCGCACACACACACACACGTGACACTTACCAGCGCAAGCCACTCACTGGAGCACACACACACACGTGACACTTACCAGCGCAAGCCACTCACTGGAGCACGCACACACACGCGTGACACTTACCAGCGCAAGCCACTCACTGGAGCACACACACACACGTGACACTTACCAGCACAAGCCACTCACTGGAGCACACACACACACGCGTGACACTTACCAGCGCAAGCCACTGACTGGAGCACACACACACACGTGACACTTACCAGCGCAAGCCACTCACTGGAGCACACACACACACGTGACACTTACCAGCACAAGCCACTCACTGGAGCACACACACACACGCGTGACACTTACCAGCGCAAGCCACTCACTGGAGCACACACACACGCGTGACACTTACCAGCACAAGCCACTCACTGGAGCACACACACACACGCGTGACACTTACTAGCGCAAGCCACTCACTGGAGCACACACACACACGCGTGACACTTACCAGCGCAAGCCACTCACTGGAGCACACACACACACACGCGTGACACTTACCAGCACAAGCCACTCACTGGAGCACACACACACACACGTGACACTTACCAGCGCAAGCCACTCACTGGAGCACACACACACACGTGACACTTACCAGCGCAAGCCACTCACTGGAGCACACACACGCGTGCGTGACACTTACCAGCACAAGCCACTCACTGGAGCACACACACACACGCGTGACACTTACCAGCGCAAGCCACTCACTGGAGCACACACACACACGCGTGACACTTACCAGCGCAAGCCACTCACTGGAGCACACACACACACGCGTGACACTTACCGGCGCAAGCCACTCACTGGAGCACACACACACACGCGTGACACTTACCAGCGGAAGCCACTCACTGGTGCACACACACACACACGTGACACTTACCAGCGCAAGTCACTCACTGGTGCACACACACACACGTGACACTTACCAGCGCAAGCCACTCACTGGAGCACACACACACGCGTGACACTTACCGGCGCAAGCCACTCACTGGTGCACACACACACACAAGCGTGCGCGCGCCACTCACTGACGCGCATGCCACTCACTGGCGCACGCACTCCCGGCTGTCGTCGGCGTTGCCGAGCTTGTGGTGCACGACGGCGCCGAGCGCCAGCGGCCCTGCGTCGCCGCACAGGAAGGAGACGCGGCGGCCAGAGAGGCCGCGCAGCGAGCGCTTGGCGTGGTCCAGCGCTCGCTGCAGCTGCCCCGGCTCCCCCTGCACACGGTGCAGCTGCACGTACAGGAAGGCCGATGCCTGCACACGTGCGTACACAAAGACAAAGATCCCCCGTGTGGCCTTCATCAGACCGTTGGGGGCAAGTGCTGTTCGCGAGTAGCGGCACCTGTGAAGGCCGGCACTGTGGCACACGAGGGGGTGGATGGCCAGCACCACGCCCGACCGCCTTTGTCTCCCCGGTGACAATGTTTAAACACCGCACCAGGTACTTATTTGAGGCTGAGTCGACCTAGGGGAGGCCTGGGACCAATTTCGATAAACACACACACACACAGGACGACTCACACTACAATACACACCGCCAACACAAACACAGATGAGTGCGGGAGAGTGAGCGAGAGGGCGAGTGGGCGAGTGAGCGGGAGAGCGAGTGAGCGGGAGAGCGAGTCAGTGGGAGTGCGAGTGGGTGAGCGGGAGAGCGAGCGAGTGAGAGAGCGTGTGGGTGAGCGAGAGAGCGAGCCAGCGGAAGAGCGAGTGGGCAAGTAACCAGCAACGCGAGTGAGCAGGACAGAGTGTGAGCTGGAGAGCGAGCGGACCATCCACCTCACCCGTCCACCCTGTGTAGCCCGAGTAGTCGTGGGGGTCAGCCGTCTTCAGCCCCTCCTCCATCTGTGCCACCAGGTCATGGATCTTCGCAGTCAGGCGTCTCTCGAACGCCGCGCTGATCTGCCTCGACGGACGCAAGAGATGTGATCACAGCTATCGCTACCTCCCGGGCAAGGCGTTTGCTGTCCCCGAAGACAGCACGGACACCATCTAGCCATGTGTGGTGGCTGCTGCCAGAAATGTACACGTGATGATAAGCAACGTGGGTTCGATCCCAACCCTGACGCCTGTATATTTGGAGTTTGCGTGTTCTCCCCGTGGTCGTGTGGATGATTTAACGTGAATTTAGACTATCTGGCTGCTATACATTTCCATGTGATAAGCCACTTCGTTGAGCTATCGTTTATGGCCAGGTCGCTTCTGAAAAAGAGAGCTCAGTGGGCCTTACTTGGTAAAATAAAAAATAGTTTATAGGTTTATCCACAACTGCGGTTGACTTCCCCACAAAGGGGTACCAATTTATCGACCCCGGAGGTAGGGATGATGGGTCGAATCGCGAGCTGTTCGCTCTGCCAGTCACGCTTCTGAAAAAAAGTTAAATAGCTCAGTGGGCCTTACCTGGTAAAATAAAAATAGTTTAAGTAGATGTTTTTTTGTGATTTGCTTACCTTTCCTATACTTTGGACTCCTATCGTGTTTTTGTATTGTTCTGTTCGTCGGATTCCTCCAGCATCAAGAAAGATTCCGATTCTGTCGGTGAATCGCGTACATATGACAAACTCGTCGTGTTACGTGGCGTGGTTCCGGAGATGGCCGCAGGGCAAGTTGTGCGAGAGAACCCGTCTGTTCGGACCTTTTTAAGGGTTGTGCCCCCATATGTGTGGTGGGTTTTCTCTCGAAGCTCCGGTTTCCTCCAAACCAATGCAAAACACGTGTTTGAATGTAAAGCAGTGCGAAGCCTCAATCGTGCTTGCAAAGCACTGTGGGCTAACTAACATAACGTTCAATCTTGACTTGAAGCTTTCGTGACTGCAGGAATCCACACTCTTTGGTTCTACGTGGCTTTACCGAAAGAACCAAAGAGTAACATGACGTTATATTACAGGTAGTCCCCGAGTTACGATGGTCCGACTTATGATATTTCTTTCTTACGATGACGATAGCGATACGACAAAATTGTAAAATATTTTACATTTCGCGCGGCAGGCAAACGCAGCAGCGTATGAGGTACGATACTGTCCTTTATCATTGCCATCCTCTTCCGACAACTAAGTTAATGTAGCCATCAACAACCTAACATCGTTCAAGTGTGCAGACGACGGACAGAATCTTGGTGAGTTCAGTACAATATGATACATTACGATACGTTCAATGCATGTATGATACGTAGATTTAGCGATTTAATTTTAGGGTTACCACGATACGATACGTTCAATGCATGTTAAAAGTTTTTACAGCAGATAGGATTGTTTCCTGAAAAAACTGTCTATTAAATTGCAGTTCATATAGGTAGGCTAAGAATTTACCTCGTTTTTTTACTTTACATTTTACTGTGCAATACAGTATTGTAATTAATAAATACATACAGTATATAGTTTATACAGTACGGTACTGTAAATTGCTCTGTTTTGCTACATTATCCCCATTCTTTAAGACTCCTGGGTAGGCTAGCCCATCTTCGACTTACGATATTTTCGACTTACGATGGGGTCGTCGTAACGCATCTCCATCCTAAGTAGAGGACGACCTGTATTTGCATTGCTAGAGGGCTGGGCATCACGTTACATTGCATGCTTGTGAGATCCACCCAGGTGACGCTGCCGTCAACTTTCTCGCTCTGGGTTAATTTTATATTCGGGTATCCGTTAAGACCATCGTCTCTATCGGGGGGGGGGGGGGGTGGATAAAATTGGTACTACGTTGTAGGAGTTCAGAGTGGCCATCCTCCGGAGAGACTGGCAACTGCCGTGAAAATGTAGAGACACTCCGAATTGACTTCTTGCAAAAACACGCGGCATCGTGTGTTGCGTACAAAAAAAGACAAAGATCCCCCGTATAGCCTGTAACAGACTATTGGGGCAAGTGCTGTTGGCGAGCACCTACGAAGGCCGGCAAGGCACACGAAGGGATGGGTGGCCAGAACCATGTAAATACGTCATTAATTAAATAAAAGATGTTTAAAGTCTCGATTTAAAGCTTTCGTGACTGCAGGGATTTATCTTCTTGGTTCTTTCGGTAAAGTCACGTAGAAGGGAAATAATAAAATAATAAAAATAAAACATAATAAAATAAACGTTAGAATTTAATTCAAATGTAACAGGGTGGGGTCGATGTCTGGTGACCTTCCATTGAATTATCTCAAACTTAATAGTTTTAAGTAAGGTTTATTTAAAAAATAAGGGGGGGTCACAAGGCATCTGGACCAACCCCTCCTGCATCCAGTACTGTACAAAGAACATCACACGCACTGTACAATGTAAGCTTCACATTAACCTCACATCCGTAATCGAGCCACTGCTGGATGAAGGCCCGTCCCCACCGTCCTGGAGTAATTCTAATCCACCGCTGATTTAATCGCTCCATCTCCACGGCGGACGTCCCCTTCGAGGTCTAGTTCCGTATATGCTGCACTCTAAATCGCCTTACGTGCACAGAATGTAACATTTAATGTAAGTATACAACAAAATGTGTTGTTATTTATCGCTAAAAGGGGCAAGACATCTCGTCCCAGGCTCGGTGCTACCCGAAGGAGACGGGAGCGATGGGGAACGTGGCCTCTGCGGGATCGCCAAAGACGGGGCAGTCGTTGAGGCCTTCACATCCAGCAGTGGATTGACCATGGCCGGCGATGATGATGATGCTAATAATGATAATAACGATGATTAACAACGGTGCAGTGTGCCCATTCGTTTTTCTGTATAATATACGGCGTACGAATACAGAAAATCGGACTGCTGACAAATAGATATATAACGCAACTATGAAAGCAATCATGCGTACGGAGTGCGTGCATTTGGCGTGGTTCGAAAGCAAACGCTGTATGGGGAATGCATCGAATGTTTATCAACACGACTCGGGGCCTACAAGGCCACCGACCCTCGGATAGCGACCCCTGCCGGGAATGGCGCGCCTCTCCCGGCTGCCGATCGTGGCCACGAACCCCCCCCCCCCCCACTCAACAACACCAACACCAAACTCCAGATTTAATGTATCAAACAACACACAAACAACAACAACTACTGTACCTTCCCCGAAGCGTCGAATAAATCCTCGGGCGGTTGTGCAGGGTTATATTCTGCGTAAGGGTTCGGGAAATGCCTCTCCTCCATCTCGTCCGCGTCCGACTTAAAGCGCTTCGACATGGCCTCTCCCATCACCAATGTGTCAACCACACACACTTACGCAATAGCTACCCTCTTAATATTATAGCAACAACAGCATCACAAAATAAATGTGCACCGTTGATTAAAATAAAAGCTAAAATCTGCAATTGTACGCTGAGGTAAATGTCGCCCGTGTGTTCGCTGCCCAAACGATAACGGTTGCTTGGCAATGCGGTGATGAGCGGATCGATGGATTTAAAGACAGCAGCGATGTGTAATGTTGTGCCGTGTTTGTGTTGTTGTTGTTGTGTTGTTGTTGTGCGTGTAGTCTCTACGCACTGTGAGAGCGGCAGCGGCTTTTAGCGGTCACCGCTCACGGCCAACAACGCCGGCCACGAATTACAGGCAGTCCTCGACTTACGGCGGAGATGCGTTACGACGACCCCTTAGTAAGTCGAAAATAACGCAAGTCGAAAATTACGTAAGTCGAAAATGTCGTAAGTCGAAAATAGCGTAAGTCGAAAACATCGTACGCCGAAAATAGCGTAAGTCGAAAATATCGTAAGTCGGAAATGTCGTAAGTCGAAAATATCCTAAGTCGAAAATAGCGTAAGTCGAAGATGGCCTAGCCTACCCAGGAGTCTTAAAGAATGGTGATAATTTAGCAAAACAGAGCAATGTACAGTACCGTACTGTATAAACTATGTACTGTATGTGTTTATTAATTACAATACTGTATTGCACAGTAAAATGTAGAGTAAAAAAAAACCAAGGTAAATTCTTAGGCTACCTATATGAACTGCAATTTAATGGAAAGTTTTTTTCAGGAAACAATCATATCTGCTTTGAAAACTTTTAAAATGCATTGAACGTATCGTATCGTGGTAACCCTAAAATGAAATCGCTAAAGCTACGTATCATACATGCATTGAACGTAACGTATCATATTGTACTGTAGTCACCAAGATCGTAAGATCGAAATATCGTAAGTCGGACCATCGTCACTCGGGGACTACCTGTATTTAAGTTTTTCAGTTTAATTTATTTGGTATAGCCCTGTGAGCCATTCGGCTTTTGAATTGGGTGCAACCGCAACAAACAAAAAAAAACAAAAACATGAACAAGAAAACATCTTAAAGTGAATATGTGACTAAGCGCAAGCAGAAAATCCAAGAAAAGACAGCAAAATATTGTTGAAAAAGCACCGTACACCAACGCTCTGTGCAAAAATCCCAGTGGGATGCAAGTCAAACAACAACCACAAGACAACTTAGATTAAAGCCATCAGTCTAACTCCGTACTACAACAAACAAATTATCTCGAAGCGCCCCCCCCCCGGGCCTCCACCCCTAGGTGGACTCAGCCTCAAACGAGTACCCGGTGCGATGTGTCAGTATCGTCACTTGGGGAGACAAAGGCGGCCGGGCGTGGTGCTGGCCCCCCACCCCGTCACGTGCCGTTCCGACATTCACAGGTGGCTTAATCGTTGACAGCACTCGCCCCAACAGTCTGTTAGGGCTACACGGGGGTTCTTTGTCTTTGTCTGTGGGGCCGTCCATAAATGACGTAACGCGATTTTTTACGATTTTTGACCCCCCCCCCCCCCTCGTCACACTGCGTCACAAAAAGTCAGACCCCCCCTCAAATATGACGTCACAAAGCTCTGCCCCCCCCCCCCAAAAATGCTTCAAATCGCTTTAAACTATTGTCATTGTAGTGCGTATTTAATGTGGCGCTGCACTCTGATGTTGTAGGAGAAAACATTTATTAAAAAGTATATTTAAGTAGAACGTGTTGTCTATATTTATTTAAAGTTGCGCATTTTGATGTAACGTCACATTTCTCAAACACCTCCACCCCCTCGTCACACATCGTCACAAATGTCTGACCCCCCCCCCCCTCCTAGGTGCGTGACGTCATTTATGGACGGCCCCATACCATAGTCCCCACATACCGCTCGTAGCAATGCGGATAAGAGGAGCGGCGACCCACTACTCTGTAGAGTAACATCGGTATAAACCGCTTGTTACAATATGAACAGCGCCTTGAAAACGCGTACTATTTTGTGTACTGTTTACAAAGTGTGTTCACAAATCCACACTGAGAAACACGATGATTGACAGAGGGGTGTCGATTAGACGGGTGTCAATTATTTTTTCGTTACTGTTTTTAAATAGATGTACTGCAGGTAAGTATACTCTTGGTTCTTTCGGTAAAGTCACGTAGGTAAAGAAAATAATAAATATAAATAAATACAAATATAAGATAACAATAATTTATTTAATTTTACTTATTTTTTATTTTATTTTTTTATTTTATTTTTATTTACCATTTTCTTTACCTACGTGACTTTACCGAAAGAACCAAGAGTATGGATCTTTGCAGTCACGAAAACTTCAAATCTAGAATGCAGGTAAGTAGTTTTCAGTTTTAAAGGCGTAGTTTAACAAGACAACGCTTGCCACCATCCTTCAAAACCATTGGTGAAAAAGAGCAAAGTTTTTGTTGACATTATAATAAAATGTTTATGTGAGATCCGGGGGCTTATGGGACCCCGGGGTCTCGCCATTAGGTTAATTAGCCTTTTCAATTGGAGGACGTTCCCAATGTGACCAGCAGATGGCACAGTACCATCATACTCTTTGGTTCTGTCGGTAAAGTCACGTAGGTATAAAATAAATTTAATCACGACGTTTCGGGCGCAACACAAGCGTCCGTCATCAGGTGGGAACAACCACAGCAAGAAACAATTGCTGACGTGGTTCAGTGTCAGGACCATCACTCAATGAGGCGCTGGCAAGTCGTTGCCTCGATAGCATTAACACGATACGATACTATTAGGGGCCGTCCATAAATGACGTCACGCGATTTTGGACGATTTTTGACCCCCTCCCCCCCCCCTTCGTCAACCCCCCCCACCCTCGTCACACATCGTCACAAATGTCTGACCCGCCCCCCCTAGGTGCGTGACGTCATTTATGGCCGCCCCCTTAGGCAGAATTTCACGATGTGACCATTGTCGTGATAACAGTTTCGCATAAATTTGTAGTTACATTTCGCGTTTTTTATAATTAACATGAAAAATATACTGGACATTCAAGTGGAAACTCCGGGTCTTTCGGGTACCGGTGGGAACAGCCCACGTGGCTTCCCAGAAGCCCGACGTTTAAATCGTGGAAATGTTTGGTGGCCGATAAAAAAAAACAACCTTGAGATAACATGTCGCCGAATTGGTGACCGCCGGTGACTCAGTCGGGTTGCCCTGAGAATGACCGAGGGTTTGGCCAGGGTTCAGTGTCAAATTTACACCCACTGGCACAAAGCGGCGTGGTGAAGTATGGTCAAACAATCCACCATGGCCGACCAGGCGTGTGGATGCCTTCGTCCAACAGTAAATTGACAAATTTTGATTTAAAGCTTTCGTGACTGCAGGGATTCATATTCTTGGTTCTTTCGGTAAAGTCATGGAGAAGGGAAATAATAAAAATATAAAACAATACAAATTCTCACGACGTTTCGACTGCAACACAAGCAATCATCATCAGGTGTGAAATCCACAGCAAGAAAATTTAATTTTTTAAAAATAAATTGACAGTTAACGGAGAATAATAGCGAGTGAACACTGAACACGTGATGAAATAATGATGTAATCTAAATCCTGGCTGAGTCCCAAGACTCGTTTCCAGGAGGGTCCTGCTACATTGCAAACCCGGTGAACACCCCACCACACATTCACGGAGTTGGGGGGTGGGGGGCAGAGGTCGCAACCGGGTACCCGATACCCGTGCCCTACCCGATACCCGGCTACCCGTACCCGGCCAGGTACGGGTACCCATTTGCGACCCTGGTGCGGCCGGGTACGGGTACGGGTAAGGAATCAAAACCCATTTGCGACCTCTGGTGGGGGGGTAATTTACGTGAGTGCATCGCAGAACAGGACAATAGTTGAATTTTCTGTACTTGCTATTTGCTGCCAACATGGCAAAATAACCTCGTAGTAGCCTATGACACCCTGACATGCACAATAGTCACCCATCCAACAACTAACCCAGGCTCACTCCCGCACAGATAGATTCAAGAATCCATTGCTGTAGTGAAACCTCCATCTCCTGGTTGGCCCGCAGCCTGGCCCAACACTACCAGCACTGGATATTCCCAAGCAGGTGTCTCCCAATCAATCCCTAAGCAGGCGGCACTCTGGCTGGCATTGCCAATTCAACATCTTTTATCCAATCCAAAGAGGATGTGTTTTTACATCTTCTATATATATGAAAGGGAAATTTGTGAATATGTGTGTCTGTTTGAAATGTTTAGCATACTTCCCGATATGCAACAAACTTGAAATTTTGGCATGTGGGTAGCTTTCAGACTGTACACAATGCAAACAGTATAAAAATGGACTTTTGTATTTTTTGGGGGGGGGCGCAATAATGGATATATTTTGCACGGCAAGTGAGCGGTGACGTCACATTTGTGATGTCACCCGCATGCGGCAGCGTCACGCAGTGTGCCTGCTGACGTCACGCATCCCCCCCCCCCCACCCTCCGCGTAGGCCGTGTATTAATCCAAGACAAGAATCCAAGTCTCGGGCGAAGCCGGGTAGTAAAGCTTGTCTTATATATACACAGCCGATAACACTGGTCAACACACTTTTTCTGGCATAAGGTATTCCAACGGGTTTAATGTAATTTTGGGGTGCTGATTCCAAATCTGGCATCAGTTTTTGTCTATCACATCAGGTTTTTGATATATCAAATATTGCATTTTCAATAAAAACTGTAGAAGAAAAATATTAAATAAATGTGGATATCTACATAACATGATATTATAAACACACTATCCTAAAAATACAGCACCATATTTTAACACTAAAGCAGTCACTGACTCGCAACAACTTGCAATCATAAGTGACAGAGTTAATTTCGGGTAAAATCAATGAAAATGGGGTATGCCGATAGCATAAAATGAGATGTGATAGAGCAAATCTGAGATCAGATTATGAATCAGCACCCTGAAATTAGTCTAAAACAGCTGCAAAAGTCCAGGCCAGAAAAAAAAAATTTGGTTGACCAGTGTAATCGATTATCCTGTGGTCCCAGGCCGATCCGGAAAACCCACTTTAAAGGCTGTAACCAGTCCGGTGATGGGCACCGTGTGCGCGACAAAATAAAGTAGCTACGCTTGAATGCAGTGGTAGACATACATTGAGTACATTATACACTACGTACAACTTAAGCAATGAAAATACTGCACGTGCGTACATCGCACCATGCAGAATCTTCGAGACTGGAGTGGTCAGTACGGTACAGTAAATGCAGTAACTTTTTATAATAGGATATTTTTTGACGTCTACTTGTAGGTTTTTTTATGCCAATTTCACAAAGTAAAAAAATTCAAAAAACAGACCGTATGAACAACACCTAAAAAGATAATGTCATCCAAGAATGTGCAAAAAATAAGCTATTTTAAATGATTGGTGGAGTTATATCCGGCGGTTTTGGAAAATCCGCCCCCCCCCCCACCTCCGAAGCTGCCGGATAATGAATCGATGATCTCCTGCACATCTCCCCAACCACCCCGAGGGGTCACAACTGAAAGTGCAATCCCAGGGAAGAGTAAAGACATGCAAGCAGAGCCAGGGAGATTAAAATAACCCACGCCACCCCTACACCCCCCACCTCATCCCATCGCCCTTATATAATCGATGACGGCACGAGATCCCGCGTCTCGCCCCTGGCTCGTATCGCGATCGACTGGATGTTGCTCCACGCCGCAGGGCGAGCGGCCAACAACGCCACGTGTGGCCTCAGGGAAGGGTGGGGGGGGCTGCCGAAGCCTTGGAGCTGGTGATGACTCGAATTTTAAAGGGACCCCACTCCTAAATGTAATTTTTTTTGGAAACGTACGCTGCGTTGCAATGAGTCGAAAGACAATAAAACAGCGCTGTGATAAATCCCACGGTCCAATTTGGTGATCGGAGGGGCCGGAGAATCACTAATGGCTGTTACTAAAGCCCAGTTTATGTGCTGAGATTAAAGTAAAAAAAAACACACAGCTCACGTTCGTCAATAACGCTGCCTTCAAAAACCTCGAAGATTGCCTTTCCAGCTCCTGAACAAATTGCGCACGAATATAACTGCCTTCAAATGAATACGTGCAATAACGCGAACACTCAGGACACAACGCGGTGTGATTTGACGAATGCTGCTGTATGTATGTTGAGTTTGTGTTATTTGTGATGTGGAGCGGTGGTGTAGCGGTCAGCGCGCTACTCTACAACACCGGCGGCCCGAGTTCGATTCCCGCTCACGGCCAACACCAGTGACGATTATCTTAACCGGCCTGCCCTCGGTAGACTCAGCCTCAAATTGGTACCTGGTGTGGTGCGTAGACATCACTACTGGGGAGACAAAGGCGGCCGGCCGTGGTTTGTTGGCCACCCACCCCATCGCGTGCCGTGCTGGCCTTCATAGGTGGTTGCTAACAGCACGTGCCCCAACAGTCTATTGAGGCCATACGGGGGATCTTTGTCTTTGTTTTGTTATTTGTGATTGTCAACGCAGCAGCACCAAACAACAGGTGGTTCCGGCCTCAAACTCTCACCACCACTGTGGCCAGATGATAACAACCTCGCCTGGAATTCAGGTCGTGGGTTCGAACCCAACCCTGTGAACGCCTGCTGTATATTGGGAAAGCCTACGTGTTAAAGCCTACGTGTTAAACTTTATATTTGGAGTTTGCATGTTCTCTCTCTCCCCGTGTTCGCGTACATTGTTCTGCGGGTCCTCCAATTTTCGCCCCCATAATTATAAACAATGCGCGTTTCGAGTATTTGGCTGCTATACATTTCCGCTTGATAATCCACTTCGGTGCGCTACTATTTATGGCCAGGTCGCTTCGAAGAAAGAGCTGCCCTAACTCAGTGGCCTTACCTGGTAACAAAAAAAATAGTTGAGTTTTAAACTGGAGGTGTGGGGTTGATTCCAAGTATTCTCGTTTCCTCTTACGAACTCGTTCAGAACTTGGGCCAAACATTCCAATAAAACATGCTTCAAATTGCTTTAAACTATTGTCATTGTAGTGCGTATTTAATGTGGTGCTGCACTCTGATGTTGTAGGAAAAAACATTTATTAAAAAGTCTATTTGATTAAGTAGAACGTGTTGTCTATATGTATTTAAAGTTGCGCATTTTGATGTGACGTAACATTTCTCACCCCCCCCCCCTCGTCACACATCGTCACAAATGTCTGACCCCCCCCCCCCCCCCAGTGCGTGACGTCATTTATGGACGGCCCCTCTGCGCCATTGCTCTCGGCCGTTGCATTTGACTTTAAAACCGCAAATGGTATCTTGTTTGGACTTATATAGCTCCTAATTCCCTGGGCAATTTACAGCAATTATACAATTTATACGAATGATGATGGTGGTTGAGAGTGGGATTCTTATTTTAAAAAAGTGGTGGTGTCGTTAGGGGCCGTCCATAAATGACGTCACGCACCTAGGGGGGGGGGGGTCAGACATTTGTGACGATGTGTGACGAGGGGGGGGGGGGGGTTGAGAAATGTGACGTCACATCAAAATGCGCAACTTTAAATAAATATAGACAACACGTTCTACTTAATTAAATAGACTTTTTAATAAATAGTTTCTCCTACAACATTAGAGTGCAGCGCCACATTAAATACGCACTATAATGACAATAGTTTAAAGCGGTTTGCAGCATGTTTTTTTTTTGGGGAGGGCAGAGCTTTGTGACGTCATATTTGAGGGGGGGGGGGTCTGCTTTCCGTGACACCGTGTGACGAGGGGGGGGGGGGGTCAAAAATCCTCCAAAATCGCGTGACGTCATTTATGGACGGCCCCCAATGGCGATAGGAGACTAGGCGGGAAAGGTTAAGGAGGGGTTGGGGTAGCGGTAAGGGTTGGCGTAGCAGTAAGGGAAGTGATAGGGGTTGTGGTAACAGGAGAGGTAGTGCTCGGAGTAGTGACAGGGGAAGGAGTAAGCCTGGTCGTAGCAGGGAGCGGGAGCAGGGAGTAGCAGTATGGGCAGTGCTCAGAGTTGGGGTAGTGATAGGGGTTGGGGTAGTGATAGGGGTTGGGGTAGTGATAGGGTGGGTAGTGATAGGGGTTGGGGTAGTGATAGGGGTAGTGATAGGGGTAGTGATAGGGGTAGTGATAGGGGTTGGGGTAGTGATAGGGGTAGTGATAGGGGTTGGGGTAGTGATAGGGGTTGGGGTAGTGTTAGGGGTTGGGGTAGTGATCAGAGTTGGGGTAGTGATAGGGGTAATGGTAGTGATAGGGGTTGGGGGTAGTGATAGGGGTTGGGGTAGTGATAGGGGTTGGGGTAGTGATAGGGGTTGGGGTAGTGATAGGGGTAATGGTAGTGATAGGGGTTGGGGTAGTGATAGGGGTTGGGGTAGTGATAGGGGTTGGGGTAGTGATAGGGGTTGGGGTAGTGATAGGGGTTGGGGTAGTGATAGGGGTTGGGGTAGTGATAGGGGTTGGGGTAGTGGTAGGGGTTGGGGTAGTGATAGGGGTTGGGGTAGTGATAGGGGTTGAGGTAGTGATAGGGGTTGAGGTAGTGATAGGGGTTGGGGTAGTGATAGGGGTTGAGGTAGGGATAGGGGTTGGGGTAGTGATAGGGGTTGGGGTAGTGGTAGGGGTTGGGGTAGTGATAGGGGTTGGGGTAGTGATAGGGGTTGGGGTAGTGATAGGGGTTGGGGTAGTGATAGGGGTTGGGGTAGTGGTAGGGGTTGGGGGTAGTGATAGGGGTTGGGGTAGTGATAGGGGTTGGGGTAGTGATAGGGGTTGGGGTAGTGATAGGGGTTGGGGTAGTGATAGGGGTTGGGGTAGTGGTAGGGGTTGGGGTAGTGATAGGGGTTGGGGTAGTGATAGGGGTTGAGGTAGGGATAGGGGTTGGGGTAGTGATAGGGGTTGGGGTAGTGATAGGGGTTGGGGTAGTGGTAGGGGTTGGGGTAGTGGTAGGGGTTGGGGTAGTGGTAGGGGTTGGGGTAGGGGTTGGGGTAGTGGTAGGGGTTGGGGTAGTGATAGGGGTAGTGATAGGAGTTGGGGTAGTGATAGGGGTTGGGGTAGGGGTTGGGGTAGTGATAGGGGTAGTGATAGGGGTTGGGGTAGTGATAGGGGTTGGGGTAGTGATAGGGGTAGTGATAGGGGTTGGGGTAGTGATAGGGGTTGGGGTAGTGATAGGGTTGGGGTAGTGATAGGGGTTGGGGTAGTGATAGGGGTTGGGGTAGTGATAGGGGTTGAGGTAGTGATATGGGTTGGGGTAGTGATAGGGGTTGGGGTAGTGATAGGGGTTGGGGTAGTGATAGGGGTTGTGATAGGGGTAGTGATAGGGGTTTTGATAGGGGTTATGGTAGTGATAAGGGTAGTGATAGGGGTTGGGGTAGTGATAGGGGTAGTGATAGGGGTAGTGATAGGGGTTGTTATAGGGGTTGGGGTAGTGATAGGGGTAGTGATAGGGGTAGTGATAGGGGTTATGGTAGTGATAAGGGTAGTGATAGGGGTAGTGATAGGGGTAGTGATAGGGGTAGTGATAAGGGTAGTGATAGGGGTAGTGATAGGGGTTGTTATAGGGGTTGGGGTAGTGATAGGGGTAGTGATAGGGGTAGTGATAGGGGTAGTGATAGGGGTTGTTATAGGGGTTGGGGTAGTGATAGGGGTTGGGGTAGTGATAGGGGTAGTGATAGGGGTAGTGATAGGGGTAGTGATAGGGGTTGGGGTAGTGATAGGGGTAGTGATAGGGGTAGTGATAGGGGTAGTGATAGGGGTAGTGATAGGGGTTGTTATAGGGCTAGTGATAGGGGTTGGGGTAGTGATAGGGGTTGGGGTAGTGATAGGGGTAGTGATAGGGGTAGTGATAGGGGTTGTTATAGGGGTTGGGGTAGTGATAGGGGTAGTGATAGGGGTAGTGATAGGGGTTGTTATAGGGGTTGGGGTAGTGATAGGGGTTGGGGTAGTGATAGGGGTAGTGATAGGGGTAGTGATAGGGGTAGTGATAGGGGTTGGGGTAGTGATAGGGGTAGTGATAGGGGTAGTGATAGGGGTAGTGATAGGGGTAGTTATAGGGGTTGTTATAGGGGTTGGGGTAGTGATAGGAGTTGGAATAAGCTTGGTCCTGGCTGGGGGACAGGCATCATAACCAGATTATTTTGGAAAAATCAGCTGTGAATAGATCTACCAAGAGCTCTAGATTATCCAGGAAACCATCACCGAGTCTCAAGTCGCCTTTTCAGTCAGGTCCTGCCACGTTTTCATAAAGTGTGATGTTGCAATGTGAAATCCCAATCAAGTATGTTTAGCTATTGGAGGATGAATCTGTAGAACCCAGAGAAAACCCACACAGAGCAGGGGGAGAGAGAATATAAACTCCCCTCCACATTTAGAATCAACATCACGAGTTTTAGAGTTATTTGAATGCTAGATATGTCCACGTGATAAGCCACTTCCTTGAGCTGTAGTTTCTAATAGCCCGGTCGCTTCTGAAAAATATCTTCATAGCTCAGTGGGCACCCGAGTTGGGAATCAAACCCAGGCTCTGCCTGCTGCGAGGCACGAGTGTTACCACTGGTGCTGCCACCCTTCCGAGTCTCAAAACTCCTTCTCAGGAGGGTACTGTTCAGGTTGTCTGGCCAACACAAACCACCATCACCACCACAGTAATCTGAAAATCAAACGCAAACCATAATTAACTAAACAAAAATTAATTTATTACAAATCATTCCCCATCACACATCCCAATGAATATGAAAACAATAAAATGCAATGCATTATGGTCTATGATTCAGTGCATGGTTCAGACTCGGCCTTTGGGGGGGGGGGGCGATGGGGGAGTAGTGGCCGCCCAAGTCGCAACAAACGCGGGTGGTGCTGCCGTATAAATCCGCGAGCGCCGGAGAGCGTTTAAAGCTCACGCCCCACATTTACCGATGCCGCCCTACGACGCACTCCCAACAGGCCACACTTAAACTCGAGCGGGGCCCTAACGCCTTGCTCGGCATCCTCCAAAGGCGCTGCGAGGTTGCCTCGAAAGTAAGGATGACCGGCGTAAGACGCAACAACCACTCGTAGTAGTAGTACAAGGCACGCCTATCCACAGCCCACAATAACCCTATGCTATCGTGCCCTCTTTTCCTATAATCCTATGAGGACAAAATTAGGCGAGATGGCTGCGGTATGCCACAAAATCATTCCCCCCGCGTTAGCGATTCCAGAATGTTCCGGCTGAATCTAAGCACTGATCATGAGTTCGTCTGGTGGACAGAACACGATGACAACAACCGTCAGGATTGTTACCATCGGTTTGCTTTCGAGGCCTGATACATTTTCCATTCACCCACTGACAGGGTCGCCCAGAGGTTTCTGGAGGCACACGACCGGCAGAATCTCGCCACCGTGTGCGTCACGGGGACGAGATGTTAGCTACCTCGCCTGGTATACAGCAGGCCCTGGGTTTGATTCCGACCCTGACGCCTGCTGTATATATATTTCCTTGAGTTTGAACGGCTCTCTCTCTCTTCCCGTGGTCGCGTGGATTTTTCTCCGGGACCTCCGATTTTGCCCTCCACATTTAGAGTCAACATCACGCGTTTAGAGTATTTGGCTGCTATAAATTTCCAAGTGATAAGCCACTTCTTTGAGCTATAATTTGTGATAGCCAGTTCGCTTCTGAAAAAGAACTATATGGCGCAGCGGGGCCTTACCTGGTAAAATAAAAATAATTGAGTTTTTAATGAAAAAAAAAGTTTCATTTAGTTAATAGAATGCCACGTGGAGGCCCTATTATCCTTAGCGACAATAAAGCTGGTCCATTGAAAGGTCTTCGTTTTGTGTGAGACGCGGGAAATAGACTGTCCCCTATTCCTTCTAGATTTGAAGCTTTCGTGACTGCAAGGATTCATAGTCTTAGGTTTTTTCGGTAAAGTCACGTAGGTAAAAAATTAAAATTAATAAAAGTAAAATAAAAAATTAAATAAAAATCACGACGTTTCGGAGGCAATACAAGCTTCCGTCTTCAGGTGGAACCGTCACAGCACAATAGCTGTACTTTTATTAATTACAATTTTTTACCTACGTGACTTTACCGAAAAAACCTAAGAATATGTCCCCTAATGCCCCCTCGACCTCTGGGTGTCCCTGTCCACTTTAGCCGAGCCTGCCATGGTGGCATAGCGTGATAACAGCATACACGGTATCATTATATTATATAGTATCATAAAAAAATGGCACAACCCGGAATAATTGCAGCACATTGCTCCGAGCGTCTATTCTTTCGGAGTATTAAACACACCAGATACAGCAACCACTCAAGGTGGATTTATCCTTGCGGATTCCGATGTGGCATAAGACCAAGCTAAAACAACATTAATAACCCTGCACGCTATATACAATGCTTTAGCAAAAAAGAAACCCACACATTTCTCACAATTACATATACAGTATCATGTTTCGTTATTATTTTTGTTGCTTTAAATCGTAACCATTTCATATTTTAATAAAAAAAAGTATTACTTTGTGGTCAGTGACGATGTCTTCTGTAGTATTGCACAACACACAATGCCCACAGACTCAAATCCGACTGTCCACATTGCTAACAGAGATGGACGAAGTATTTTGAAATTACAGACGACTGGGGGGGAAATGTAATTTAAATACACACACCGACTGCTGCGATCTCCGTCGTTCAACAAACGGTGGTTGAAATTGAACTTCATCTGAATATATAGAGGACTGCAGAACTTGGGGCAATTGTTGGTAGCGGCGGCTGCCTTACGGTTTGTCCAATGGGCTTCATCGGCGACTGACATCGGTTTTTGTAAATGACGAATCTAAAATGCACGTGCTAATTCGAACATTGCATGGAATTTTGCAAGCAGCCGGCGTCTCTGCCGTGACACCAGCAACCACGCGCGCGAATTTGAGCGACGCACGAGGCATCCGAGTTGTCGATTTGCGAACGCGTTCAAATGTGGGCTCGGAGGGTCTGCGACAAGGGGGCAGGTGAGTTTGATGACGACTCTGCCGGAGACGACAGCTTTAAATATATCTCTCTACAACATCCTAAATCGTCGTCGCCGTCGCCCCGGTAGAAATAAAACTAGGACGAGCAACCCGCGACAATTCGCTGGTTAGGCCGAAACTAACAAATAAAAACAATTACATTCCACACCGTAGCCTCTTCCTTAGAAAAGTAAAAAAAAATGTTTTAATGGATAACCGTTTTTTTGTTACTGAATTAAAATCTCATGAATGCGAATGCATTTTTTTTTTAAGAAATAAATGTAAATCTTTTATGATGAAAAAAAGTAATAGGCTTCACCCTCTCGGGCAAATAAAGTAAGGGTCCCATCGATGTCATTCTTTACATATAAAAAAACAAACCAATCTCAACATTGTTAAATCCATAATTGGGTTTGGAGAAACGTTTAACATCGATCGTGTGGATATGTTTAGAAAATAGACTTTCCGTTTTCTCCGGATTATAAGACACACTCCAGAAAGTCAGACGGATAACCAAACACAACTAGCGGATTACAAGACGCACCCCCCCATTCTCCCCCACCCTAAATTTTGTTACATTTTTTAAAGAGGGCAGAAGGGCGGGGTGATAAAGTGCGTCTAATATTCTAGAGAATACGGTCACCCGAAAATGGACATCGCCACGGCTTCTACAGGATTTCAAATGGTCCACCTGTGTTTTTCCCCGTGAGAGAAAAACCCACCTATGACATATTTCTATTGTGATGTTACGCAGTATCTGCGACTCTAAAAGAACGTTAAATTACACGCATTTCGCAGGCACCTTAGAACACACGGGTCGAGCATCAAACACCGTGTCTCTTAACACACAAATGGATCCTCATCCAAAAGACATAACTCTGATAATGTGCACTGTCCTTGAAGTTGATTGGTCCACACCCGAGACAGCTTTCCTTAGAGCCTAGTCTCACATGGGTTGGACCAGATGACGCCAAAAGGCGCACAACTCAAAGACAATGCACCATCAGAGTATGAGAGCTCGGGGCAAGCATCTACACTATGGGAACCTCATTTGCCAGTAAAAATATGATAATTGGTTTTTTACCCTTCTATCTGGCCACAAAAAAAGGTGTCAGTTTTGTTGCCAGATAGAAGGGTTCCCATAGTGGATCCTCATCCACCCTACCGCACACAGACGCAGCGACAAACGTGGAACAGTGTTACCCCCCACCACCCCCCCCGATACTTCACGCAAACACGTGGCGGACGGGAGACCACTGCTGAGTCCCACCCACGTGGCCACGTGTCTCTGCAGCGTAGTTTGTTTAGTTTGTTGTCCTTCCCCCGCGCCTCCGACTGGCACGGTTGGCTACGTACGGTGCGAAAGAAGTTCGACACACGTACATGCGTGAGCCGTCCACCTCAAGCGCAACATTAATGGGGCCCATCTTCTTGGTTCTTTCGGTAGTCACGTAGAAGGGAAGTAATAAAATAATAAAAATAAAACATAATAAAGTAATATATTATTTTATTGTTTTATTTTTATTATTATAATATTATTATAATATTGTTTTATTTTTATTATTTTATTACTTCCCGTCTACGTGACTTTACCGAAAGAACCAAGAAGATGAATCCCTGCAGTCACGAAAGCTTTAAATCGAAAATTAATGGGGCCTTCAATAAACACACTTTTATTTTTTTGCGACCGGTGCCTTCTCGACTTTGGGCATGAATTGTCCAAATGCGTCGGACGTACCACAGAGTCCACGAGTCGTCCGTAGCGGCCGAGACCGTGTCAGCTTATTGGTTTTCAATGCCTTGATGTTGCCAATAACGGGTTAATGAAGCGATAACCGTCTGAAATGAATGGGGTTTGTGTCAGATAATTCACTCTTCATTAGCCAGGAAAATAAAAAAAATTAAAAGGGTTTGCCACCTGAGATGGTGAATTTTCTACGTAGCTATTTCACGGCCAATAGTATTCGTAATTTTGCTGTCAGGTCGTGTGAACACGTGTCTCGAGATCCGAGCTCGTGTTAACAAACCTGTCGATGATGGAAGCAATGTCCATCGAATACGCCGTAACGATTTCATTGTTGTGAGATTACTCGGCAACAACAACAACAAACAAAACCACGGGTCATGTAAATTTGGCACATTTCATTTAGGTGACGCTTTTTATTCACTGGCGCTGGTTGGGTGGAGGAGGGTTTGACAACACACAATTGGGGCGATGACCTCGTGCCCTCGAGTCACGAAAAATGTGGCGAGGAGGGTTGAACAGGTGAAGCCCGTGCCATTACGACGCTTCGGGCAAAGTTTACATGTTGGCGTTTTGCGTCGTAGATCGATTGGCCCATCGATAGTGGCGTTGGCACGTCCTGATAAGACGCAACAGCTGGGCAAACAGGGTCAGGGGTTAGCCAGCACGTGTATATATATGTATATGGCCATTTGACATCTTTAAATGGCTCACCTCGGAGCAATTAGACTTCTAAAATTAATGAAATCGGCGGAAAAATATCAAGTCAACTGAGGCACGGACAACCGCAATCGGATTACAGGCCACAGCTTGTCGCAAATTAGTGACCGAGGATCGATAATCCCACATAACGTCGTTTCTCAAATAGGTCGTCACTTCATTGTTAAAACCGCTACCTGATTAGCGTCACGGACAGCATCATCGTCCCGTCCCCTCTCGTTATCCGTCGCCTCTCAGCCGTCGCCACCACCTACTTACCCTGTAAATCGCCTTGATTGACGTCGCTTTGATTGACGCCGTTTCGATATCCGTCGTCGGGACCTTTTAGGAACGCATCCCCGACGTAAACCGGCGTGTTTTACGTCACCCCCCCTCCCCCCCGCTGTAACGATTCGATGCGTTGCCGCAAAAAACCGTGGTCACGATTCAAATCAGGAATCGATTCTTTCCACACGAGAAGCCACTTCTGGTCCAACACCATGTGAGACTAGGCTCTAAGAAAAGCTGTCTCGGGTGTGGACCAATCAATTTCAAGCACAGTGCATGCATTATCAGAGTTGTGTTTTTTGTTTGCATTCCGACCGCAGGTGTTGTGGTCAATGCAAACATGACTCCTTGTCAAAAAAAGGTGTCAGTTGTGTTGCCAGATAAAAGGGTAAAACACCAAAGATCATATTTTGCTACTGGCAAAGGAGGTTCCAATGGTGTAAAAGTCACTTCTTGTTTGAGCTATCATTCGTGATGGACAGATCGCTTCTGAAAAATAAGCTCATAGCTCAGTGGGCTATATCAGTTAAAATAAAAATAATTTAGTTTTATTTTGTATATTTTTCGTGTGACTTTCTGACCCCCGTGCCCCGACTGGACATCTGTGAAGAAGAGCTTCATAGCTCATCGGATTCCTCCTCCAGCTATAAATAAATATTCTGACTCTGCTGCAGTGGTCGCGTGTTAACCCGCTCCCACACAACAACGGGACGGGGACCGGTGCCCTACCCGCCGATCTGCGTGAACGTTTCACGCGTGCAGAGCAGGCGTCGCGAGATGAAACGTCGATGGATCCAACGGTCGGGGAGACGTTGGACTTCCTCTCGTCTCGCCGTGTGCGGGAAAGGAACGCGCGGTGAGTCGCAAGCTTGCGGTGATGGCCCCTCAAGCCACCGCAGCCCCGAGTGGCAGATACACACGCGATGTGACAATTACGCAAATAGGTCATTTGTATATTTGTATTTTTAAATATACTGGGGCTGTGGTGGGTTTGAGGGTTTCTGAAGGCGGGTCGATCAAACGTGAGTCCAGACTAACGTTTGGGTTGCGATAGTTCAACGTTTCGCAGCCACGGACGAAGGCATTGTCGCGTGTTTACATCTGATGTTTCTTAAACGAGACGTTGTCCGTTACCACATTTGTTCCTCGTTTGTACGCTTAGTTTGTTGCTGTTAAAGTGTATCCTGTTGAACCAGAGACCGGGACAGGAGTCTCATTTGCAAAAGCAATTGGGTTGCCAACTCTGACCGAAGCCATCGCTGGAGGTCTCATTTTTCTACAATTAATTTATTTTCTTTTTAAAAAAATCTCTTATTACACTAATTTCAGGGTGCTGATTCCAAATTTGATCTCAGATTTGCTATATCACATCTCATTTTATGCAATCGGCATACCCCATTTTCATTGATTTGACCCGAAATGAACTCTGTCACTTATGATTGCAAGTTGTTGCGAGTCAGTGACTGCTTTAGTGTTAAAATATGGTGCTGTATTTTTAGGATAGTGTGTTTATAATATCATTTTATGTAGATATCCACATTTATTTAATATTTTTCTTCTGCAGTTTTTATTGAAAATGCAATATTTGATATCTCAAAAACTTGATGTGATAGACAAAAACTGATGCCAGATTTGGAATCATCACCCCAAAATTACATTAAAACCGTTGTAATACCTTATGCCAGAAAAAGCGTGTTGACCAGTGTTATTCTTAAAATATCCCGCATTGATTTCAATCGTCATCGGGGGGGTGGGGGGTGGGGGGGAGGAGATCAATACAGATAATTACTGATAATCTGGTAAGAGACTCCACCGGACAATCTGGGAGAGTTGGTAACCCATGAGTCACCAGCGGGTATTAGTCTGCCACTCACTGTGGTAAATTAAACGTGCGTACGCGTGTGTGCGTGTTGAACTTCTTTTACACCATACATCACCAACCATGGCCACTGGAGGTAAATGCGGGTCACATAGCGGGGGTTTTACTCGGACGAAGGAAACTGCGCGGCAAGCACCACAATCAGTGCGCCGCGGGTGACGTCAGCCGGCATGGAATTTACCCCGCGGGTTTAAATTTGGTAGTCGGAGGGTCCTGACTCGGCAACCGGATGGGCACGGGTTCAAATCCCGGCGAAGGACTGACTCGGCTCATGACGGTCGAACGTGGGTTAAATCAAAAGCCTCTTCCGTCGGTCATCGGGGATTAACGCTGGACACAACGGAGTCGATCGGCGTTGATCCAAACCGGCAGCTCCGTGAGGGCTTGAGGATTTCGTCGAGGCTACAAGTGGCTTGGCTTGGAAGAAGATCACTTGGAGGCTTCGAGGTGAGGAGTCGGAAACAGCGTTCCCGGGGGGGAGAAATTCTTGGGATGAGAGGCTTCCCGCGAGGAGTGCGAAGAGGTCGACAGGTCGACGGAACGTTGGGGGAGGAAACCTGCGAAGGAAACTTCATGGGACGGGTTTAAGATGGTTCTCGGGAGACGATTTGAAGAGAAGCAGCGCGGAGAAACAACTCAGTTAGAAGGTCAAGGCGTCTAACCGCTGGCCAGGACCCAGCTTCTTCAGGGAAGAAGAAAAAATAATAATCACATGGTCCAATCAGAAGCCGTCTCACAGATCTTCGGGGCGACGTTGATGGGGGGGAAAAAAAAAGACGACGCAGAGAGTGGGGAGGACGGGGGGGCAGGGGTGGCGCCGGGTGCTGAGGATGACGGACTGGGAAGGGTGGCCGAGCGAGGCGGGGCAGGGCGGCGCCGGCGCTAGCAGCTGGCGTAGCGGTCGCTCCACGTGGTGACCCAGTGGCGCGCCCGCGGGCCCCGCCGCGGCGCCGGCCTGTCGGGCCGGGAGACTCCTCGCTGGCGCTCCTCCTTGCGGATGCGCACCGCCTGGTACTTGGGGACGTGCGCGTAGGGGGACGGGCGCTTGAAGAAGCCGCACTGCGATCGGGGTGGGGGGCAAGCGGGGGGGGGGGGGCGGTACGGGCAAGGTGAGACGTGACATCGCCATTGTCTTAACAACAACAATAACACCATTGGTACCTCATTTGGCAGTAAAAAATATGATAATTGGTTTTTGACCCTTTTATCTGGCAACAAAACTGACACCAAGGACAGTGCATACATTATCAGAGTTGTGTTTTTTGTTTGCATTATGGCTGCAGGTATTGTGGTCTATGCAAACATGACTCCTCGTATAAAAGGTGTCAGTTTTGTTGCCAGATAAAAGGGTAAAAAAACAATTATCAACAACAATAACAGTGCGTCACCGCCGCACAGTATTAGCTCGCTCTCGAAGACAGCACCACCACCACCACAACAACACCCCAGCTTCATTAAGCTCGGCTCTGCCGCCTGTTGTCCGGCACGATGTCCGACGTTTCGTGCCACGTGCTGGAAGCTCCTTTGGTTAACCGGGAAGAAAACATTCGGTTTCCGCCTGGAGCGGTATGAGCGAGATTAGCGTGACCGTGGCACAGCGAGCGGCCCATCATCCCTTCCTCCGGAGTCGACAAAACAGGTACCACTTTGTGGGGAAGTCAGCAGCAGTTGTCTTGTGAATTAAACGATAAACATTTTATTTTATTTTACCAGGTAAGGCCTCGCTGAGCTGCATAGCTCTTTTTCAGAAGTGAAATGGCCACAATTTACGGCTCATCGAAGTGGCTTATCGTGTGGAAATATAGAGCAGCTAAATCCGCTCGACATATGATTTTAAATGTGGTGGGGAAACACCGGAGGACCCGGAAAAAAAAATCACTGCAACATCGGGGAGAACGTGAAAACTCCAAATATACAGGCAGACTGGCCCCTGCCATGGGAATGTGGAATTTCCATCCACTGGCTCATTTGCGCGGGAAATCATTTGACAACCGGGACGAAGAGATTTAAAAATATGTATGCTGAACTTCTTTTGCACCGTACGTAGTCAACCGTGCTAATCGGAGGCAATGGCGGAGCCAGGATTTTCAGGTCGGGGGGGCAATGAAAAATGATAATTGTTAGTAAGGAGTTGTTAGTAAGTAAGGAGTTGTTAGTAAATAAGGACTTGTCCCTTGCTTTTCATTCGACGCGTGTGTGGCGATGTCGCAGCCATCGATCAAGGGTCTAATTCGAATCGTGTGTGATCGGCATCGCGCTCGCTGAAGGTGTTTGCCTTCAGGGAAGTCGTGTGCTGTATACACAACTGCGCACAATTATGTGAGTCGCTTATAACTGCTTTTGCCATTACTTATTGGCAATTATGGACTCAGACTATTGTCCTATCATCTCATAGAGTCTCTGGCACGTAATAATATACTACACAGTGAAAGTGGGGGTCGCAAAATGCCGATTTATTACTAATAAACCCCAATGATCCGATCAAAATTAGGGATTTCGATCGGATCATTGGGGGGGCACGTGCCACCCCACCCCCCCCCCCTCTGGAGGTGCGGGGGGAAGGACAACAAACTAAACACAAAAAGCTGTTCTAAAGAAATGAGCCTTCAATCGAGATTTAAAAGTGCATCGATCAAGTGGCTTCCGAATAACAATAAAATAATTTGAGCGTGCGGTCTGCTAAGTGGCGGTGAGGACACGGGCGAGCGACCTGCAGAATCACCGCCACCCCCCTCCTAGACCACGAGATCAACTCAAGGGGGCAATCGACCGATTAGGGGGTGCCGCGTTGGAGAGATGTTAACTCCCTCGCCTGGTATACAGGAGGTCGTGGGTTCGATCCTGACCATTGACCCCTGATGCTTGTTGTATATTTTTGAGTTTGCGTGTCTCTCTCTCTCCCTCCCTGTGGTCGCGTGGATTTTTCTCCGGATCCTCCCGTTTTTCCCTCTACATTTGTAATCGACATCACGCGTTTTAGATTGTTTGGCTGCTATAAATTTCCACGTGATAAGCCACTTCATTGAGCTATCATTTCGAACCAAGACGGCCACCACGTCGCGCGCTTTTGGATGCGCTTCTGCGGCCGTCTGGAACACTCTCCCGATATTAGGAAGCCACTGGTAGCTATGTGCTTTTAAATCATCTACAACGAAAACTTCTTTCTTTAGAACTGCTTTTTGTGTTTAGTTTGTTGTCCTTGTGTTGGCTACGTACGGTGTGAAAGAAGTTCAGCATATATTCTGAAAAATATCTATACAGCTCAGCGGGCCTTATACCCTGGTAAAATAAAAAAAAGTGTAAAATGTATTTCCTTTAGGACCGTTACTCTGCAGCATATCCGCGGTGCACTGTTGGCTCCTGGAGCGACCGCAGTTGGCTCCACGTGAGCTCATCTAGCGGTTCGTGCCTTTGGACCCCGCAGCCGCGAGTGTGCGCAGAATGCCCCCAGGGCTTTGCGCTACCACGAGTGTGACTGGATGCCCTCAGGGCTCTGCGCTACCGCGAGTGTGTGTGGATGCCCCCAGGGCTGATCGAAACGGGCATTGGAGGTGACACCCAAAGGTCGACCACCATCGGGAAAGGGAAGACCAAAAGCCAGATGCTGGTGGCAATGACGATGATGATGATGTACCACTGGCTGCGCAGGAAACGGACGTCTTAAATTTGGATCTCCGTGGCGGCGAGGCTGTAAGAGTTGACCTGAGATGGCAGGGATGACTGTGATGGATGGGATACGGTGGATGGGTGCGGTGCGATCAACAGTATTGACCTCTTGCGTGCGGTGTGAGGCGACGTGTGGTCTCGTGAGACATCCACTCGCAACCGAGTTGGAGGTCGATTTCGTAAACGAGACCACGTAACCTAATCCTCCAATCCCTCCACCGATGCCTAGTCGCCTCTCATATCACTCTACCCCCACCACGCACTCTCCTGCCGCTGCCATCTCATCTCACTCTACTCCCCTCCACGCACTCTCCTGCCTCTCCACTCTCATCTCACTCTACTCCCCTCCACACACTCTCCTACCTCTTCCCTCTCATCTCACTCTACTCCCCTCCACGCTCTCTCCTGCCTCTTCCCTCTCATCTCATTCTACTCCCCTCCACGCACTCTCCTACCTCTCCACTCACTCTACTCCCCTCCACGCACTCTCCTGCCTCTTCCCTCTCATCTCACTTACTCCCCTCCACGCACTCTCCTACCTCTCCACTCACTCTACTCCCCTCCACGCACTCTCCTGCCTCTCCCCTCTCATCTGACTCTACTCCCCTCCACGTACTCTCCTGCCTCTACCCTCTCATCTCACTCTACTCCCCTCCACGCACTCTCCTGCCTCTCCCCTCTCATCTCACTCTACTCCCCTCCACGCTCTCTCCTGCCTCTCCCCTCTCATCTCACTCTACTCCCCTCCACGCACTCTCCTGCTTCTCCCCTCTCATCTCACTCTACCCTCTCCACGCACTCTCCTACCTCTTCCATCTCTCACTCTACCCCCTCCACGCACTCTCCTACCTCTCCCTTCTCATCTCACTCTACTCCCCTCCACGCACTCTCCTGCCTCTACCCTCTCATCTCACTCTACTCCCCTCCACGCACTCTCCTGCCTCTCCCCTCTCATCTCACTCTACTCCCCTCCACGCACTCTCCTACCTCTCCCCTCTCATCTCAATCTATTCCCCTCCACGCACTTTCCTGCCTCTCCCTTCTCATCTCATTCTACTCCCCTCCACGCACTCTCCTGCCTCTCCACTCACTCTACTCCCCTCCACGCACTCTCCTGCCTCTTCCCTCTCATCTCACTCTACTCCCCTCCACGTACTCTCATGCCTCTACCCTCTCATCTCACTCTACTCCCCTCCACGCTCTCTCCTGCCTCTCCCCTCTCATTTCACTCTACTCCCCTCCATACTCTCTCCTGTCTCTCCCTTCTCGTCTCATTCTACTCCCCTCCACGCACTCTCCTGCCTCTCCCCTCTCACGCATCCACGAGCGCTCCGAATGACGCGTGCATCTCCCCCGCGCAATGCAATCGAGTCGCCACCTCCTTTCTCCTTCTCGCTCACTCGCTCACTATCTCTCTCACTCGCTCGCTCTCTCAATCGCTCGCTCTCTCAATCGCTCGCTCTCTCAATCGCTCGTTCGCTCGCTCGCTCACGCGCGGGCCGACGGGCGAGCGAACACGTGCCAACGGACAACAAATGAACGGGCAAGACGTCGAGCAAAAAAAGGTCAAACAAAACGAAATAAAAGGCAAACGAACAGGGAAATGAAATGCAGGATGATGTGGAGTTACCGAGATGTTGGGGGGGAGGGAGTGAGGGGGGCCAGGGTGGGGGGGCTAAATGTCCTCCTCCGCCGTGAGCCTGTTGGTCTCCGAGGGCTGCGCGCCGATCTTCGCCTTGTGCAGCTTGGCCTCATAGCGCATCTCCTTGCTCGTCCGCTTGAAGAATCCACACTGCGTGCGTGTGCGTGCGTTTATGTATTTGTGAATGTGTTGGTGTGTGCGTGCAGGTATGCGTGCGTGCGTACGTGCGTGTGTGGGTGCGTGCGTGCGTGAGAACCGACGAATGCGTGTGTGTGTGTACGTTGTTTATGTGTGTGCACGTGCGTGCGCGCGTGTGAGAGCAAACGTGTGTGTGTGCGTGTGTATGCGAGTGAATGAAGATGTGTGTGCGATTGAATGTGGGTGTGTGAATGTGTGTGCGCGCGAGTGAATGTGTGTGTGCGAGTGAAGGTGTGTGTGTGAATGTGTGCGCGAGTGAATGTGTGTGTGCGGGTGAATCGAGTGAATGTGTGTGTGCGAGTGAATGTGTGTAAATCGAGTGAATGTGTGTGTGTGCGCGAGTGAATGTGTGTGCGCGAGTGAATGTGTGTGTGCGTGTGAATGTGTGTGTGCGAGTGAATCGAGTGAATGTGTGTGTGCGTTTGAGTGAATGTGTGTGTGCGTGTGTGTGTGTGTGTGCGAGCGCGCGCGCGTGTATTAGGAGGCGATGGGTGTTAGTGAATGGCAGCGAGGGGGTGGCGATGGGATTCACGCACGCGTACAAATACAGAAACGAACAAAAAAAACACAAATTAAAATGAATTAAACAATAATGGTAATGGCGTACGTACAGACGCGCTCACAGACAAAGACTCCACACCACGTGTCGGACACCGCCGTCAAACACAGCAACGTGCAGTCGCACGCAACAATAATGAACGCCGCTGATGTACTCGCGGTAAACAATGTGTTTCGTTCTCGCCGAATGCATTGTCTCTATACATGCTGCAGCATCTTTACCTGTGTGTGTGCGTGTGTTGTGGGGAGCGGTAGTGTAGCGGTTAGCACGCTGCGCTATGAACCCGGCGACCCGGGTTCGATTCCGCTCACGGCTAACACCAGTGACGATTATCTGAACCGGTCCAAGGCCTCCTCTAGGTCGACTCAGCCTCAAATGAGTACCTGGTGCGGTGTGTAAACATCGCCACTGGGGAGACAAAGGCGGTTGGGCGTGGTGCTGGCCACCCACCCCCTCGTGTACCGTTCTGGCCTTCATAGGTGCTCGCTAACAGCACTTGCTCCGACAGTCTGTTGAGGCTATACGGGAGATCTTTGTCTTTGTATTGTGTGTGTACATGGGGAGCGGTGGTGCAGTGGTGAGTGACAAAGATTTGAACCGGTCCAAGGCCTCCTCTAGGTGGACCCGGCCTCAAACGAGTACCTGGTGCGGTGTGTAAATATCAGCACTGGGGAGACAAAGGCGGCCGGGCATCGTTCTGGCCACACCTACCACCTGGGGCTGCTCGCAATCGGAAACGATGCGAGTTCAAATCCTGATCGGGGGGAGGTTGGTTCAGCCCATCATCCCTCAGGGGCCTATACATTTCGTACCACTTTGTGGGGAAGTCAGCGGTGGTTTTTCCTACAGATAGACTTGTCCCCGCCACAGTAATGCATAATTTCCACTGGGGGCTAAGTCAGGACCGTAAGCTCGATCAGGACGTTGATCGGCCGACGCCTCGACACTCAATCGAGCGATCGAACCGCTCCTGACTCGGGAGAAGACTTACGAACTAAATTTTATTTTGCCAGGTAAGGCCCCGCCGACTTGGATATCACAAATGACAGCTCAACGAAGTGGCTCAGCACCATCATCATCACGTGGAAATTTACAAGCGGCCAAACACTCTGAAACGCGCGACATTGATTCGAAATGTGGAGAGAAAAAAGCGGAGGACCCGGAAAAAAATCAATGCGACCACGTGGAGAGAGAGACACGCGGACCAGGGTCGGGATCGAACCCACGACCTCCTGTATACCAGGCGAGGTAGTTAACATCTCTCCACCACGGCGCCCGCTAATCGATCGATTTCCCCCTTGAGTGGACCTCGTGGTCTAGGAGGGGGGTGGCAGTGAACCTGCAGGTCGCTCGCCCGTGTCCTCACCGCCACTTAACAAGACCGCACGCTCCATTTCTTTCAATCTTGACTTTGAGCTTTCGTGACTGCAGGGATTCATATTCTTTGGGTCATTCGGCAAAGTCACGTGGATAGGTTCAAAGAAAATAACAAAAAATAAAAAAAACGACGACGTTTCGATCGCATCACAAGCGTTCGTCGTCCTCCTGATGCTCTTCCTGATGACGAGCGCTTGTGTTGCGATCGAAACGTCGTCGGTTTTGTCATTTCTTTGTTATTGTCTTTGAACCTATCAATTTGAACTCCCCACCCTCCCTGTATCTCCTTCCTGGCTACCAAGCCCTCCCACTCCCCACCTCGGCATTTTCTGCCGTGCTTGAGTCTTAATTGTAGCCTCCACTCCCTCTACCCCACACCCCCACCCCTCCCTGTCTCACCTCCCTGGCTCCTCCCCCCCTTCTCTTGCCTATATGGCCTCTTGTCGCAGCAGCCCCTTTTTCCCACTTCAGCAATTGTTTCTTGCTGTGGTTGTCCCACCTGATGACGGACGCTTTTGTTGCGCCCGAAACGTCGTGATTTAATTTATTTAATTTTATAACTACACGACTTTACCCAAAGAACCAAAGAGTACGGATCCCCACAGTCACAAAAACTTCAAATCTAGACTATCTACGTGACTTTGCCAAAAGACCCAAACGACATTCAATTTCTTTCTTATTATTGGGAATCCACTGGGGCTTTAGCTCTCCTGCATGCCAGGCGAGGTAGTTAACATCTCCTAGCCGCCGTGGTGCCGGGTGCCGGGCGGCTCACCTTCCACAGCAGCACGACAAGCAGCAGAAGCACGAAGACACCGGCGGCGACCGACAGAGCGATAACCCACCAGGGGATAGGCGCCGACGGGGTCACCGTGCCGTCGGGGTCCAGCGTGAGACGCACCTGCGCGGAGACGGAACTGTCAACGACTCTTTACGTGGAAATAAATAAAATTTAATAATAATAATAGAATGCGACGTTTCGATTGCAACACAAGCAACCATCTTCAGGTACACATGAATGAGAAAACAAACATAGTAAATTTTGATTTAAAGCTTTCGTGACTGCAGGGATTCATCTTCCTGGTTCTTTTGGTAAAGTCACATAGAAGGGAAGTAATAAAATAATAAAAATAAAACATAATAAAAACCAGGTCTGTCGAGGCGACAGCGTCTGAATGACGCTGTCTTCTCGACAGACCTGGTTTTCACCTGAGGACGGCTGCTTGTGTTGTGGCCGAAACGTCGTGAGAATTATTTTATTATGTTTTATTTTTATTATTTTATTACTTCCCTTCTACGTGACTTTACCGAAAGAACCAAGAAGACTCTTTAAACACTTTTTATTTTTTTAATATCACCGCCGTCGGCGTCATCAACTTCACCACCGCCATCACCACGAACTTCCCTTACCGACGTCACCAACAACATCATCATCGTCAACATCGCCGGGAAAAAAACTCTCAGCGACTTTCGTGAGTAGCATCATCATCACCACCATCATCACCAACGTCATCACGATCACCACCAACATCACCATCATCACCGCCGTCAACGTCACCATTATCCTTAGGTTTTTTCGGTAAAGTCACGCTTACCTACGTGACTTTAAAGTCACATTTACCTACGTGACTTTACCGAAAAAACCTAAGAATATGAATCCTTGCAGTCACGAAAGCTTCAAATCTAGAGTCACCATTATCCATAATACAGGGGTTTTTTTTGGGTTAGATGGCGTAAATATATAAACGTGTCGTTAAACCCGCCACCATCCAACACAGCCAACCAGTAAGGTTTGTCACGTAAACAGAGCATGCCAATTCATTACTATTACAGCAAACCCTGGTGTGTTGGGAGAGCAAATCTGGCTGCCGCCTGATGATGCTGGTTGTAATTACTGGCGAAACGTCGTAACGCAGCGCGCTAACCGCTGCGCCACCGCTCCACCCGTCGTGAATTCGGAGAACTGACGACGTGAATCGACGCAGCCACACCGTCCCCGTGTGACCCCTACCCCCCCCCCCGCCCCCCCCTGCCCCCACCCCCACCCCGTTAGGATCAGACACGGAACCCTCCCTTGCTCACCCTGATTGGGGTCACGTTCGGCATCTTCACGTTTGGGTTCTTGGCTCTGAAGATGATGTTGGCCGTGACGTACAACTCCATGTTTTCGTATTTGATGTAATCCTGCGGAACGGCGGGAGAGAGACAACGTTAGCACGCAGGCAAGCACTCACTCACTCACACACTCACTCACTCACACACACACTCACTCACACACTCACTCACACACTCACACACTCACTCACTCACACACTCACTCACTTACATACTCACTCACTCACACACTCACTCACTCATACATTCACCCACTCACTCACACACTCACACACTCACTCACTCACTCACACACTCACTCACTCACACACTCACTCACTCACACACTCACTCACTCACACACTCACACACTCACTCATCTACTCACTCACTCAGACACTCACCCACTCACTCACACACTCACTCACTCACACACTCACTCACACACTCACGCACTCACTCACACACTCACTCACACACACTCACTCACACACACACTCACGCACTCACTCACTCACACACACACACTCACTCACATACTCACTCACACACTCACTCACTCACACACACACACTCACTCACATACTCACTCACACACTCACTCACTCACACACTCACTCACTCACTTACATACTCACTCACTCACACATTCACCCACTCACTCACTCACACACTCACGCACTCAATCACTCACACACACTCACTCACATACTCACATACTCACACACTCACTCACACACTCACTCACTCACACACTCACTCACTTACATACTCACTCACTCACACATTCACCCACTCACTCACTCACACACTCACCCACTCACTCACACACTCACACACAGTCTGTTCAGGCTATTACTTGCTTTCGTGGTGCGGGTGGTGGTGGCGGTGGTGGCGGTATTGGTGGTGTTGGTTGTGCTGGCGGTACTGGCGATGGTGGCCGTGGTGGTGGTGGTGCTGGCGGTAGTGGCTGTGCTGGTGGTGGTGGCGGTGGTGGCGGTGCTGGCGGTGGTGATGGTGCTGGTGGTGTTGGTTGTGCTGGCGGTGGTGATGGTGCTGGTGGTGTTGGTTGTGCTGGCGGTGGTGATGGTGCTGGTGGTGGTGCTGGCGGTGGGTGCTGCAGGCACCTCACCTCCAGGAAGGTGCTGTTCCAGACGCGTGTGCGCAGCATCACCGTGCCGGCGCCCGTGAGCCCGTCGAGCGGACAGAGCAGATTCACGCAGCGCGACGACGCGCAGTCCTGCGGCGACACGCACACACAACCACCACCATCAACCACGCTGACGATCGCCACCATCAACCACGATGACGATCACCACCACCACCAACACCACCACGATGACGATGGCGAGAGATGCACAACACGCGCCGAACTACTGCGGACCATTAGAAGCTCTTCTCTCTATCTCCTCCGACCCCCTCCACCAATGATGGTTGTGGTTGATGATGATGATGGTGATGTTGTTGATGATGGTGATGATGATGATGGTTGTGGTTGATGATGATGATGATGGTGGTTGATGATGATGATGTTGTTGTTGATGATGATGATGTTGTTGATGATGGTTGTGGATGATGATGATGATGGTGATGTTGTTGATGGTGGTGATGACGATGATGATGATGGTGATGATGATGGTGATGATGATGTTGTTGATGATGATGTTGTTGATGATGGTGGTGATGATGGTGATGATGATGGTGGTGATGATGATGGTGATGATAGTTGATGATGAAGGTGATGATGGTGGTGGTGATGATGATGATGGTGGTGATCATGGTTGATGATGGTGGTGATGATGGTGATGATGATGATGGTGATACTCACGAAAGTCGCCGAGGGTTTTTTCCCTCCGCCAATCACGAGCGCCGTCTTCCTGGCCCCGCCCCCCTCAGGCTCCTCCGCCCCCCTCCTCCTCCTCCTCGCTCCACCCAGCGAGCTCTGCTGCACAACGCCACGTGACAAGTCAATCCTCGTTCGTTCCTCCTTCCTCTTCATTCCTCTTCATTCCCCGTGCATTGCATGAGCACGGTTGGCTACGTACGGTGCAAAATACATTCAACGTACGTACATCATTCATTCCCCATTCATTCATTCCCCATTCATTCTCCATTCATTCCTTGCCCATTAATTCCCCATTCATTCATTCTGTGTACGCGTGCCGCATACTCCCCCCCTCGTACCCCTCCCCTCGTACCCCTCCCCTCGTACCCCCCCTCCCCCCGTGGCCACCCACATACCCACGCACGCACGCACACACACACACATACACCCACCCACACACCCACACACCCACCCACACACGCACAAAGACAAAGATCCCCCGTACAGCCTTAACAGACTGTAGGGGCAAGTAATTGTTAGCGAGCACCTATGAAGGCCGGAACGGTACACGAGGGGGTGGGTGGCCAGCACCACGCCGGGCCGCCTTTGCCTCCCCAGTGGCGATGTTTACTACCGCACCAGGTACTCATTTCAGGCTGAGTCGACCTAGGGGAAGCCCAGGACCGGTTCAGATAATCGTCACCGGTGTTGGCCGTGAGCAGGAATCGAACCCGGGTCGCCAGGTTCATAGCACAGCGCGCTAACCACTACACCACCGCTCCCCAACCCACCCGCGCACCCACACGCGCACACACACGCGCACCCACTCACGCACGCACCCACCCACGTACCCACCCACGCACCCACCCACGCACCCACCCACCCACACACCCACCCACCCACGCACCCACCCACACACCCACCCACACACCCACCCACACACCCACCCACCCACCCACGCACCCACCCACGCACCAACCCACGCACCCACCCACGCACGCACCCACCCACGCACGCACCCACCCACGCACCCACCCACCCACACACCCACCCACCCACACACCCACCCACCCACCCACTCACGCACCTACACACCCACCCACACGCGCGTCGCTCGTTACCTCGAGGTTCAGCTCGTTGATGGTGACCCCGGCGGGCTGGCAGGTCACGTGTGGCTGTGCGCCCAACGCCGTGTGGACGCTCACCAGGTAGAGCAGCCACTTCCCCGACGCGGTGGTGGTGGGCACCGAGACGTTCACCAGCACCGTGCCATCCTCGTTGTTCGCCAGCAGCGGCTTGCCAAGGTTACTCACCTGCCGGCGGGGGGGGGGTGGAGATGGCGGCGGTGATGTGAAATAGCGGTGGGGAGGAGGGGGTGATGGTGGTGGTGGTGGTGAGGGTGGGAGTGGTGGTGGTGAGGGTGGGAGTGGTGGTGGCGGAAGTAGTGGCGGAGGTGGTGGTGGTAGGGGTGATGATGGTGGTGGTGGTGATGGTGGTGGTGACGGTGGGAGTGGTGGTGGTGAGAGTGGTGGTGATGGAAGTAGTGATGGAGGTGGTGGTGGGGGTGATGATGGTGGTGGTGAGGGTGGGAGTGGTGGTGGCGGAAGTAGTGGCGGAGGTGGTGGTGGTAGGGGTGATGATGGTGGTGGTGATGATGGTGATGACGGTGGTGGTGGTGGTGAGGGTGGGAGTGGTGGTGGTGAGAGTGGTGGTGGCAGAAGTAGTGGCGGAGGTGGTGGTGGTGATGATGGTGGTGGTGGTGGTGAGGGTGGGAGTGGTGGTGGTGAGAGTGGTGGTGATGGAAGTAGTGGTGGAGGTGGTGGTGGTAGGGGTGATGATGGCGGTGGTGGTGAGGGTGGGAGTGGTGGTGGTGGTGGTGAGGGTGGGAGTGGTGGTGGCGGAAGTAGTGGTGGAGGTGGTGGTGGTAGGGGTGATGACGGTGGTGGTGGTGGGGTGATGATGGTGGTGGTGAGGGTGGGAGTGGTGGTGACGGAGGTGGTGGTGGTAGGGGTGATGACGGTGGTGGTGGTGAGGGTGGGAGTGGTGGTGGTAGGCGTGGTGGTGACATAATTATTGGTAGAGGTCGTGGTAGGGGTGATGACGGTGGTGGTGGTGAGGATGGGAGTGGTGGTGGTGAGGGTGGGAGTGGTGGTGGAGGAAGTAGTGGCGGAGGTGGTGGTGGTAGGGGTGATGATGGTGGTGGTGGTGGGGGTGATGACGGTGGTGGTGGTGAGGGTGGGAGTGGTAGTGGCGGAAGTAGTGGCGGAGGTGGTGGTGGTAGGGGTGATGGTGGTGGTGGTGGTGAGGGTGGGAGTGGTGGTGGTGAGGGTGGGAGCGGTGGTGGTGAGGGTGGTGGTGATGGAAGTAGTGGTGGAGGTGGTGGTGGTAGGGGTGATGATGGTGGTGGGGGTGATGACGGTGGTGGTGGTGGTGAGGGTGGGAGTGGTGGTGGTCAGAGTGGTGGTGATGGAAGTAGTGGTGGAGGTGGTGGTGGTGGTGGTGTTGGGGGTGATGGTGGTGGGGGTGATGACGGTGGTGGTGGTGAGGGTGGGAGTGGTGGTGGCGGAAGTAGTGGCGGAGGTGGTGGTGGTAGGGGTGATGATGGTGGTGGTGGTGGTGGAGGTGATGACGGTGGTGGTGGTGAGGGTGGGAGTGGTGGTGGTAGGCGTGGTGGTGACATAAGTATTGGTAGAGGTCGTGATAGGGGTGATGGTGGTGGTGGTGGTGAGGGTGGGAGTGGTGGTTGTGGGAGTGGTGGTGGTGAGAGTGGTGGTGATGGAAGTAGTGGTGGAGGTGGTGGTGGTAGGGGTGATGACGGTGGTGGTGGTGAGGGTGGGAGTGGTGGTGGTAGGCGTGGTGGTGATGGAAGTAGTGGCGGAGGTGGTGGTGGTAGGGGTGATGATGGTGGTGGTGGTGGTAGGGGTGATGATGGTGGTGGTGGTGGTGGCGGTGGGAGTGGTGGTGGTAGGCGTGGTGGTGATGGAAGTAGTGGCGAAGGTGGTGGTGGTAGGGGTGATGATGGTGGTGGTGGTAGGGGTGATGATGGTGGTGGTGGGGGTGATGACGGTGGTGGTGGTGGTGGTGAGGGTGGGAGTGGTGGTGGTGAGAGTGGTGGTGATGGAAGTAGTGGTGGAGGTGGTGGTGGTAGGGGTGATGACGGTGGTGGTGGTGAGGGTGGAAGTGGTGGTTGTGGTGGTGGCGGTGAGAGTGGTGGTGACGGAGGAGGTGGTGGTAAAGATGTTGGTGGTAGGGGTGAGAATAATGGAAGGGTCGGTCAGTGGTGGTGATGATGGTGGAGGTGTTCTCGGTGATCATGACGTTGGTGGTAGCGGCACAAATGGAAATGAACGCCCGCTCCCCATTTATCGGCGCGAGAGATAATCTCCAACGACGCGACGGCAAAAGCCACTGGGCGCGTTCACCGCGCTGCCATCGTTCACCGCGCTGCCATCGTTCACCGCACTGCCATCATTCACCGCACTGCCATCGTTCACCGCACTGCCATCATTCACCACACTGCCATCGTTCACCGCACTGCCATCATTCACCACACTGCCATCATTCACCACGCTGCCATCATTCACCGCACTGCCATCGTTCACCGCACTGCCATCGTTCACCGCACTGCCATCGTGCCGGGAGCCCCGGGAGGGGCGCCACGAACAGCGGGGAACGACCCCGAAAGTCGTCTCGGCTGCGGTTCGCCCGGTGATCGTGACGCGCGTGCGCGCGCCGTCGGTGACTCACGGCGAAGGTGTACTCCACGAGGCTGCCCACGTCCTCCTCCGCATTCATCGCACTCTCGCCCTGCACGCGTCCCCCGAACGTCACCTGAGACGGTTTCACCAGCCTGGAGGAGGAGGAGGAGGACGCGCGAGCACGCACGCATGGTCAGATGACGCGTGCGGAGAGACACACGGAGAGACACACGGAGAGACACGAAGAGACGTGGAGAGACACACGGAGACACACGGAGAGACACACGGAGACACACGGAGAGACACACGGAGAGACACGCGGGTGGCACATGGAGAGACGTGTGGAGAGACGCACGGAGATACACACGGAGACACACGGAGAGACAAGGAGAGACACGGAGAGACACACGGAGAGACACGGAGAGACACACGGAGAGACGTGGAGAGACACACGGAGAGACACGGAGAGACACGGAGACACACGGAGAGACACGGAGACACACGGAGAGACACGGAGAGACACACGGAGAGACGTGGAGAGACACACGGAAAGACATGGAGAGACACGGAGAGACACACGGAGAGACGTGGAGAGACACACGGAGAGACACGGAGAGACACGGAGACACACGGAGAGACACGGAGAGACACACGGAGAGACACGGAGAGACACGGAGACACACGGAGAGACACGGAGAGACACACGGAGAGACACGGAGAGACACAAAAACACACGGAGAGACACGGAGACACACGGAGAGACACGGAGACACACGGAGAGACACGGAGAGACACACGGAGAGACACGGAGAGACACAAAAACACACGGAGAGACGTGGAGAGACACACGGAGAGACACGGAGAGACACACGGAGAGACACGGAGAGACACGGAGACACACGGAGAGACACGGAGACACACGGAGAGACACGGAGAGACACGGAGACACACGGAGAGACACACGGAGAGACACACGGAGAGACGTGGAGAGACACACGGAGAGGCACGGAGAGACGTGGAGAGACACACGGAGAGACACGGAGAGACACGGAGAGACACAAAAACACACGGAGAGACGTGGAGAGACACACGGAGAGACACGGAGACACACGGAGAGACACGGAGACACACGGAGAGACACGGAGAGACACACGGAGAGACGTGGAGAGACACACGGAAAGACATGGAGAGACACGGAGAGACACACGGAGAAACACGGAGAGACACACGGAGAGACGTGGAGAGACACACGGAGAGACACGGAGAGACACGGAGACACACGGAGAGACACGGAGAGACACGGAGAGACACACGGAGAGACACGGAGAGACACGGAGAGACACACGGAGAGACACGGAGAGACACACAGAGAGACACGGAGAGACACGGAGACACACGGAGAGACACGGAGACACACGGAGAGACACGGAGAGACACACGGAGAGACGTGGAGAGACACACGGAGAGGCACGGAGAGACGTGGAGAGACACACGGAGAGACACGGAGAGACGTGGAGAGACACACGGAGAGACACGGAGAGACACGGAGACACACGGAGAGACACGGAGAGACACGGAGAGACACACGGAGAGACACGGAGAGACACGGAGACACACGGAGAGACACGGAGAGACACACGGAGAGACACGGAGAGACACAAAAACACACGGAGAGACGTGGAGAGACACACGGAGAGACACGGAGAGACACACGGAGAGACGTGGAGAGACACACGGAGAGACACGGAGAGACACACGGAGAGACACGGAGAGACACGGAGACACACGGAGAGACACGGAGACACACGGAGAGACACGGAGAGACACACGGAGAGACGTGGAGAGACACACGGAGAGGCACGGAGAGACGTGGAGAGACACACGGAGAGACACGGAGAGACACGGAGAGACACAGAGAGACACACGGAGAGGCACGGAAAGACACGGAGAGACACACGGAGAGACACGGAAAGACACGGAGAGACACACGGAGACACGCGGAGAGACACGGAGAAACGTGGAGTGACACACGGAGACACACGGAGAGACACGGAGACACATGAGAGACACGGAGAGACACACGGAGAGACACACGGAGAGACACACGAAGACACATGGGCAGACGTGTGGAGAGACACACGGAGAGACACGGAGAGACATGGAGAGACACAGAGAGACACCCGGGTGGCACATGGAGAGACGTGTGGAGAGAGACACGGAGAGATACACGGAGAGACAGAGATACACGGAGAGATAGATGGGGAAAGACACACGGAGAGACACGGAGAGACACACGGAGAGACACGGAGACACATGAGAGACACGGAGAGACACACGGAGAGACACACGGAGAGACACACGGAGAGACACGGAGAGACACACGGAGAGACACACGGAGACACATGGAGAGATACACGGAGACACACGAAGAGACACGGAGAGACACACGGAGAGACACACGGAGACACATGGACAGACACACGGAGAGATGCGTGGGTAGCACACGGAAAGACACGTGGAGAGACACGCGAGGGCACACAGAAATGGTGATGATGATGGTGATAATGATCGTGATAATGGTGATGATGACAATAGTGATAATGATAGTGATGATGGCGATGATGGCGATAATGACGCACCCTGTGAGGGAGAGCTGGATTTCTACTCTCACGAGGAGACGCGCCACGATCGGCTGTAGGGTGTGCTGCTCACTGGCACTGTGACACAAACATCACACCGCGTCACACCGCGTACACGTAAGGAGCGTCACACCACGTACACGTAAGGAGCGTCACACCACGTACACGTAAGGAGCGTCACACCACGTACACGTAAAGAGCGTCACACCGTGTACACGCAAGGAGCGTCACACCGCGTACACGTAAAGAGCGTCACACCGCGTACACGTAAGGAGCGTCACACCACGTACACGTAAGGAGCGTCACACCACGTACACGTAAGGAGCGTCACACCACGTACACGCAAGGAGCGTCACACCACGTACACGTAAGGAGCGTCACACCACGTACACGCAAGGAGCGTCACACCACGTACACGCAAGGAGCGTCACACCACGTACACGCAAGGAGCGTCACACCACGTACACGCAAGGAGCGTCACACCACGTACACGCAAGGAGCGTCACACCACGTACACGCAAGGAGCGTCACACCACGTACACGCAAGGAGCGTCACACCACGTACACGCAAGGAGCGTCACACCACGTACACGCAAGGAGCGTCACACCACGTACACGCAAGGAGCGTCACACCGCGTACACGCAAGGAGCGTCACACCGCGTACACGTAAGGAGCGTCACACCACGTACACGCAAGGAGCGTCACACCACGTACACGCAAGGAGCGTCACACCACGTACACGCAAGGAGCGTCACACCACGTACACGCAAGGAGCGTCACACCACGTACACGCAAGGAGCGTCACACCACGTACACGCAAGGAGCGTCACACCACGTACACGCAAGGAGCGTCACACCGCGTACACGCAAGGAGCGTCACACCGCGTACACGTAAGGAGCGTCACACCACGTACACGCAAGGAGCGTCACACCACGTACACGCAAGGAGCGTCACACCGTGTACACGTAAGGAGCGTCACACCACGTACACGCAAGGAGCGTCACACCACGTACACGTAAGGAGCGTCACACCACGTACACGCAAGGAGCGTCACACCACGTACACGCAAGGAGCGTCACACCGTGTACACGTAAGGAGCATCACACCACGTACACGTAAGGAGCGTCACACCACGTACACGCAAGGAGCGTCACACCGCGTACACGTAAGGAGCGTCACACCACGTACACGTAAGGAGCGGCACACCGCGTACACGTAAGGAGCGTCACACCACGTACACGTAAAGAGCGTCACACCGCGTACACGCAAGGAGCGTCACACCGCGTACACGCAAGGAGCGTCACACCGCGTACACGCAAGGAGCGTCACACCGTGTACACGTAAGGAGCGTCACACCACGTACACGCAAGGAGCGTCACACCGTGTACACGCAAGGAGCGTCACACCGCGTACACGCAAGGAGCGTCACACCGTGTACACGTAAGGAGCGTCACACCACGTACACGCAAGGAGCGTCACACCGTGTACACGCAAGGAGCGTCACACCGCGTACACGCAAGGAGCGTCACACCGTGTACACGTAAGGAGCGTCACACCGCGTACACATAAGGAGCGTCACACCGTGCCCACCCGAGGAGCAGTGGCAAGCGTCACAATCTAAATCAATAAATTGTGATTCTCTCCGTCTCTCTCCGTGAGCCGCGACCACGGCCTTCCTTCCGTCCTTCCACAGCCCCCGCGCCGGGGGAGGTGGAATCTAACCGGCCCGGCGTGCCGGCAGCTCCACCGGGCCGGCGGTCGAGTCGCGCCGGAGACTTCGAGCGGCGGAACGTGACGACGCGGCCGCCACCGTACGGGCGACGCTGTCGGCCGGTCGGTCAGTGGGGCAGGGTCCCCCGGGGGAGGGGGTGGAGTTGGGGGGAGTGGGGGCAGGGTGGTGGGGAGAGGGAGGGGGAGGAAGGGAGGGAGGGAGTGGGGGGCAGGGGGGGGTGACTCTCACGTGCTCAGCCTCAGCTCCACGGCGAACTCCGTGGTTTCCGTGGTGATGAGCAACGTGCCGAGCAAGATGAAGAGCTTCGTCTGCGGAGCGAAGAAGATGGAGAGCGGCGTCAACGCGACGGACCGCGCACAAGCAGAGGCCGCCTGTTCTATCACGACGACGGCGACGATGAGAGTGGCAAAGATCGTCGTGGTGTTTACCTTCTGCCCCTTGTTGAATGGGTTCCCCAGCTCGCACTCCGTGGCGCTGTCGTTGAGCGGAGTGCACGACACCTGGGGGAGGGAGCAAGGAGCAGGCGACGTCGTCAGCGTCGTCGGCAATCGTCATCGGCAGTTGCATCATCATCATCATCGTCGTCGTCATCAGGATCATCAGCAAGAGACTGCAGTTGGAGACACGGTAGCAGCAGCAGCAGCAGCTTCGACAGTAGGCAGCTGATGACAATAGACAATTATTGATGATGATGATGACGGGGATAATGACGATGACAACAACGATGATGACGATGATGGCGATTATGACGATGATGGGGACGCAAATGATCGTGATGACGATGACAACGAAAGTCAACACGCCAACCGACACGAAGATGATGAAAATGATGACGATGATGATGGGGACAGAAGGGGGAGGAGGAGGGGGGGGGGTTGGGATGGGGCTTGCGCTCACCGCCCTGTCGGCGTTGCGGAAGCCGGTGTAGGTGATGGCGCTGGGGATGAGGATGGAGAGGTGGGCGTCGTGGGCGTCGTGCCCGTCCAGGTCGGGCCGCGCGGGGTTCGACGGCTCGTTGCTGATGTCCATGCCCAGCGTGACGTCCTTCTGGGAGCGCAGGGACAGCACTTGGGCTCCCGTCTCGTCGCTGGGGACGCGCACACACGCACGCGCACAAACACACACACGCGCACACGCACACACACACACGCACACACACACGCACACACACACGCACACAAACACACACACGCGCACAAACACACACGCACACACGCACACACGCACACACACACACGCACACACGCACACACACGCACACACGCACGCACACACGCACGCACACAAACACGCGCACACACGTATGAAGATCCCCCGTGCAGCCTGTAACATGCTGATGAGGCAAGTGCTGTTAGCGAGCACCTATGAAGGCCGGCACGGCACACGGGGGGTGGGTGGCCAGCACCACGCCCGGCCGCCTTTGTCTCCCGAGCGGCGATGTATACACACCGCACCAGGTACTCATTTGAGGCTGAGTCGACCTAGGCTAGGCCCAGGACCGGTTCAAATAATCGTCACTGGTGTTCTCCGTGAGCGGGAATCGAACAAAGACAAAGATCCCCTGTATAGCCTTAACGGGCTGTTGGGGCAAAAGCTCTTAGCACCTATGAAGGCCGGAACGGCACAAGCACGCACGCACAAACCGTAGGTCCAGTTAAAACCCACAGGGCACACGTGCGTACGTATGTACGTTGCCTGGGGGGGAGGGGGAGGGGGGCACTCACGTGGGCAGCAGGGTGCAGTCGCCCTCCTTCACCTCGGAGCAGAAGTACGGCCTCAGCTGCAGGTTGCTGTGGCACTTGCCGTCGCTACCGCACCCCTCCTTCAAGAAGTTCACCTGAGCGGGGGAGGGGTGGGGCAAGGTGGGGGGGGGGTAAGGGGGGGGCAAGGTGGGGAGGGTAAGGGGGGGGCAAGGTGGGGGGAGGGTAAGGGGGGCAAGGTGGGGGGGAGGGGGTAAGGGGGAGCAAGGTGGGGGGGCAAGGGGGGGAGGGTAAGGGTGGGGCAAGGTGGGGGGGGGTGAGGGGGGGCAAGGTGGGGAGGGTAAGGGGGGGGCAAGGTGGGGGGGCAAGGGGGGGAGGGTAAGGGGGGGCAAGGTGGGGGGAGGGTAAGGGGGGGCAAGGTGGGGGGGAGGGGGTAAGGGGGAGCAAGGTGGGGGGGCAAGGGGGGGAGGGTAAGGGTGGGGCAAGGTGGGGGGGGGTGAGGGGGGGCAAGGTGGGGAGGGTAAGGGGGGGGCAAGGTGGGGGGGCAAGGGGGGGAGGGTAAGGGGGGGCAAGGTGGGGGGAGGGTAAGGGGGGGCAAAGTGAGGGGGGCAAGGGGGGGGGGGGGTAAGGGGTTGACAAAGCGTTGATGTGCCAAACGCCAAACAGAAGCGGAGTGCCGGGGCAGCTGGCTATCCATGGGTCTCTATGCTGGTCTATTGATCCCTGTGAGAGTCGATTGATCTACGTGAGTCTGTGGGTCTCTGTGTTAGTCTACTGGTCCCGAGGTCGAATCAGCCTCAAATGAGTACCTGGTGCGGTGTGTAGACATCGCCACTGGGGAAACAAATGTGGCCGGGTCGTGTGAGTGAGCGAGCGGGCGAGTGGGCGGGCGAGCAAGTGGGTGAGCGGGAGGGCAAGCGAGCGGGTGAGTGGGTAGGTGAGCGAGCGGGTGAGTTGGCGGGCGGACAAGCGAGCGGGTGGGCGAACGAGCGGGTGAGTGGGTGATCGAGTGGGCGAGTGGGTGGGCGAGTGAGTGGGCGAGCGGATGGGTGAGCGAGCGGGTGGGTGAGCAAGCGAACGGGTGAGCAGGTTAGCGGGTGAGTGAGTGGGAGGGCGACCGAGTGGGCGAGCGGGTGGGTGGGCGAGTGAGCAGGTGGGCGAGCGGGTGAACGAGCAGATGGGCGAGCGAGCGGGTGGGCGAGCAAGCGAATGGGTAAGCAGGTGAGCGGGTGAGTGAGTGGGAGGGCGAGCGAGTGGGCGAGCGGGTGGGTGGGCGAGTGAGCAGGTGGGCGAGCGGGTGCACGAGCGGGTGGGCGAGCAAGCGAACGGGTGAGCAGGTTAGCGGGTGAGTGAGTGGGAGGGCGATCGAGTGGGCGAGCGGGTGGGTGGCGAGTGAGCAGGTGGGCGAGCGGGTGAACGAACGGGTGGGCGAGCGAGCGGGCGGGCGAACGAGCGGGCGAGCGGACCTCAAGCTTCTCGCGCGTGAGCTGCGTGGGGTCGAGCACGGGGCGGCTGTCCAGCGTGGCGACGTCCCCCGGCTCCTGGCGGTTGCCCCGCCGGGCGGCGCGAGTCTCCTGGATGCCGTACTGGGCCACGACGATGATGGGGCGCAGCTTGTCCCGGATGTTGTCCTGCGAGCGTCACGACACGCCCGTCAGCGCGCGTCACCGCCACGTGTCCGTGCGTGCGTCCGTGCGTGCATCCGTGCATCCCTCCGTGTGTCGCAGTGGTTATAGCGCGCTGGGCTACGAACCCGCCAGGCCGAGTTCGATACCCGCTCAAGGCCAACAGCCTCAAATGAGTACCTGGTGTGGTTTATAATCATCGCTACTAGGAAGACAGAGGCGTGGTGCTGCCCACCCACCCCCCCCATTGTGCCGTGCCGGCCTTCATAGGTGTTTGCTAACAGCACTTGCCCCAACAGTCTGTTAAGGCTATATGGGGGATCTTTGTTATCTTTGTCCCCCCCCCCCCCCCACCCCCGTCCATTCGTTCGTCTGCATATCCCCCCCTCAATGCATCTGCGTGTCCCGCTCGTCCCCGTGCGTGCGCGCCCTGCCCTCGCTCACGTTGATCTGCAGCACGACGTCGCCGCTGCACTTGGGCGAGCTCTGCCCGTTGAGGACCACCGTGCCGCGCTGCACCTCGGCCTCGCGCGCTCCCCGCACGAAGGAGACGCGCGGAGCCATGCCCAGCCGGCGCCGCTCCACCTCCGCCTCCACCGTGAAGTTCAGCACTGACGGGGGGGGGGCGGGGGAGGTTTAAACGACACAGCCACACCGCTTGAATTGGTCGCTTGCCCATTCATTCGCTCGCTCGCCCATTCATTGGCTCTCTGGCCCATTCATTCGCTCGCACACTGCGTGATCGCCCATTCGCTCACTCACCCATTCGCTCGCTCGCCCATTCATTCGCTCGCTCGCCCATTCATTCGCTCGCTGGCGCATTCATTAATTCGCTCGCTCGCCCATTCATTCCTTCGCTCGCACACCGCGTGATCGCTCATTCACTCGCTCGCCCATTCACTCACTCGCCCATTCATTCGCTCACTCACCCATTCACTCGCTTGCCCATTCATTGGCTTGCTCACCCATTCATTCGCTCACTCACCCATTCACTCGCTCGCCCATTCATTCGCTCGCTGGCGCATTCATTCACTCGCCCACCCATTCATTTGCTCGCTCGCCCATTCATTCATTGGCTCGCACACCGCGTGATCGCCCATTCGCTCGCTCGCCCAAGGGGGTCCTTGACGACCCTCTTCAAAACAGATTCCCGAGCCTCATTGAAGCTCTACTGGGTAAACGAAGGAGAGTGCCGCATTCTCCGGATTACGAGAGGCACCCACAAACGCTTGCTTTTAAAAGCACCTCACAATCTGGGGATTTTGGGTACAGAGCGCCGTTCGCGGCGTAAGTTCCCGGGAGCATGACGACGAATTCAAGCGTCAAATCTCACCGAGACGTGGGCTGTAGGATGCAGGCTTGGCCACGTACGTGAAGCAGAGGCTCACTTTGATGCTGCAAGACAACAACGATATTTAGACAACAACTAAAAATATTTTTAGATTTGAAGCTTTCGTGACTGCAAGGATTCATATTCTTAGGTTTTTTCGGTAAAGTCAAATCTAGAATTAATACCCTCTACGGGGAGGAATTCCACCTATCTGTTAGAGTTTTTAACAGACAACGAGACAAGCCACCTGAAGATGGAAGCTTGTGTTGCCTCCGAAACGTCGTGATAATTTTTTTTTTACCTACGTGACTTTACCGAAAAAACCTAAGAAAACAAAAGATATGTTTGAGATATATATTAAACAAAAACGGACAATACAATTGTAGTCGATGCTTGCACGTGATGGCAGCAGCTGTACGTTCAGGAGTTCGATGCTCCAAAGTCTGCTGCTGCTGCCCATCACAAGAGGGCTTATTATCCGGTCCGCAGTTTGGGTTGCACGGCCACTAGTCTTCACCGCGTCTCTATTGACCTCTTATCGCTCTCTCTAGCTGCTTCTTGCGTCTGGCAGTCTGGCTCGGGAGCGAGACGGCCCAAATGTACGAGTCTGCTGCTGATGCTGCTGCTGCTGACCACGAACAGAGAGAGGACTTCACCACAGAGAGAGATCGTGTTGCTGTTCCTCCTCCTCCGTTGAAGGAGTGACAGACCACGGTGGGGTTACTGTGCGGTCCACAGTTTGGGTTGATTGGCCACAGTCGCACTCCTGGCTTGTCTATAATACTCTCTGTGGGTCTCTGTGGGTCTCCACGAGTTTCTGTCTATCTACCAGTCACTTTGCATGCACCTCTGTCTTCTACGCAGGGCAATGTGGTTGACGAGCTAGATGCCAATGTCGAGGCCTGCTGCTACTGTGAGGTCCGCTCACCACGGCGACGGAGAGACACTCACCATGTGTAGGAACCGCAGTTCTTCTCGCTGGCGTCCAGCAGCTCGGGAGACACGGTGATGTTGTGAGTCACTCGCACGATGGGACGGCTCCTGGTGAAGACAAAGGTCCCCCGTGTAGCCTTTCATGGACCGTTGGGGCAAGTGCGGTCAGCGAGTAGCAGCAGCAGCAGCAGCAGGGCCTACGAAGGCCGGCACGGCGCACGAGGGGGTGGTGTGGCGTGGCGAACTCCGGCGCCTGATCTGATGCCATATACGTCTCCTCTGGTGGTCATGTTTGCCCATCACACTATAAGAACCAGTGGTTATTACCGGAGATTATAATAATCATCCGGTGTAGGTTTTCGCAGGTGTGCTGCGTAGCTCTCCGATGAGATGTTGACGACCTCGCCCGGCATTACGGGAGGCTGTTCCATACCGACCATGACGCCTGCTGTATATTTGAAGTTTACTCTCTCCCCGTGGTTGCATGTATTTTTCTCCAGGTTCTCTGGTTTCCTCCCCCTCCACCCCACATTTAGAATGAACGTCACGCGTTCAGAGTATTTGCCTGCTGCTCTAAGTGTCCACGTGATGAGGATGAGCCACTTCGTTGAGCTGTGATTCGAGATAAGCAGGCTATGAAGCAGCTCATTGGGGCCTTACGTGGTGAAATAAAATTAGTTGATAGTTGTTTCTGTATAAATTTCGATTTAAAGCTTTCGTGACTGCAGGGATTCATCTTCTTGCTTCTTTCGGTAAAGTCACGTAGAAGGGAAATAATAAAATAATAAAAATAAAACATAATAAAATACAATTCTCACGACGTTTCGGCCACAAAGCAAGCAGCCGTCCTCAGGTGAAGAACAGGTCTGTCGGAAAGACAGCGTCTGAATGGGCACCATCATGCTTGGCAGCGTATATTTAAGCTGGGTTGGAGGGGGAAGAGCGCCTTGATATGTAAACTCCTTTGTCAAGGCGCTCTTCCCCCTCCAACCCAGCTTAAATATACGCTGCCAAGCCTGGTGGTGTTCATTCAGATGCTGTCTTTCCGACAGCCCTGTTCTTCACCTGAGGACGGCTGCTTGCGTTGTGGCCGAAACGTCGTGAGAATTATTTTTATTATTTTATTATTTCCCTTCTACGTGACTTTACAGAAAAAACCAAAGAGTATGTTTCTGTATAGTTTGAAAGAAAGAGCTCCTCCGGCTGCGTGTTATATAAACCCGTGTCTTCGGTCAGAGGGGTATAGATGTCGTGGTTTGGGATCGTCTACTGGCGATGGGGTCATGTTATGGCTGGTGATGTTGATGGTGATGATGTTAGTGGTGATAGTGATGGTGGTGGTGATGATAGTGATGTTGGTGGTGATAGTGATGATGTTGGTGGTGGTGGTGATGATGTTGGTGGTGGTCGCGATGATGATATTGATGTTAGTGGTGATTGTGATGGTGGTGGTGATGATAGTGATGTTGGTGGTGATAGTGATGATGTTGGTGGTGGTGGTGGTAATAGTATTGTTGGTGGTGATAGTGATGATATTGGTGGTGATGATGTTGGTGGTGGTGGTGATGATATTGATGTTTGTGGTGATAGTGATGGTGGTGGTGATGATAGTGATTTTGGTGGTGATAGTGATGATGTTGGTGGTGGTGGTGGTGATGATAGTGATGTTGGTGGTGATAGTGATGATGTTGATGATGTTGGTGGTGATGGTGGTGATGATGTTGGTGGTGGTGATGCTGATGATGTTGGTGGTGGTGGTGATGATAGTGATGTTGGTGGTGATAGTGATGATGTTGATGATGTTGGTAGTGGTGGTGATGATAGTGATGTTGGTGGTGATAGTGATGATGTTGATGATGTTGGTGGTGGTGGTGATGATAGTGATGTTGGTGGTGATAGTGATGATGTTGATGATTTTGGTGGTGGTGGTGACGATAGTGATGATGTTGGTGATGTTGACGACGTTGCCGATGTCGGTAACGGGTGTTCGTCGTGGCGATGACGATGCTGGGAGGGGCGGGCGGGTTACGCCATCCTCTCCCCGTGGCGACGGAACGTCCTCGTGGCAGCCTCCCCGGCAAGCAGCTCACCGCAGCACGGCGATCTTGTCGGACATGGAGCCGACGAGGAGGTCCGGGTAGGTGTTGTCGTCGACGTCCATGTCGCCGGACAGCGAGAAGCCGAACTGGGTGATCGGCGGCTTCAGCTCTTCGCCCGAGATCACCTGTTACCCCCCCCCCCCCCACACACACGCACAATGTAAATGTATGTTTATAAATGAAGGCGCAAGACCTGAAATTTATTTGCTCGTGTCACTGCTGGCCAGAGGGAAATAAAAGCTCCTCCACACAGCTACACTCAGCCTACCCGTGTCCCCTCAGCTACAGCTCCTCCACACAGCTACACTCAGCCTCCCCGTGTCCCCTCAGCTACAGCTCCTCCACACAGCTACACTCAGCCTCCCCGTGTCCCTTCAGCTACAGCTCCTCCACACAGCTACACTCAGCCTCCCCGTGTCCCCTCAGCTACAGCTCCTCCACACAGCTACATTCAGACTCCCCGTGTCCCTTCAGCTACAGCTCCTCCACACAGCTACACTCAGCCTACCCGTGTCCCCTCAGCTACAGCTCCTCCACACAGCTACATTCAGACTCCCCGTGTCCCTTCAGCTACAGCTCCTCCACACAGCTACACTCAGCCCCCCCGTGTCCCCTCAGCTACAGCTCCTCCACACAGCTACACTCAGCCTCCCCGTGTCCCCTCAGCTACAGCTCCTCCACACAGCTACACTCAGCCTCCCCGTGTCCCCTCAGCTACAGCTCCTCCACACAGCTACACTCAGCCCCCCCGTGTCCCCTCAGCTACAGCTCCTCCACACAGCTACACTCAGCCTCCCCGTGTCCCCTCAGCTACAGCTCCTCCACACAGCTACACTCAGCCTCCCCGTGTCCCCTCAGCTACAGCTCCTCCACACAGCTACACTCAGCCCCCCCGTGTCCCCTCAGCTACAGCTCCTCCACACAGCTACACTCAGCCTCCCCGTGTCCCCTCAGCTACAGCTCCTCCACACAGCTACACTCAGCCCCCCCGTGTCCCCTCAGCTACAGCTCCTCCACACAGCTACACTCAGCCTCCCCGTGTCCCCTCAGCTACAGCTCCTCCACACAGCTACACTCAGCCTCCCCGTGTCCCCTCAGCTACAGCTCCTCCACACAGCTACACTCAGCCCCCCCGTGTCCCCTCAGCTACAGCTCCTCCACACAGCTACACTCAGCCTCCCCGTGTCCCCTCAGCTACAGCCCCTCCACACAGCTACACTGAGCCTCCCCGTGTCTCCTCAGCTACAGCCCCTCCACACAGCTACACTCAGCCTCCCCGTGTCCCCTCAGCTACAGCTCCTCCACACAGCTACACTCAGCCTCCCCGTGTCCCCTCAGCTACAGCTCCTCCACACAGCTACACTCAGCCTCCCCGTGTCCCCTCAGCTACAGCTCCTCCACACAGCTACACTCAGCCTCCCCGTGTCCCTTCAGCTACAGCTCCTCCACATAGCTACACTCAGCCTCCCCGTGTCCCATCAGCTACAGCTCCTCCACACAGCTACACTCAGCCCCCCCCCCGTGTCAGCTACAGCTCCTCCACACAGCTACACTCAGCCTCCCCGTGTCCCTTCAGCTACAGCTCCTCCACACAGCTACACTCAGCCTCCCCGTGTCCCTTCAGCTACAGCTCCTCCACACAGCTACACTCAGCCTCCCCATGTCCCATCAGCTACAGCTCCTCCACACAGCTACACTCAGCCTCCCCGTGTCCCCTCAGCTACAGCTCCTCCACACAGCTACACTCAGCCTCCCCGTGTCCCCTCAGCTACAGCTCCTCCACTCAGCTACACGCAGCCTCCCCGTGTACCCTGGGCTACAGCTCCTCCACACAGCTACACACAGTCTCCCCGTGTCTCCTCAGCTACAGCTCCTCCACACAGCTACACTCAGCCTCACCGTGTCTCCCGTCCATCTTCTACATAACATCTGCCGCATCGTCAAAGCACCACCCCCCCCCCCAACAGTGTAGGCCCTCCACCCCGCCCCCCACCGCCCCCCCACCCCCTTTCACCAAACCCCACACTGAGCAGCGTGGTGAAGCCCGGTCAACGGAGCCTGGAAAAAACTTGGGTTTCCACAATCGAGATTTTTGTATAAGATCACGTAAACATAAATGTGTCGTCGTTAAACCCACCACCACCCGACGCAGCCAATTAGTAAAGTTTCGTCACGTAAACAGAACGTGACGAATTCGTCACTAGTACAGCACTAACCGGTTGCGTTGGAGAGTAAACCCACGACATTTACGGTGTGGCGGCCTGTTTAACGACACGTTTATATTATAGACGCGATCAAACCCAAAAAAAACCTCGATCACGGATGATATCGGTCGCAAAAGCCCGACCACGTGTTCATCTTTCGGTTCCGTCGGCTGACCTGAGCGGGCTGGGTGGCGATGCCGCCCTTGCCGCCGTGGTAGATGTAGACTTTGCCGCTGCCGGCAAACGGAGCCCCGATGGCGATGTCTGCGAACGAAGGATGCGAGAGAAGTCGTCACTCACCGCGGGCGAGGCACATCTTCGACGGTGACGACGACGACGGAGATTCCAGAAACAAAAGAGAGCGCGAAAGTCGCCCACGGGCAGAGCGCGCCGTGGGCCGGCGCCATCGGTGCCCAACGGCGTCCCGTGATGCCCGGGGCACCGGTGATGCCCATGATACCGGTGGCATCCGTAATGTCTGTGATGCCACGATGCCCATGATGTCCATGGTACCAGTGATGCCCATGGTGCCCATGGTACCAGTGATACTCATGATGCCCATGACACCCATGGTATCAGTGATGCCCATGATACCCATGGTGCCCATGGTACCAGTGATACTCATGATGCCCATGACACCCATGGTATCAGTGATGCCCATGATACCCATGGTGCCCCGTGATGCCCGCGATGCCCCTTGAAGCCCATCGTGCCGGCGCCGCCGCGTACCCTGGAACCCGTCCTGGTTGAGGTCGCCGGCTCGTGCCACGGCGGTGCCGAAGGCGGAGTACGGGGGCCCCGTGAGCACCGTCGGCTTGTCCAGCACCACGTGGCCCTGCCGGTTGCGGTAAACGTAGACGGCGCCGCCCGCCTCGTCACGCCGGCTGAAGTAGTTGGGCGCGCTCACCAGCACCTCCATCCAGCTACAAAGACAAAGGTTCCCCCCCACCGTGTAGTCTCAACAGACCGTTGGGGCAAGTGGTGTTATAGCGAGTAGCAGCACCGGTGAAGGTCGGCACGGCACACGAGGGGGTGAGTGGCTAGCACCAATGCCCGGGGCTGTCTTTGTCTCCCTAGTGGCGCTGACGTTTACACAACATGCCATGTAATCATTTGAGGCTGCGTTGACCTAGGGGAGACCCAGGACCGCTGGTGTTGACCAGGGCCACTGGGTTTGTAACACAGCGGGGGGGGGGGGTGGGGGGGCAAAGTCGCTGTGTCGCCGCCGCTCCCCACTGTGTATACATGGACAAGCATTGCACACACACACGCACACACACGCACACGCACGCACACACACGCTCGCACATAAAGACAAAGATAAAGATCCCCCTTATAGCCTTAAGAGACTGTAGGGGCAAGTGCTGTTAGCGAGCACCTATGAAGGTCGCCAGGGCACACGAGGGGGTGGGTGGCCAACACCACGCCCGGCCACCTTTGTCTCCCTAGTGGCGATGTTTACACACTGCACCGGGTACTCATTTAAGGCTGAGTCGACCTAGGGGAGGCCCAGGACCGGCTCAGATAATCGTCACCGGTGTTGGCCGTAAGCGGGAATCGAACCCGGCTTGCCAGGTTCATAGCACAGCGTAGCGCTAACCGCTGCACCGCCACTCCCCACTCACTCCTCGTCGTCGTCTTGTCAGATGAACGGCGTCTCTTCGCCCTTCCTGGACACCGCTCACATCTCAACTCAAACTGAAAACCCCACCACCCCTTGTACACCGGTCCTTCCCAAACTATTCGCCCAGGATCGTCGTCTCGTTCCTACCGCAGGACGGAGGCTACGTCTGTATCTATGACTACGGCTGTGTCCATGACTACGGCTGTTTCCATGACTACGGCTGTGACTACGGCTGTCTCCATGACTACGGCTGTGTCTATGACTACGGTTGTGTCCATGACTACAGCTGTGTCTATGACTACGGCTGTTTCCATGACTACGGCTATGTCCATGACTACGGCTGTTTCCATGACTACGGCTGTGTCTATGACTACGGCTGTTTCCATGACTACGGCTGTGACTACGACGACGGCTGTAACTACGACTACGACTGTGTCTACGACGACTACGTCCGCGGCTCACCGGTCGCCGTTGAGGTCGGCGAGCGCCACGTCGTAGCCGAAGCTGGAGCCGAGCTGGTGTCCCGTGATGAGCAGCTCGGGGATGAGCACCGCCTGCCCGCTGGGCTTGAGCAGCAGCGCGGCGCCCGTGTGGTTGGCGCGCGGGGCGCCCGCCAGGAAGGACACGCTCACGCGGCTCGTCACGCCGCGGCTCCCGTCCAGCGAGTAACCTGGTGGACGAGGAGGTCAGGGGGAGGGCGGCCGGGGGGGGGGGGGGGGAATGTAACCATTGTAACATTTATTTTTTTAAACAATTTTTACTTTTATCTTTTTTTTTACCAGGTAAGGCCCACATGGGCTTGTGTAGCTCTTATTCAGAAGCCAACGTGGCCGGCACAAATGGGCCGTTTGTTGATTATGTTGGTGCTATGAATGTCCAAATGATGGGCTTATTTGTTGATTATGTTGGTGCTATGAATGTCCAAATGATGGGCTGATTTGTTGATTATGTTGGTGCTTTGAATGTCCAAATGATGGGTTGATTTGTTGATTATGTTGGTGCTATGAATGTCCAAATGATGGGCTGATTTGTTGATTATGTTGGTGCTTTGAATGTCCAAATGATGGGCTGATTTGTTGATTATGTTGGTGCTATGAATGTCCAAATGATGGGCTGATTTGTTGATTATGTTGGTGCTTTGAATGTCCAAATGATGGGTTGATTTGTTGATTATGTTGGTGCTATGAATGTCCAAATGATGGGCTGATTTGTTGATTATGTTGGTGCTTTGAATGTCCAAATGATGGGCTGATTTGTTGATTATGTTGGTGCTATGAATGTCCAAATGATGGGCTGATTTGTTGATTATGTTGGTGCTATGAATGTCCAAATGATGGGTTGATTTGTTGATTATGTTGGTGCTATGAATGTCCAAATGATGGGCTGATTTGTTGATTATATTGGTGCTATGAATGTCCAAATGATGGGCTGATTTGTTGATTATATTGGTGCTATGAATGTCCAAATGATGGGCTGATTTGTTGATTATGTTGGTGCTATGAATGTCCAAATGATGGGCTGATTTGTTGATTATGTTGGTGCTATGAATGTCCAAATGATGGGCTGATTTGTTGATTATGTTGGTGCTATGAATGTCCAAATGATGGGCTGATTTGTTGATTATGTTGGTGCTATGAATGTCCAAATGATGGGTTGATTTGTTGATTATGTTGGTGCTATGAATGTCCAAATGATGGGCTGATTTGTTGATTATGTTGGTGCTATGAATGTCCAAATGATGGGCTGATTTGTTGATTATATTGGTGCTATGAATGTCCAAATGATGGGCTGATTTGTTGATTATGTTGGTGCTTTGAATGTCCAAATGATGGGTTGATTTGTTGATTATGTTGGTGCTATGAATGTCCAAATGATGGGCTGATTTGTTGATTATGTTGGTGCTATGAATGTCCAAATGATGGGCTGATTTGTTGATTATGTTGGTGCTATGAATGTCCAAATGATGGGCTGATTTGTTGATTATATTGGTGCTATGAATGTCCAAATGATGGGCTGATTTGTTGATTATATTGGTGCTATGAATGTCCAAATGATGGGTTGATTTGTTGATTATGTTGGTGCTATGAATGTCCAAATGATGGGCTGATTTGTTGATTATATTGGTGCTTTGAATGTCCAAATGATGGGTTGATTTGTTGATTATTTTGGCGCTGTGAATGTCCAGATGATGGGCCGCTTTGTCAAGCTGTCATTTGTCGTGGGAAGGTCGCTTCTGAACAAGAAGTTAATATCTCAGTTGGGCTTTGCCTGGCAAGGTGGGGATGGTTTCGTGTTGTATTTGGGTGATTTTTTTACCTTTATTGTACTTTGCACGACTATCGTGTGTTTGTACTGCTCGTTGTTGTAACGCTCTTACCCCGTGCCCCGACTGGACATCTGTGACAAGAAGAGCTTCATAGCTCATCGGATTCCTCCTCCAGCTATAAAGACATTCATTCTGATTACACGTCCAAGGACTCTAGCTTCTTATTATAATTTCACGGCGAACTTTTTTTTTTCACGTTCGTTGCAATATTTTCGATTTCTCACGCACGACGCGGTTTGTTGTGTTTGCTTGTCGTTGCTGTTGTTGTTGCCCCTGAATGCTTCGTCGATATTAACAGTTAATAATTTGCCTTTTCTCTCATCACGTTTGTTGGCCCAGGGCCGGGTGGTTCTTTGCAAAGCGAGGCCTCACCCCGGGCGCGCTCTCTCTCTCTCGGGGTTCTCGCGCCATTCAAATCAAGAAAATAAAACTCAACAAGAGCAACCGGTTGCATGTGCTACCCGAGTTGCACAAACCGATTGCACAAAGGGGGAGGAGGGGGGGGGGCTTTGGCGGAGGCGTCGTTCCGACTTGCCGAGAGATGTCATTTACGCATGGGCAGTGAGCACGGCGTACGAAGAAATTATTATTTAAATTATTAAACGATTAAACTAAACCGTTTCTGACCGAAGACGCGTGTTTATATATCAAACTATACAAACAATATATAAACTTAATTTGGAGCTTACGTGACTGCAAGAATTATTCTTTGGTTCTTTCGGTAAAGTCACGTATAAAGATAAAATAATAAATTCAATTAAATACTAGCGTACGACGTTTCGATTGCAACACAAGCAATCATCATCAGGTGTGCCTATGTTTGTTCTCTCTCTATGTATCTCTGTGATATCTGTCTGCTTATATGTCTGTCTATATGTCTCTGGTTCTGTGTTTTATCTCTCTCTCAAATTTAGCATTCTCAGGAAGAACGTAATCAACCAGGTAGGCTGTTGACTGTTATGTTATCCGACTCTCTGTTGTATTACATTACATTTCTAAGTATACTCGATTTGTGTTTCTATTTAATTTATACCTGATGATGATTGCTTGTGTTGCAATCGAAACGTCGTACGCTAGTATTTAATTAAATTTATTATTTTATCTTTATACATGACTTTACCGAAAGAACCAAAGAAAACTATATATTTTTTTATTTTACCAGGTAAGGCCCTACAGAGCTATGAAGCTCTTTGTTTCAGAAGCGACCTGGACATCACAAATGACAGCTCCATGAAGTGGTTCATCATCATCATGAAATGTACAGCAGCCAAATGCTCTGAACGCGTGACGTTGATTCTCAATGCGGAGGAAGAAACCCGGAGGAACCGGAGAAACATCCACGTGGCAACGGGGAGAGAGGGAGACACGCAAACTCCAAATATACAGCAGCAGTCGTCAGGGTCGGGATTGAACCCACGACCTCCTGCATACCAGGCGAGGGAGTTAACATCTCCTGGCCACCGCGCGGCACCAGACTAACAACAGGATGACAAAGGACAGAACGCGCCCAACAGGACGTGCCCCATGGAGACGGAGCGATGAGTTCCCCTCGAGCGCGACACCGTGATGGATCGCCGCATCGCAGGTCCATGAGGACTCGTGGCGGCGTGCGGGAGGCCTTCATCCATTGATTGTGACATTTCAGCACGGTTGGTTACGTGGGGTGCGAAAGAAGTTCAACATACGTACACATACATGGCCGTGGATGACGATGATAACGGTGGTGGTGTGTAATTACGTGTGTGTGTGGGGAGCGGGAATGCAGCGGTTAGCGCGCTGCGCTAGGAACCCGGCGGCCCGAGTTCGAATCCCGCTCACGACCGACACCGGTGACGATTATCCGAAGCAGTCCTGGACCTCCCCTATGTCGACTCAGCATCAAATGAGTACCTGGTGTGGTGTGTAAACATCGCCACTGGGGGAACAAAGGCGGCCGGGCGTGGTGCTGGCCACCCACCCTGTCATGTTTTGCGCCGGTCTTCATAGGTGCTACTCGCTAACAGCACTTGCCCCAACAGGCTGTTAAGACTAACAGGGGGATCTTTGTCTTTGTGTAGAGGTGGGAGGGGGGGTGGTCGTGTAGTGGTCAGAGCACTGCGCTGTGGCCGACATCAATGGCAAATATCTGAACCGGTCCTGGGCCTCCCCTAGGTAAACTCAGCCTCAAATGAGCCCCTTGTGAGGTGTGTAAAATATCAGCACTGGGGAGACAAAGGTGGCCTGGCAGGGTGTTGGTCACCCCCAACTTCGTGTGCCGTGCCGGCCTTCATAGGTGCTACTCGCTAACAGCCCTTGCCCACCACCCCCCCCCGCCCCATAGTATGTTCAGCCTATACGGGGGGGGGGGTATCTTTGTCTTTGTGTGTGCATGTTGTACCCATGTAGCTGTGGAAAGGCAGAGGGATAAGTTCTTGATTCATTTTCTTTTCATCGCCAGTCTCCTGCGGGTCCAGGTAAATCGCATCCTTTGCCAGGGTCTTGTTCCACTGTTCCACTCTAACAATTCCTGCACCCACCACCACCACCACCATTATCATCATTATTAGCATCATCATTACCACCATTATAACCATCATCATCACCACCACCATCATAACCATCATAATTATCACCATCACTGTTACCATTGTCATCAACACAACCATCATCATCACCATCATTGTCATCACCACCATCATCATCATCATTGTCATCACCACCACCATCATCACCATCATTGTCATCACCACCACCACCACCATCATTACCATCATCACTACCATCATCATCACCACCACCATTATAACCATCACAATTACCACCATCACTGTTATCATTGTTATCACCACCACCACCACCATCATCACAATCATTGTTATCATCATTACCACCACCACCACCATCATCCCAACCACCCCGAGCATCATCATCATTACCACCATCATCACCATCATCATCACCATCATCATCACCACCACCATCATAACCATCATAATTACCACTATCACTGTTATCATCGTTATCACCACCACCATCATCATCATCAGTGTTCATCATGAATATCACCACCAGTACCATTTTAATGACCACCACCATCATCACCATCATTGTTATCATCACCACCACCACCATCATCCCAACCACCACCACCACCGCCCACCTTTCCAGTTGTAAGTGCCGGGCGCGCCGTAGTAGATGTAGTCGCTGTCCGGCACGAACCCGGCCGCCGTGCCCTGCTGGCACATGCCGAAGCCGTCGGGACGGATGTCGCGGTTCTTGCAAAAGGTGGACTCGAAAAAATCGTCGACCGGCACCAGCAGGTCGGTGAGTATGAAACAGCGGCCCACCAAGTGACGCTGCTCCTGCTCCGGCTGTCCCACGTAGACCCGGTTCTCGTAGCGGTGGGCGCACGTCTTGGGGTGATGAGCGTCGTGGGTGCCCGAGGGGGGGGGGGAGAAAGTGGGGGGGGGGGGGGGATAGCGAGGAGAAGGGAGCAGGGCAGGTGCAGGTGCAGGGGAGGGGAGGGGGAGGATGAGGAGTGGAGGGGTGCGCGTCGCGTTCGCGCGCTGGTGCGCTGCGTATCGGTGTGGTGCGTGCAGCGTGTTAGTGTGCTGTGTGTTAGTGTGCTGCGTGTTAATGTGCCAAGTCTTGCTTGTTAGTGTGCTGTGCCCTGCATGCTGCATGTTAGCGTGCTGTGTGTTAGCATGCTGCATGTTAGCGTGCTGTGTGTTAGCATGCTGTGTGTTAGCGTGCTGTGTGGTAGCGTGCTGCGTGTTAGCGTGCTGCGTGTTAGCGTGCTGCGTGGTAGCGTGCTGTGTGTTAGCGTGCTGCGTGTTAGCGTGCTGCGTGGTAGCGTGCTGCGTGGTAGCGTGCTGCGTGGTAGCGTGCTGCGTGTTAGCGTGCTGCGTGTTAGCGTGCTGCGTGGTAGCGTGCTGCGTGTTAGCGTGCTGTGTGTTAGCGTGCTGTGTGTTAGCGTGCTGTGTGTTAGCGTGCTGTGTGTTAGCGTGCTGTGTGGTAGCGTGCTGCGTGTTAGCGTGCTGCGTGTTAGCGTGTTAGCGTGCTGCGTGTCAGCGTTCTGCGCATTGGCAGTGTCACTACGCGGCACTCACGATGACCAATCCGCCGGCTCGTTGGCTCGCCACAGAGACGCCCATCCACTCGTCCTCCTTGCTCTCCCTCTCCAAGGACTCTGCCCCCCGGAAGCACACACACACACACGGGAACACACACACACACACACAAGTCAAAGGTGCCCCGTGTAGCCTTAACATACTCTCGGGGCAAGTGCTGTTCAAGCGAGCAGCGCCTATGAAGCGCGGCACGGCACACGCGGGGGTGGGTGGCCAGCACCACGCCCGGCCACCTTTGTCTCCCCAGTGACGATGTTGACACAGCACCGAACCCGGTACTCATTTGAGGCTGAGTCGACCTAGGGGAGGAGGCCCAGGACCGATTCAGATTATCGTCACTGGGTGTTGGCCATGAGCGGGAATCGAACTCGGGCCGCCGGGTTCGTAGCGCACGGCTACAAAGACAAAGATCCCCCGTATAGCCTTACCAAAATGTATGGCCAAGTGCTATTAGCGAGCACCAATTAATGCCGGCACGGCACACGCGGGGGTGGGTAGCCAGCACCGAGCCCGGCCACCTTTGTATCCCCAGTGCTGATGTTTTATACAAAGCACTGGACACTCGTTAGTAAGGCTGAGTCGACCTAGGGGAGGCCCAGGACCGGTTCGGATAGTCGTCAACGGTGTTGGTCATGAACGGGAATCGAACTCGGGTTGTGGGGTTCGTAGTGCGGTGTGCTAACCACTGCACCAGCACTCCACCCCACACACAAACACACCCCTCGTGTTCCTCGTGTGCTCACATCCCTCACATTTCGATTTAAAGCTTTCGTGACTGCAGGGATTCATCTTCTTGGTTCTTTCGGTAAAGTCACGTAGAAGGGAAGTAATGAAATAATAAATAATTATAATAAAAAAATAAAAAAGAAAAGAAAAAGAAAACATAATAAAATAATATTATATTATTATATTATTTTATTATGTTTTATTTTTATTATTTTATTACTTCCCTTCTATGTGACTTTACCGAAAGAACCAAGAAGATGAATCCCTCACATTCCCCTCACATCCCTCACGCCCCCCTCACATCCCCCCCCCACCCTCGCACCACTGTTGTCGAAGTTGACTCGCTCGCAGTCGGAGGGGTCGGCAGTGAAGGGGCAGGAGAAGAGCGCGCCGGTGTTGTGCGACGTCTGCTTCGCGTCCGCCTTGCTCCTCGGGGCGCCCGCCAGGAACCTGCGTCGCACGCACGGCACGGCCGCTTCGTCACGCACTCGCTCGCTCCATCGTTCACTCGCTCGCTCACTCGCTCGCTGCGTCGTTCACTCGCTCGCTCACTCGCTACATCGCTCACTCGCTCGCTACGTCGCTCGCTTAATCGCTCCATCGCTGGCTCGCTCCATCGTTCACTCGCTACATCGCTCGCTTAATCGCTCCATCGCTGGCTCGCTCCATCGTTCACTCGCTACGTCGCTCGCTTAATCGCTCCATCGCTCGCCCGATCCATCGTTCACTCGCTACGTCGCTCGCTTAATCGCTCCATCGCTCGCCCGATCCATCGTTCACTCGCTACGTCGCTCGCTTAATCGCTCCATCGCTCGCCCGATCCATCGTTCACTCGCTCGCTCACTCGCTTGCTCCATCACTACATTGCTCGCTCGATCCATCGCTCACTCAACCCATCGTTCACTCGCTCGCTCACTCGCTACGTCGCTTGCTCCATCACTACATCGCTCAATCGCTCCATCGTTCGCTCCATGGCTCAATCGCTCCGTCCCCGTCGTTCAGTCAACCGGCAAGGCTTCCGTTCGTTCAATTCGTTGAACAAGCAGAGCAGCAGCGGATCGACCAAAGATAGACCACACAGGGAAGCAGTGGGTAGACCAAAAAGCGAAGCAGCGTCCATCGCAGCCACGTGGGGTTTGGGTTTAACAGCGCACAAGGTCCGCGTCGCACATGAGAATGCACGTGGCGACGTGGTCGCTACCCCTGCAGCTGTTCCACGCGGACGATTAGCGACGTGACGGGTGCTCTGTGGCACCACGGTGGTGTCGTGTCGCTCGCCCGAGCCACCGTCCGTCGGGTGACCAAACAAATTGTCACATGTGTCGGATTTCCCGAGAAGATCATTCTTCACATTGAAGGTCACGATTGTGAAATGAATCTTGATTTTAAATTGTAAGCGCTCTGCGAAAGCCTTTTAGCTCGGAGTAGCGGATGATGGCAAGTCGGTTGAACGACATCGTCGTTGTGATCATCATCATCATCATCATTGTCGTCATTGTCATCATCATCGTCATCATCATCGTCATCATCATCATCGTCATTATAGTGATTGTCATCATCATTGTCGTCATTGTCAACATCATCAACCTGATTGTCATCGTCATTGTCATCATCATCCTCATTGTCATCATCATCGTCGTCATCATTGCCATTGTCATCATCGTCATCATCATTATCGTGATCGTGTCGACAACGATCTGACGATATGACCTCACCGCCATCGCACCGTGAGCAGTAAGCGACATCACGGTCAACGCGACGCAGAACAGCCACGGAGAAATTACCAAAGGGGCCACGGCAAAATCAGCGCCCCCCCCCCTCTCCCACCACCCACCAACTTCTGTCGTGGGACCCCCCCTCCCCTCGCCTCCCCCACAAAGAGGGAAGTGCCGGGCACAACACGAGGAGAGACCTCGGAAACACCTGCTAATCACCTCCACCATCTCCTCCTCCGCCACATCCACCCACGTCTACCTCCACCACCTCCACCAGAACCACCACCACCACTCCTCCCCCAGCACTCAACCCGACCGCGCCCTCCACAGCGCGCGCGCGTTGCAAATATTCGCGGTCCGACTCCGGCAGACGGCCCTGGTTAATGCCACAGTGGTGAGCGCATTAAGCTCGCTCAATCGCTCCGTAACAAAGGAACACACACCACCACCGCCGCCACCGAAGCCACCACTGCCCCACCGCCACCTACCACCAACACAACAACCGCCATTCGCCACTAAGTGGCAGTGATGTCACCACGGCGTTTTGTGCCAGGCTAGGTGCACGTTGAGAGACCACGTGCAGTATCGAACGCCCGCCGGCAGGAAGTCACGGGGCAGACCCAGCAGGTGCCACTGGGTCGACTGACTGAGATGACCGGGCCGATGCACCGCCTGTGCCCCCCCCTACTGTGCCAACCACCACCACCCACGTGGGCAGGGCACGTCGCTCGCAGGAATTACTATTAAAATTATAAAACTATCAACTTTTAAAAAATCCTTTATATTAGGTTCACTTGCGCGCTTGCTTGCTTGTTTGCTTGCTTACGACCGTGCAAATCTTTCGGTCGTTTTTTAACCCACTTCTCATGATCCAATCGAGCTGATATTTTCCACACAGACTCGTTGTGCGTGACAATTAATGTTCGTGAAAAAAATTCAAAAATGTTACACTTTTTAGGACAAAAATATTATATTTAATACCAATTGCTTAATGGTGCCATGCAATCATCTGACCCATAGGTGGCAGCCATCTCAAGCCAGAGGACGAGAGGACTCTAGCCGCCACGCATATAAAGGATTTATAGTGAAAAACTTTGTTTTTACGGGTTATACTTGTTTTTGACTTTACCAGTCAAGGCCCCGCTGAGCCACATACTGTAGCTCCTTTTTGCAGACGCGACCTGGCACTCACGAATGATGATAATTAGCTCAACGAAAGCGGCTGAACGTCATCAACGTGGACACTGACAGCAGCAGCCAAATGCTCTGAAGGCGGCGACGTCGCTTCTGCACGTGGAGGGGAAAACGGGAGGACCCGGAGACAAATCCACGCGATGAGTGGGGAGCGAGACACGCGAGCTCCAAATATTATACAGAAGTGTATTTTGTACGAGTGTGTTGTGCATAAGTATATTGTGTGTGTGTGCGTTGTGTATCAGTACATTGTGTATAACAACGAGTGGAGCGCCGGGTGGCTAAAGCACAGCAAGTTGGCACAGTAGGGGGCACAGGTGGTACATCAGTCAGTCATCTCGGTCATCTCGGTCAGTCGACCCGTGGCACCTGCTGGGTCTGCCCCGTGACCTCCTGCCAGCGGGCGTTCGACACTTCACGTGGCCTCAAGGTGCACATGGCCTGGCACAAGCATCGTGGTGACGTCACCGCCACTTAGTGGCGAATGGCGGTTGTTGTTGTTGTGTATGAGTGTGTTGTGTATGAGTGTGTTGTGTATGAGTGTGTTGTGTATGAGTGTGTTGTGTATGAGTGTGTTGTGTATGAGTGTGTTGTGTATGAGTGCGAACTTCAATGTCCACTGCACAGCAGGCTCCCGCGGTATTTTCCGGGGTGGCCTCCGGTCTCGAACTGCAACCTGCCCCACCCCCCTGCGACAGCTATCAGCGCCGCGTTCCACAGCCGCAGGTCATCGACGGCTCACGGAAGGAATTCCAAACATCCACCTCGTGCCCAGGTGCGCGGGGAGATACAGAGATATGGGCCCAGCCACACACGGGGGTCATTGTCAAGTTATGTTTCATACACAGTCACACAAACAGCCACACATAGTCACACAGCTACACATAGTCACACAGACACACACACACACAGTCACACACACATAGACACACACACAGTCACACACACAGTCACACACACACAGTCACACACACATAGACACACACACAGTCACACACACAGTCACACACACAGTCACACAGACACACAGTCACACACACACAGTCACACACAGACACACACACACGCACCGAGATATGCGCCCAGCCACAAACGGGAGTCATTGTCAAGTTATGTTTCACTGAAAAGAAATAAAGACATAAATCCGCACGTGCTGTGCCGCACGCGTAACTCCGAGCCGGATGTCGTGATGAATGTTCGTTTAGGCAGGGAGTTTATTCCGGAATAAGCCTCGCTGGGTTCGGTCAACTCAGCCTCAAATGAGTACCTGGTACGTAGTAAACATCGCCACTGGGGAGACAAAGGCGGCCGGGCGTGGTGTTGGCCACCCACCCCCTCGTGTGCCGTGCCGGCCTTCATAGGTGCTACTCGCTAACAGCACTTGCCCCAACAGTCTGTTAAGGATCTGCAGAGGATGTTTGTCTCTGTGTGGAAGTGGGGAGGGGGTGCAGTGGTTAGCGCACTGCGCTGTGGCCAACATCAGTGGCAAATATCTGAACCGGTCCTGGGCCTCCCTTAGGTCAACTCAGCCTTAAAAAGAGAACGAGCACCTTGTGCGGTGTGTAAAACACTGGCGAGACAACGGTGGCCTGGCAGGGTGTTGGTCACCCACAACCTCGTGTGCCGTGCTCGCTGACAGCACTTGTTAAAAGGGTTATACATGGACTACCTCTACTTACGAACATTCGACTTACGCACTTTCAGAGATACGATCAAATCTGCAGAACGTGAAGAACCAGTGGCACCTACATCTACAGGAGATTATACAACTTTTAAAGCCGTGTTTTGTGTACGACGATTGGAATCGACAGGAGTAGAGTTGGACTTACGAACGAATTGATTTACTAGCACAGATCTCTGGAATTTTATTTTTCGATTTAAAGCTTTCGTGACTGCAGGGATTCATCTTCTTGGTTCTTTCGGTAAAGTCACGTAGAAGGGAAATAATACAATAATAAAAATAAAACATAATAAAATACAATTCTCACGACGTTTCGGCCACAACGCAAGCAGCCGTCCTCCCCGTCTTTCCGACAGACCTGTTCTTCACCTGAGGATGGCTGCTTGCATTGTGGCCGAAACGTCCTGAGAATTTGATTTTATTATTTTTTTATATTATTATTTCCCTTCTACGTGACTTTACCGAAAGAACCAAGGAGAGATCTCTGGAACTTAACCTTTTAGTAAGGAGAGGCGTCCCTGTACGTGAGTTCTTTGATTTTGCCGAGAGGTGGAGGGAGGTGTGGCAATCACAAGAAGGAGCTGAGCACCGGGGGGCTAAAACGCATCTCGGCTTGGCACGGTGGGGGAGCGTGCAGGTGGTGCATCTGGCAATTCTCCGCCCTGGCTTGCAAATCAGTAAAAACACTTGGGTCTGTCCCAGGGACAGCTCTTGCCTAAATGGAGCTCAACACCCAGCAGTCACAGACTGTGGATCGTCGGAAGAAAAAAAAGATACCTAAAGACATAATAAAAATAACAACGATGTTTTATCGGCGTACTACAGCGACGCACCCGAGCATTTGCCAAGAGGCCCAGAAGAGATGGAATGCAGAGCTTCGTCTAGCAGCAGGGAGCGAGCCCGTGGCCCGCACGGTCAGGCACCCAGCCTCGCACGGGGTCACGCCCCCGCCACTTGGTGGCGAGTGGCGCGTTGACGCGTCGGCCAAAATACGACCGTGCCGTGGGGTGGCGGGGGGCTGATCCGATGGAGGATCGATACCGTTGGCGGGAGACATCCGACGGGGGTGACGGTACCGTGATCGCTACGGTGGCGAGGAGATGTTAACCGCCTCGCCTGGAATAGCGGAGGTCGTGGGTTCTATCCTCACCCTAACACCTGCTGTGTATTTGGAGTTTGCGCATTCTCCCTGTGGCCGTGGCGATTTTTCTCCGGGTTTTTCGGGTTTTTCCCCGCTCCACATTCGGAATGAACGTCACGCGTTCGGAGCATTCGGCTGCTGTACATTTCCACACACTTTGCTGAGCTGGCACTTGCGATCGCTGGGTCGCTTCTAAAAAAATTGTAAAGAGCCACCTAGCAGCTCAGTGGGACGCTTGGCTGGTCAAACAAAAAAAATTGTTTTAGATAAAAAAAAAATTGATAAAAAAAAAATTTGATTAAAAAAATGTTGGCCTCCCCTCATCTGCACCGCGCAACCCGCGCATGACGATCGTCGCGTTGACGAAGCCACGAAGACCTTCCTCATCCTCGCCGCCGCCGACAGAGGAGAAGGATGAGGGCATTGAGCAAACGAGGCGATGGGAAAATCGGCAACCGAAGACGCGGACAGGGAATGTCATTAGTGGATTAAAACGCCGCTCCTGCGCGCAGCGATGAAGTTTCGCGAAAGACAAACCGGCCGAGGGGAGATGAACGGAGCGGTGGTGGGGGGGTCGATCAATAGCGGCGTCACGCCGTCGGTCCGACTCAGGGACGACGCTTCTCCCGCCGCGCCCACGAACGCCGGCTCGATTCCCCGATGAAATTCCGCCTGACCGTTCCACCCCCCCCCCCGGATCCACGTGGAGCGGTCGTGAGGACCAGAGAGAAAGAGAGGGGGGGGGGGCGGCTGCTTGGAGGGCCCCCCCTGGGATGTGGCTCCACAGTATCCCATTCCGCGGCGCTCTCAGATGCACTTCCGCGGCCGTCTGGAATGCGCTCTTCCTTCCGATAGCAGGTAGCCACTGGAGCTCATGCACTGTTAAATCTAATTCGAAAACTCACGAGCCGCAGTTCGAAATCGTACATCGGATGGGGGTTTGGCTAGGGAGCGATGGGTGGGTGGCCGATGCAACTCAATGGAGTCTGGCCAATCATCATCAGCAACATCACCACGGCCATCTCCATCAAATAAGTATCATCACCATTTCCTTATTTAAACCATCATCATCAACCATACCACCGGCATAAAAAATAAAATGCACAACCACTTTCACCATCAGAATCAGAAAATATCAACATAACCATTTTTACACCATCAACACCATCCTCATCATTACCATAATTCACACCAGCCACAAGTAACGACACCATCACCACTGCCGTCATCTTTACTCTGTTAGCCATCGTCGTCATCGTCACCCTGGACACGGCCATCGCCAGCGTGATCTTCATCATAATCAACACCAACACCACCACCAACACCACCACTACCACCAGCAACACCACGACAAAAAAAATAAAACCACGATTGAGAGCCGATGTTTAGCTTTCATGAAAACGTCCAATTCAATATTTGTAACCTCTCTCCAACCCCGCCGCCGCCGCCACCGCCGTCCCAACAGCGATCCGAGCCGCGGGGTCCGCACCGCCCGCGAGAGATTTACGGCGATCCGGTGTCACACGGCGTCGCCAGCAAATGGAGCGAGAATTCAATTCCTCCGACTCATCAGTATTGATCCGACACCGCGCGGCCGGTGCCGAGTAATGAATTATCTCTCTCTTGAGCGCGAGCTCTCACCCACCCACCCGCCCGCCCGCTTGCTCTTCCTTTCGCCCTCTCTGGCTCGCTTGCTCTCCCTCCTGCCTGCTCGCCCTGCCGCCCTCTCCCGCTCGCTCGATCGCTACTCACGCGTCAATTCGACCGAATCTGTCGCCTGGCCAAGCTGTGGAGGTGGCACGGCGACTCGCATCCTGGTTTCGGCCACTGCCCGTGATTAAACCGTTAGTCCCAAGTGCAGCAATGACTGTCAAAGGACAAAGCTCCCCCGTATAGCCTGACTAGGCTGTTGGGGCAAGCGCTGTCAGCAAGCAGCAGCACCAGTGGCGATGTTTACACAAGGAACTCATTTCAGGCTGAGTCGACCTAGGGCAGGCCAAGGACCGGTTCAGATGTCACTGGTGTTGGTGCCCATGAGTGGGAATCGAACTTGGGTTGCCACCCCCCACAATGACTGTGCACACACACACACCGATAGATAAAATAAAAATCCTAACAAATAATACGTTGGCGATGTACTTCATTGGGCTGAATTCCACCTCTGGGAGGGAATTAAAAACTAAAATATTGGTTTGATGGCCACGAAACCAGCATGTCTCGAGAGGAAGTTCACTCGAAGGGAATCCCAAAGGTAGTTCCGTGACGTCTCCTTCCGCGAGGACCTATCTCCAAATTCGGCGAGTGAGATCGGGGGGGGGGGGGGGGAATTGCGAGAGAGAGAAAAGAACTGAAAAGGTCAAAGGGTCAGAATCACATCCGTGTATCATTAATCGCAACAATCTCAAATCCCTTCCCCACCCCGTCCCCAGCTCTTTCAATTTCAGGAGCTTCCTGCTCACCATGCCGGCCACTTCCTCGTCACGCAATGTGCGCGCATTGAACTTCTTTCGCACCGTACGTAACCAACCGTGCTAATCGGAGGTGCGGGGGGGGGGAAATGACAACGAACTAAACGCAAAAAGCAGTTCTTGAGAAGTAAGTTTGTCAATGTAGATGATGATCTCAAAGTGCATAGCTTCAGTGGCTTCCTAATATCGGTAGGAAGCGCGTTCCAGATGGCCGCAGAGGCGCATCTGAAAGCGTGCGATGCGGTGACCGTCTCTGTTTGCTGTCAAACCAATCCACCCCCATCCAGACACACACGCAGCACACGGATGGTTTAGGTAACCTACTTGCTGCACTGCACACCTGTTACACTGCAGGGGAATGTCCCGCGCACACCACGACGACATCTTTTTGTGACCCACCAACCCTCCCCCCCCTACTCCCCCCCCTACTCCCCCTCCCTCCCACGCCACCGTCCCTACAAGATTGTGGATCACAGGCGTAGCTCGTAGTGGCCATCACCGAGCCAGCCGGCTCGAGTTAAAGTCAAACGGTCCTGAGCTCAAATCCCAATCCGGGGTCACACTCGGCCCATCACTCTTAATGGGTCAGTAAAATGAGAACTACTTTTGTGGGTGGTCAGGAGCAACTGTACTCGGGAATTCCACCTCCCCCCCCTCCCACCATATGAATGTGGAGTTTCCACGAGGCCGACAGAGAGTTGAGCGTTGCCCAGCTGTCAGTCTGAGCGGCTCTACCTACTTGCTGTACGAGCCGCGAGCGCCGCCTTGCAGGCTCCACTGCCGTGGAAAGGATAGAGGCGCAGCCCTGCAAGCTGCTTGCTCACGGCCACTGCCGTCGGGAGGGGTCTGCCACCTAGAGGGAACTCCCGAGAGCCCGTCTATCGGAGTGTATTTGGCCTACTCTTCCACGCTGGCCACACGTCTCGGAAGCAGTTGGAGTACCGTGGTAGCCTCCCCCCTCTCTTCCCCCACACTCCCACATTCCGCTCCATCACCTGGATAGAAATGGGCCTTCGTGTGTGCGCGTGTGTGTTCGACACTTCACGTGGCCTGAACGTGCACGTGGCCTGGCACAAGCACCGTGGCGACGTGTGTGCGCGTGTGTGCACGTGTGCGCGCGCACGCTTGCCTGCGCGCGCCTGGGTGGGTGGGTAGCTTATGGTCCTATAATTTATTTATCTGTGGAACCAACGTGGGTGAGGTCGGCACTGCCTCTGCGATTCACGCTCGGGGTGGACACGACCCGGAACCTCGGGAGATGGAGGAACGGGCGAGGTGCTGCCGATGAGCATCTCAAAAGGGAAAGGGGGGGGGGGGGGGAAACGTCGACCTTGGCGGCAGCAGCGGCAGCAGACGAAACCCCGGATTCCTACGCGCGCGGGCTCAGCGTCTCTCCCCTACGCGGCGGCCAGAGTACACCTCGTGGCGCCGTGCAAAAATCCTTCGAGGGCAACTGAAGCCGAACGCCCGTAGATCCGTCATCGTTCGAAGCGAGCGGCGAGGTGGAGCGGCGTCGCAAAATGTGGCCACTCGAGTTCGATTCCGGCCACGGTTGCAATCGGTTTTGGTGAAAAGCCTTCGCCAGCCCACACTGAAGTATGGTCCAGACAATCCTCGACGACCGAACACGCTCGGTTAGGCGGCAGGTCCTTCATCCAGCGGGAGATCGACGCTGGGCCTCATGAATGTATTACTTTGATGGCGGCAGAGTGGTGGTTACGTTGCGGGTCGGGGTTCGGGGTGGAATGACCAAAATGTGCCGTCCGTTGCAGGCCCCATGATGCGATCATTCGCATGAGCAAAGCCATCGCGTGCCAGGGACTCGAGCAGAGGATGAAGTCTGTAACTCGCTGCGTTGAATAAAATACTGCCCCGATGTAAATTCAAATGTTCAGCCAAACGAAGTGGGGGGAGGTGAGGGGGGGGATATTCCCTCGTCCTCGTGATGCCGGCAAAACAAGCCGTGTTTGTGATTCGTCATTAACCCCTTCGTCGGACAACCGCTTACCGTTGCGTGTAGCCGCGACGGTAAAACCCGCCGGGTCTTTCGCTTGAAACAAGGCGAGAGTCTGATCTCGGTGCGCCGGGCGACAAGAAAAAAATTTCGCCGAAGCGAATCTCGGTGAGATCTTAGAAGCTGAATCGAGGACACCGTTCCGGAACGGAATGCAAGTTGGGGTTCTCACCTGGTCACGACGAGCACGGAGAATTCAAACGAAAATCTCAATGGAATGTCACCGCTCAGATCGAGGACTGTTACCGTATTCTCTCGAATAGACGACGAACTCGCCCCCACCCCACCCCCATTTATTTTAATTCTAAGAGTTGGGGAGTGCGACTTATAATCTGAAGAATACGGTAATTAACTCCGAATTTCACTTAGGCTCTTCTTATCTGTTTAAATAAAGGACAGCGAATGAACCCAAATCTCAGCGGGATTCTCAACCGGTCAAATTAAAAGGGCCGTGGATGCCACACAAATCTCAAATGGGATTTCGCAGATGTAAATAAAAAAGAAGGGCTGTTGTTTTTTCATCTAAATATCAATTGAAATCTCGCTCATCGGCCACATACAAAGACAATGCCTTTCGTGTGACTCTCAGTGGGGGGGGGGGGGGGGGGTCTCTCCTCACCTGGTCAAATAAAGTTCCCGGAAAGTGTGGGCCCCCAAAATCTCGGCGGGGCGCTCAACGTGACGACTCACAAAAGACAAAGACCCCCCCCCCCCCGTTATAGCCTCAACGGACTGTTGGGGCAAGTGTTGTTAGCGAGCAGCACTGATGAAGAAGGCCGGCACGGCAACACGAAGAGGTTGGGTGGGCCAGCACCACTACACGCCCCGGTCGCCTTTGTCTTCGAAAATGCGAATGCATTTTAGGCTGAGTCGACCACGGGGAGGACCGCTGACCGGTCGCCAGATTCGCTACACTACCGCTCCCCTTCACTCACAAAGACAAAGATCCCCCGTATAGCCCTAACAGACTGTAGGGGCAAGTGCTGCTATGAAGGCCGGAACGGTGCACGAGGTTGTGGGTGACCAACACCCTGCCAGGCCACCTTTGTCTTCCCAGTGCTGATGTTTTACACATCGCACCGGGTGCTCGTTTAATTAAGGCTGAGTTGACCTAGGGGAGTCCCAGGACCGGTTCAGATATTTGCCATTGATGTTGGCCATAGCGCAGTGCTCTAACCACTACACGACCACCCCCCCTCCCACCTCTACAAAACGACAAAGATCCCCCTGTTAGCCTTAACAGCCTGTTGGGGCAAGTGCTGTTAGCGAGTAGCACCTATGAAGGCCGGAACGGCGCACGAGGGGGTGGGTGGCCAACACCACGCCCGGCCGCCTTTGTCTCCCTAGTGGCGATGTTTACGACACACCGCACCAGCTACTCACACACACCAAGGCCGTATCCATGGAATCAACATTAGGGGGGACCAAATCTTCCAAATTTGAAATTTCGTGCCATTTGCTGCCTAAAATATAAAAAAATTCACTAACACATGGGATGGACTTTTTATTTATTTTTTACAATGTCTAATAGTGTATTGTATTACATTGCTGTTTTTTTTTACCTTTTCTTGTTTCATTGTTTGTAATGGCAGAGGTTAGGGATTAATAAAGTACAACCATAACCACAATCATATTAACAGAAATATATTTTATAGCAATATATGGGGGGGGGGGGACATTTTGAGACTATTTGAATATCGGGGGGGGATGTGTCGTAATTATAATATATATTGGCTTTGACACACACACGCACTTTCACACACACGCACTTTCACACACACGCACTTTCACACACACGCACTTTCACACACACGCACTTTCACACACACGCACTTTCACACACGCACTTTCACACACACGCACTTTCACACACACGCACTTTCACACACGCACTTTCACACACACGCACTTTCACACACACGCACTTTCACACACGCACTTTCACACACACGCACTTTCACACACGCACTTTCACACACGCACGCGCCGTGTGCAAAAACGCACGGTGCTCACGGCCACTCTCACTGGGGGCGGGGCAGGCACAAGCCAACGGCCTCCAGAGGGAGAGGGCACGATGGGGAAGGGCTACGCGCGGGGTGGGGGAGGGGGGTAAAGGTGCACGCTCAGGTATGTGACCCAACCGGCCCGGGCGGGTAGGGGGAGGGGGGGCATGGGGGGAGGGGACATGGGGACGGGGACATGGGGGGAGGGGGCATGAGGGGAAGGGCATGGGGGAGGGGGCCATGGGGGGAGGGGCCCATGGGGGGAGAGGACACATGGGGGAGGGGGCATGGAGGGGGGCATGGGGGGAGGGAGGGCAGCCACGCGGAGACTCAGGCACACATTCTTGAGCAACTGAAAAAGACGAAAAGGTCAAGAAGCGACTCAGCTTCTTGTCCACCTCCACGACGACGTGAAGGACGTTGCCGCCCGCCCGCCCGCCCGCCCGCCTGTCTGTTGAACTTCATTCACACCGCACGTAACGCGAATCGTTCTTCCCGCTCGCTCTACGAACGGGCGGAGTGAATAATGCCCCCTCTCGCCCGCCTTTATCTTTCTGCCTACGCGGTCTGCGCTCGTGACGTGTTATAACGCGACGGTGAGTGGACTCGATGCAACGCGATCGAGTGAACGGCATAACATCGTCGTCGTCGTCATCGTACAGAGGCATTGGGATACTGCTGGATGCTTCTGGACGCTACCCAACTCGGATCTTTGTCCGGCCTTGCGTACGCATCTCACGTGCGGCCGCGGACTGTGCTTTACCCGACGTTATTTGTTCTTTCTAGATTTGAAGTTTTCGTGACTGCAAGGATCCATACTCGTTGGTTCTTTCGGTAAAGTCACGTAGGTAAAGAAAAAAGAAAAAATACGTAAAAAAATATAGTAATAATAATAAAAGAACTAAATAAAAAAAATACAAAAATTGTATTACAAAAACGCGGTTTTTCCCCCATAACGCAGTGTTCTTCGGGAACGCCACTGCTCCCGCCACCATCCGACACAGCCAACTAGTAAGGGGTTGTCACGTTAACAGAACGTGGCCAATTCGTCACCAGTACAGCACTAACCAGTGTGTCGGCGAGCCAAGCCACGATATTTACAATCCGAGTACGACGTTTCGCCAGAAACACAACCAGCTTCACCAGGCGACAGCCTTAGTTATACTCCTCTCCGTCCCCACTACGGGGGGGGGGGGGACAAAGGCCATGATGCGTTCCCTCCACTTCCTCCCATCCTTGGCGACGCGTCGAGCCGCGGGGCCCCCCCAAGAGCGGTTTGATCGCTGCCGCCGGCTCGTCCATCGCGGCCCTGCACCACGTGATCTCGGGTCTCCCAGAGTTGCCTTTTTGCCCGGTGGTGACCGTCCTGGTGGGGCCAATGTTTGGTGCACGGTCCTCGTCCGTTATCTGAGAACTGTCCGATTCCATTCGAGTTTCCGCGTGTCCCGTTGTCTCGCGTTCCCCTAGGACATCCGCGGTGTTCTTCTCCGGCAGTTCGGTGGTGTGTGGATTTTGTTTGGCCGGAAGATGATGACCTCCGGTTGGCACGGTGGGTTACGTACGGTGCGAAAGAAGTTCGACGCACGTACACACACCGCACCTCCGGTTGGCGCGGTTAGCTACGTACGGTGCGAAAGAAGTTCGACGTGCATACGCACAACACACGAACATGACACATTCGCGGTTTAACACCCGTCAGCCGCCCCCGAAAAGGAATCATGTGTGCATTAACCACAGTACTTGTGATCAAAATGCAAACAAAAAAACGCACTCTGATACGCCTTTTGGCGTCCTCTGGTCTAGCACCAATTGAGACGAGGCTAAAAAAAAAGCTGTCTCTGGTGTGGACCAATCAGTTTCAAGGACAATGCATATATTATCAGTGTGTTTTTTCTTTGCATTTTGACCACAAGTATTGTGGTTAATGCACACATGATTCCTTGTAAAAAGGTTTCAGTTTTGTTGCCAGAAAAAAGGGAAAAACCCCTATTACTATATTTATTCGGGAGATGCAGTCCTGCTGCTGCGTTTGGTTTTTATTTACTTTTTAAAAAATATGCTTGCAGCTAATTAACCAAACCTGTTGTCATTCCGATGACGTGCGTACGTAAGTGTGTACGTCATCAGCTTTACTTCCGATTCCGTTCCGATGACGTACACGTATGTTACACAATACAGTAACTCTATGGGTACGTCTTTCCGGTCGGAAGATGTGCCGAGGCTCCCACAAAGCCATGCGGCGGGAGGGCGTGCGGCACTGTTTGGCGCCGGCTATCGTCGAGTGCGGCGGTCGTGTCGCTACTGTTCTCTGCAGTGAGTAACAACGTCTTAAAAAAATACAACGGTGCTACTTACACCTCTCTCGAAATGAAATGGAACGCTGAACAATCTCGCGCGTTCCGAGATTCAGCGGTGAACGGGACACCCTTTTTCGGAAACGGAAAAGGGTTAATGATGAGTGTTCATCATAATATTTATACTGGTAGGAACCTCCTGGTTACACCAGCCCACAGGCGAATATTGCGTCCGTCCGTCGTGCATCCAAAAATTGGAGGGGTGGGGCTGGGTGGAGAGGGGAGGGTGGGGAGGGGCTGGGTGGGAAGGGTGGGGAGAAGCTCGTTGGGGAGGGTGGGGCCGGGTGGGGAGGGGAGGGGCTGGTCACCCCGTGGTGCCCTTATAAAACTCAACGTTTAACCTACTCACGCCGGCTTGTGCCCGCCTTCACAGTCGGGCATATTTGCGGAATACACCACGCCGCCGTTGACCTTGGCCATTGACCGAGCAACCCGATGTTCCTACCAGCTCCCTCCGCAGGAATGTGTTTTATGACTGGAGGAAACCGATGAGCTATGAAGTTCTCTTTAACGGATGTCCAGTCGGGGCACGGGGTAAGAACGTCACAACAACGAGCAGTACAACGACACAATCGGAGTCCAAAGTACAAGAAAGGTAAACAAATCACCCAAACACAAACAAATACAACACGAAACCATCCCCACCCTACCAGACAAAGCCCCACTCAGGTATTAACTTGCTTTTCAAAAGCGAACCTGGCCACAAATGATAGCTCAACAAAAGTGGCTTATCATTTGGGCATTTACAAGCGGCAAAATCCATGTATTATTCACGTGCGGGAGGAAAACGAGAACACGCCCGGGAGATGAGCAACGCTCGATCCCGAGGATTGCGCGCAAATTCCCTTCCTGATGGCCGTCGAAGACCAGGCGGGGTGTTGACTGTGGTGTTGGCCGACTCTCTGTGCTGTAGTGCATTATATTGCCAAGTTTACTACGTTTATTCTTGGTTCTTTCGGTAAAGTCATGTAGAAGGGAAACAATAAAATAATAAAAATATAAAACGATAAAAATTCTCACGACGTTTCGACTGCAACACAAGCAATCATCATCAGGTGTGAAAAAACAGCAAGAAATTTGAAAAAAACGCAACTTTTTTCAATTTTTCTTGCTGTGTTTTTTATTGTTTTATATTTGTATTATTTTATTGTTTCCCTTCTACGTGACGTTATCGAAAGGACAAGAATACGAATCCCTGCAGTCCCGAAAGCTTTAAATCAAAATGTACTATGTTTGTTTTCTCATTCATTTGTACCTGACGATGGTTGCTTGTGTTGCAATCGAAACGTCGCATTCTATTATTATTAAATTGTATTTATTTCCACGTGACTTTACCGAAAGAACCAAATTTTCTGTGCCATCATTGCTGCGATGTCTCCTTCGCATTCCGTGGATCGGGGCGTTGCGTCATGGCACGCTGTCACGGCATGTTCTGAGTTGACCACGGTCGCCACACCACGGCAGGAGAGTTGTTTGTTCATTTTGCCATTCGTACATCAGGCACACGCCATCCGGATGCGGTTTAGGGGTGGGACAGCGATCTTCGTGGAAGACCCAACCCCCGGGAATCTGCTGCGTTGGCTCTTTCACGAATTCCGAGGACAAGAGAGGTGCCTGTGCCATGCTGGCCCCCCCGAGCCCCCTGTGCCCCTGCCCCTCCTTCACCACCCACCCCCCCCAGCCCTCCAGCTGATGGTTTACAAGTGGCGAGCGGCCGTCAAGACAAACATCAATCTTCCCCGCGACGACGTCAGGCCAAGCGGCTCTCGCGAGCCTACGCCAAATTGTGACGACCTGTGAAAATTAAACAGCCACACGAACACAAAGATTCTCCCCCCCCATCCCCTTTCATGTAGCCGATTGCCTGGGGGGGGGGGCAGTGTTTAGAGAGAACCCACGGGATGGTGAGACCGGCACCACGCCCGGCCGCCTTTGTCTCCCCTCCCAGTGATGGTGTTTACCCACGCCGCGCCCGACTAAGGAAGGAGCGGGCCCGCTCCAGGTACTATCACGCCTCTGAATAGAAGTCGGGTTTGTCCGTGTTCGCGGCGTGGTGCGCTAACCGTTGCGCCATCACTCCCCCCCCCCCCCCCCACCACCGCTAACGCGTGCATGCACCAACGTAATATTCTTAGGTTTTTTCGGTAAAGTCACGTGGGTTAAAAATTTTAATTAATAATTTGAATTTTTTACCTACGTGACTTTACCGAAAAAACCTAAGAATATGAATCCTTGCAGTCACGAAACCTACAAATCTAGAATCACCAACATAATATTCATTTGGTATTGGGTGAGTCTGTTTGACCAGTCAGCCAATCGTCGGTCAGTTGATCAGTCAGTCGGTTGGATCAGCTGGTCGGGCAGTCAGCTGGTCGGCCAGTCAGTTGGTGAGTCATTCATCCGTGAGTTGGGCAGTCGGTCAGCTTTGTGAGCCATCCGATCGTCCAGCCAGGCGGATTGTCACGTGAGTCTGTTATTAAGTCAACCATTCAGTCAGTTGGTCAGTGAGCACGGCCAGTTAATCATTCATTGAGCCAGCCAGCCAGTCCGTCAGTCTGTCAGCTGCTCTGCTTCTCACTCGGACCCGGATGCGTCAATGGGCCTTGAACGGAGAATGCGAGTGAGGTTTACACAAACCCCCCCAACCCGCACCCCTCCTCACCTCCGCCAGCTCACCTCCCCCCCGGTTCCCACTACCCACGTTGGCACCGCCCTTGGCACCCACCACCGGTCAGACGGCCGCGTGCCAGTGAGAACAAATTCAGGGATCACCTTCGCCAACGCACGTTGACCAGCATGGTGAAGTATGGGTCGCTTAACCGTATCCCCCCCCACCCACCCCCACTCCGCCCCGGTGGTCTCATGTCGTCTAAGCTGGTGCTTGAGACTCGGGACACCTACTATTTGCGCGGTTGGCTACGTACGGTGCGAAAGAAGTTCAACGTACACATACACACACAAAGCCCGCAGCATGCGCACACACGGGGCCCATCCAGACCCTGTTAGCGAGCACCACCTTTTTATATAAAGAGACCTGGGGCTGACAATGTACCCGCTCGATTTCTAAGGCAATCGTTTACGTTTCGTGCAATGCGTTTCGTGACTGTGACCAGGCCATGTTTCCCATAATGGAGGTTTTTGTTGGGTTAGATCGCGTGAACATAGATGCGTCGTTCAACAACGCCACCACCCGACACGGCCAATTACCAAGGTTTGTTCACGTAAACAGAACGTCGCCAATTCGTTTCTGGTACAGCACACCGGCGGTGTGTTGGAGAGTGAACCCACTACAACATTTACAATTCGGGTGCCGTGACATTTCCCCGGTAGTCACAACCAGCATCATCAGGCGACATCGTACTAACAAAGCATCATACTCTTCAACACACCTGTGTGCTGAGCTAGTAACGAATTGGCATGTTTTGTTTACGCGACAAAAAACCTACGATTTGGCTGTGCCGGGTGGTGGCGGGTTTCACGACGCATTTGTATTTACGCGATCTAACCCAAAAGAACGCCTATCGTGGATAATATTGGAGGCGAAATCCTACGCCTTAAACATGCCATGATTACGCACCGCTTTGTACCGTTAACTGTCTTTTTAAATGCACCGGACGTTTTTTTTTTTTCAAACTCGATGAATGCGACATCCGCCGTCAACGCAAGAATCCCGCATTTCGCGCTCTCTGCAGCTCACTGGGACCATCAATGCCGTCGTAAACGCCACTCGGCAGCCGCCTTTCATTGGCCAGACCAAACCATCGCCAACAACAACATGGGAAGGCGCGCCTCCTGCCGCCGTGCCAGGCTAGGTTGCCTCGGAGTTACCGTGGTGGGGGCGGCTGGGGCAGTGCCGGATTATCGTGGTAGCAAAAATAGCTACATATGTAGTAGTAGCTACTATGTAGTAGTAGCTACTACTACTAGCTACTAGTAGCAGCTACTACTATGTAGTAGTAGCTGCTACTATGTGGTAGTAGATACTACTAGCTACTAGTAGTAGTACTACTAGTAGCTACGGGCCCCGCACTTTCAAGAGCTCCGCGCTAAGTACTTTCAAGCAATCAATTCCGGTTCAGTGATTCTGCACTCGCTCTATTGCTTTAGTACTACACTGGCTTCAACTTTTATAAACGACTGCGTGTTTAAGGTGAGCGATTTGTCGTGTTATCTGGCTGTATAGCAAACGAACAAATACATTTACTTTACTATGCAAGTAAAAAAATGTGTGTTTTCATTTGTATTTATTTAGGGCCCCTTTATAACATATGTTACGAGCCCCGCACTTCGCTTATTCCAGCACTGAGCGGAGGGGGGCAAAACTCCACCACACCCGGGCGGTACAGTGCAGGTTAAGGGTCATCAATTGCAGCCCTATACGGAGCGAGCTTTGAACCCAAGATGGCCGCACCTACCTTGCTACCCCCCCCTTGTGCAACAGATCGGCACAGGAGGCGAACATCTCTCCCTGCGCGGAGTCTGCCCGATTCGCCGCCTAGAGATTGCGGCGTTGTTTTGTCTCTCGCCGCTCGATGGCTATCTCCGTCCACCGCTCATCCCGTTTGCGAACTCGCGTCTCGCTCGCTCGAGAACAATGACGAGACGCGCCTGTTGTCGGCCTGGCTCTCACCTTTAGGGTGCCGTGGTGACGATTTGCTCACTTCCTCGCCTGGTATGCAGGAGGTCGTGGGTTAGACCCTGTCCCCCTGATGCCCGTACGCATGGAATTTGCGTGTTCTCCCCGTGGTCGCGTGGATTTTTCTCAGAGCCCTCCGGGTATTCCCCTCCACGCTTGGAATTGTCATGCGTTTTGAGTATTTTACTGCGATACAGTTCCACGATGATGATGATAAGCCACTTCGTTGATCTATCGTTTATGATAGCCAGGTGGCTTTTGAAAGAGAGCTATATTGCTCAGTGTGCCCTACCTGGTAAAATACAATAAAAATTGCTTCGTTTATAGTTTTACTTGGTGGCAAGTGAAGGAATGAACGAGTTTATGGCGGGGGTGGGGAAACTTCGGCCCGCATTTCACACGGACCACACAAAGCCCTACCACGTACGACGTTCATTCTGCCACTGCTGCACTAATCAGGTAGCAGAGGGGAATAGTTTTTGTTCCTACGCGGAAATAATGCTGCCTCCGTCATTTTTGCGCCGTGCTCAGCCGCTTTTGGCGCCGCAAGCGGCCTCTTGCAGCGGCAGAAGTGGCTGGGGACGTGAATGGATGTTTGTTCCTGCGAGAGGTAATTGGAACGTCTCAGGTTGAGCAGATTCAAGTTTTCAACTGTGCGCGGTGAACGAATCGATCGGGTTAAGTCATCATCATCATGATCAGTCGTGTGTGTGTTGAACTTCTTTCGCACCGCACGTAGCCAACCTTGCTAATCGCAGGTGCGGGGGAAGGACAACAAACTAAACACGAAAAACTGTTCTCAACAAATGTTCAAACTCGATGATTTAAAAGTGCATAGCTCCAGTGGATTACTAATGTCGGAATGCAAGAGCGTTCCAGACGGCCACATAAGCGCATCTGAAAGTGCGCGATGCGGCGACCGTCTTTGTTCGATGGTTGGCGAAAAGTGAGGATGACCGCAGTTCTCGTGATGGTGGTTTATGCTCCTTGACGAGATCAGCGAGGTGTTGTGGGTTCATTCGCGGCGAGTGCTTTGTAGGTCACTCTACTGCTGGATGAAGGATGAGAACCCTCCCCCAAGCCTTCACCATCGCTCACGATCCCGCGATGCAATAATAATCCACCTGGCACCTAGACACCAGCTCATTTTAGCGCTCCATCTCCGCGCTTCGACGTGATCTCAAGCGATTCAATCGAGTCTCGGGCCATCGTGCCTTTCTGCCGCTTGCTCGCCATTCAAAGCAATGCACGTCGACTGTGATGGCTTCCACGACAACCGCCGGCCGTCGCAATCGCCACGTGCTGTCGAATCAACACGACGATGGCGGCGGCGACGATGACGCTGGCGGCCCCGTGACGGATGTCACCGCCACGCGACCCCGGCCACCGTCCCGTCACACTGTCCTCCTGGCGGTGTCGAGCGAGCGGACACGAACGCCTCTAAACGGTGGCACCTCGAGCCCTGTCCCGAGCGTCTCCGCTCCAAAGGTCTCCCGCATTTATTGCCAACGGCCCGACCGACAGCGATATCGCTCGCGCATCTCCCATCAGGGACAGTGTGCGGAGTTGGTGGGGTGGGGGTTGGCATTCGGGCAGCCGAGAGGGGTGCTCAGCGCAGAGAGGGAGCGATGAAATCAGCTCGTGGATTGTTGCTCCGCAAGATCGTGGGAGATGGGTGCCGTGGTGGCTAGGAGATGGTAATAACCTCGCCTGCTATGCAGGAGGTCGTGGGTTCGATCCTGACCCTGACGCCTGCTGTATATTTGGTACTCTTTGGGTACCCTATATATAAACATGTGCCTCTAAATAGCTCTCTTCATACGCTCCAGTAATTTTGCTGGGGTGGTCACACCTGATGACGGATGCTTGTGTTGCTTCCGAAACGTCGTGATTTAATTTAGTTGTTTTCTTTTTATTTTATTTTCTTTTGTTTTCACCTACGTGACTTTACCATAAAAAACAAAGAGCATGGATCCTTGCAGTCACGAAAACTTCAAATCTGTATATTTTGTGTTTGCGTGTCTCTTTCTCTCTCCCCGTGGTCACGTGGATTTTTATCCGGGTCCTCCGGTTTTTTCCCTCATTTAGAATCAAGGCGCATTACTACCACGTGGCTTCTATAAGTCTCCACGTGATAAGCGACTGCGTTGAGCTATCATATGTGATGGGCAGGTCGCTTCTGAAACACATTCCTGTGGAGGGAGCTGGTAGCAACGTTGGGTTGCTCGGTCAATGGCCAGGGTCAATGGTGGCGTGGTGTATTCCGCAAATATGGCCGACTGTGAGGGCGGGCACAAGCCGGCGTGAGTAGGTTAAACGTTGAGTTTTATAAGGGCACCACGGGGTGACCAGCCCCTCCCCACCTAGCCCCAACCTTCCCACCCGCCACCCAGCCCAACCCTCCCCACCCAGCCCCGCCACCCAGCCCCACCCTCCCCCCACCCAGCCCCTCCCCACCCTCCCCTCCCCAACCAGCCCCTCCCCACCCAGCCCCTCCCCACCCCTCCCATTTTTGGATACACGACGGACGGACGGACACAGTAATCGCCTGTGGGCTGGTGGAACCAGGAGGTTCCTACCAGTAAAAGAGCTGTATAGCTCAGTGGGCTATATATTTGACCTGGTAAAATAAACAAAAACAGTTTATCGTTTAATAGTTTATACATCAGTACTAGCTGTACTACCCGGCTTCGCCCGGGACTTGTATCCACCACGGCCGGCCGCCTTTGTCTCCCCAGTGGCGATGTTAATACGCCACACCAGTTACTCGTTTTGCGGCTGAGTCCCTCCCTCACCACTCTCCCTCCCTCACCACTCTCCCTCCCTCACCACTCTCCCTCCCTCACCACTCACGCACGGCCGCCTTTGTCTCCCCAGTGGCGATGTTAATACGCCACACCAGTTACTCGTTTGAGGCTGAGTCGACCTAGGGGAGGTTCAAATAATCGTCACCGGTGGTGGCCGTGAGCGGGAATGGAACTCGGTTCGCCGGGTTGGTAGCGCAGCGTAGCGTTAACCACTACACCCACCGCTCCTCACACACCACACACGCACAGACACACACACAGACACACACACAGACACACGCAGACACACACAGACAGACACACACACACAGAGAGCACGCTAACCACTACACTACCGCTCCCCACACACCACACACGCACACACACAGACACACACACAGACACACACACACACATACACACACATACATACACACACATACACACAAACACATACACACACATACACACACATGCATACACAGAGACATACACATACACACAAACACACACATACATACACACAAACACACACACACATACATGCAGACACACAGACAGACACATAACACACATACATACACACACATACATACACAGAAACACATACACACACATACATACAAACACACATACATACACACAAACACATACACACACGTACATACACACATACATACAGACACGCAGACATACACATAAACACATAAAAAAACCGACATACATACACACACACATACAAACACACAAACACATACACACACATACATACACACATACATAGAGACACACAGACATACACATAAACACATACACACATACACATGACCCGGCTTCGCCCGGGACTTGGATCCACCACGCCCGGCCGCCTTTGTCTCCCCAGTGCCGATGTGAAAACGCCACACCAGTTACTCGTTTTGAGGCTGAGTCCCTCCCTCGCCATTCTCCCTCCCTCACGACTCTGTAGAGGACGTGAAACTTTTATGACTTTACCTTAGATTCGCGTGGTGGGTGTCGAGGCCTAGCACCGTGCAGAGCCTCCCGCCTCGCCTGATTTTCCCACCCGGCTGACGCTGGGTACGGGTGCCGGTCCCCCCCCCCCCCCCCCTAGCGCTCGAACAATACTGAGTAATGGCTATTATTTAATTGATTACGGAGCCTATGAAAGTGGCGAAGGCGTGGCTAGCCATTGGCAGGGGCAACCGCCGTCCAATGAAACTGCAGCCCTTGGCGAAGGCGTCGCTAGCCGTTGCCAGGTCCAATGAAAGCGGCGAAGGCGTCGCTAGCCGTTGGCAGGGGCAACCGGCGTCCAATGAAAGTGCGTATGGTCCGGAGACACACAGACACACAGACAGACAGATAGACAGACAGATTCACGATTTTATATATATAGATTGTATTGTCTGTTTTTTTTTATTTTGTTATTCATATTCTCCATGAGCTGTAATGGCAAAACAGGAGGCTGAATATGGATGTGGTTTTGAATGGGAACATGAGAGGTACCACGAGAAGCCGGGGAAAGACAGCGAATTAAGATAATAGTTTTCTACCCTTTTATCTGGCAACAAAACTGACACCTTTTTTTGACCACAAACACCGCCCATAGACTAACATTGCCCATAGACTAACACTGCCCATAGACTAACATTGCCCATAGACTAACATTGCCCATAGACTCAACACTGCCTATAGACTAACATTGCTCATAGACTAACACCGCCCATAGACTAACACCGCCCATAGACTAACACTGCCCATAGACTAACATTGCCCATCGACTAACATTGCCCATAGACTAACATTGCCCATAGTCGGCTGTCTTTTTTAAAACTCCTTATTGAAGTGAGGCTGGTTACGTACGGGGCTGTTCACGACGGCTTTGTCTGAACACAGCCAGCACCCGCTGCGAAAATCTGTCCTCTAAAATCTAAATCATGACCGTAATCTCCCAATTATAAGACGCCCAGACAGACAACGATCCCCCCCCCCCCCCCCCCCGCGTAGCCTCAACAGACTGTTGGAGCAAGTGCTGTTGACGGGCAGCCCCTACGCAGGCCCGCACGACGAGGGTGGGTGGCCAGCACCACACACGGCCGCCTTTGTCTCCCCAAGTGGCAATGTTGCTTAATAATTTGAGGCCAAGTCCACTTAGGGGAGGCCCGGCACCGGTTCAGAATAAATCGTCACCGTCTGTTGGTGGTCGTAAACTGGAATCGAACTCGGGTGGCCGGGTTCGAGGGGCAGCTCGCTTCACCCGCGATGCTACCGCTGCCCATCGCGAACAGACCCAACAACACTCAAGCGGCGGCGACGTCTCCACGGCGTTTGTGCCAGGCTAGGTGCACGTTGAGGCCACAACAGCGACAACGGCGATAGCAGCGTCCATTCGTCACTAAGTGGCGGCGATGGCACCACGGCGCCTGTGCCAGGCCAGGTGCACCTTGAGTGTCGAAGGCTCTCTGCTGACAGGAGGAGGTCACCAGAAAGACCCAGCAGGTGCCATGGGTTGACCGACTGAGATGACCGGTAGATGCACCAAACTGTGCCCCCTACTGTGACAACTCGCTGCGTTTTATCCGCCCGGCGCTCCGCTCGTTGTTGTGAGCGTCGCTCATCTGCCCTACGTTGCTGTTGTAGGGCGACCGCCTCCAAGTGATCAGTAGCTTCCTTCACGAGCCTCCTCCAGAGGCCATACACGTACGCACGGTGCGAAATAAGTTCGACACACGTACACACACCGCACCTCCGATTATCACGGTCGGCTACGTACGGCGCGAAAGAAGTTCAACACACGTACACACACCGCACCTCCGATTATCACGGTTGAATACGTACGGCGCGAAAGAAGTTCAACACACGTACACACACCGCACCTCCGATTATCACGGTCGGCTACGTACGGCGCGAAAGAAGTTCGACACACGTACACACACCGCACCTCCGATTATCACGGTTGAATACGTACGGCGCGAAAGAAGTTCAACACACGTACACACACCGCACCTCCGATTATCACGGTCGGCTACGTACGGCGCGAAAGAAGTTCAACGCACGTACGCACGTACATAAAATACGAGTCGGCCCTCATTTAAGGTGTTGCCACGGTAACCCGTGCCAGGCCTCAGCAGGTACGGGGGGAGGAAGGGGCAGTGAGGAGTGGGGGGGGGACCACAAAGCGCCCTTTGTTGATCGCTAGCGGCGGGAGTGGGGGGGGGTGCGGGACTTGTGTGTGTGGGGGGGGGGGGTTTCTCTGGCACCGCCGAGTGATGGAGCAGTAGCTCCAGATGGGCTCCGCGGGGGGAAAACGGCGTGAAACATCCCCCCACGCCAAACACCCCCCCCCCCAATCCCGTTATTACCGCCGGCTCCCAACATCTTCGCGTGACGATTGAACAAACGGAAACATTTGAAGAAGGGGGAGGGAAGGAAGGAGAATTGACGCGAAGCTCCTATCCGGATATTAAATACAAACAAACAAAAAACACGAGAATTTGATCTCGATATGTTTTGTTGTGGCTGAGTCCAAACGGGGACTTGCACGACCCGGTTGGGTCGTCTCTGTTGGGGCGAGCGCTCATCTGTCCGGAGCCCTCGATGGGAAGAGAAAGACGAAGAGGTGGAATTGGTGGAAAAGGAGGAGGTGGAGGAGGTGGTGGTGGAGGAGGTGGTGGAGGAGGAGGTGGAGGAGGAGGTGGAGGAGGTGGTGGAGGTGGTGGAGGAGGAGGTGGAGGAGATGGAGGAGGTAGAGGAGGAGGTGGTGGTGGAGGAGGTTTTGGAGAAAGAGGTGGAGGAGGAGGTGGAGGAGGAGGTGGAAGAGGTGGAGGAGGAGGTGGAGGAAGAGGTGGAGGAGGAGGTGGAGGAGAAGGTAGAAGAGGTGGAGGAGGAGATGATGGAGGAGGAGGTGGAGGAGGAGGTGGTGGAGGAGGAAGTGGAGGAGAGGTGGAGGAGGAGGTGGAGAAGGAGGTGGTGGAAGAGGTGGAGGAGGTGGTCGAGAAGGTGGATAAGGTGGTGGAGGAGGTGGTGGAGGAGGTGGTGGCGGAGGAAGTGAAGGGAGGGAGGGGACTCCAGGGGGGGAGGGAAGGCGGGCAAAGAAGGCGGTGAAACCTCCGGCGCTCTGCCGTTGACGTCACAATGGAGCGATCGCGACAAACAAAAATATTGCGGCCGGCCAATCGCGCGCGGGCCATCGTTCGCAGACGGCCAATCAACATGCGAGCCGCGCCCGTCGTTGGCCAATCGCGCACTGGACGGGGATGTCCGTCAGAGGCTCCCGCCGCGTGCCCCTCCGCGGGCGTCGTCCGGGAGTCGAAGTGGAGCCCTCGCTGAGCGACGAATCCGCGTTGAACTCTCCCGGGTTCAAATTGAGTCCTGGGAGAAATCCGGCCAACTCGGGCCCCCCCACGAGATCAACGTGGGCCGTCTGGACTCAACTCAACACGCGTCTTCTGCACGATCGACTGGCAGAGCAAGTGCCAAGGGTAATTGATGGTGGAGTAACAAGCGGCGCAGCGGTGAGCGGCGCCGAGCGATGAACCCGGCCCACCCCGAGTTCTATTCCCTGGCGGTGGCTACCATCAGTGGTGAGCGCTACCTGAACCGGTCCTGGGCTATCCCCTTCACCGAGCCTGCACTCACCAGGGGGGTGGAGTACGGTAACACAACGCCCATGGCACCTACATGGGAGTGGGGGGACGACGGCCTTCATCCAGCAATGGATTAAGTACTCCACGAGAAATTGGCCACAAACAACACTGGCACGGTGATGTTTGTGACACGGCTGACGCTGTGATCGGGGTAAAACACATTCCTGCGGAGGGAGCTGGTAGTAACGTTGGGTTGCTCGGTCAATGGCCAGGGTCAACGGCGGCGTGGTGTATTCCGCAAATATGCCAGACTGAGGGCGGGCACAAGCCGGCGTGAGTAGGTTAAACGTTGAATTTTATAAGGGCACCACGGGGTGACCAGCCCCTCCCCACCCAGCCCCACCCCTCCCACCCCCCACCCAGCCCCACCCTCCCCACCCAGCCCCTCCCCACCCTCCCCTTCCCACCCAGCCCCTCCCCACCATCCTCACCCAGCCCCTCCCCACCCTCCCCTCTCCACCCATCCCCACCCCTCCCATTTTTGGATGCACGACGGACGGGCGGCCACAATAATCCCCTGTGGGCTGGTGTAACCAGGAGGTTCCTACCAGCATAAGTAAACAAATAACCGCGTCATTATTGTTATGATTGGCGGGTGAGTGAGCGTCGTTGACCGGTAACTAGCCACTACTGCATGGAAACACGTCCAGGAGCCACACGCGGATGTGGAGATCCGCTCCTGATGCTCCTCGACACGCAGGGAGGGCTTCAGCCCAGAGACGGTTTTATTGCTTGGTCCATAGTTTTGGGTTTCATGGCCACTCGTCTTCATCGTCGCGGGTCTACGCATCTCCATCCCTCTCTTAGATTCGTCTTGCGTCTGGCCTCAATGTGGGCTGCTGCTGCTGCTGCTGCGGCTGATGACCGCGAAACGTCGGACACGAGGTACAAACGTGAAGCAAAAATACAAGCAAAGCCTCTCCGGCTCACCCCACCACTCTTGCGAGGATTCCACGTTCCCATGACGGGCGCGCCTCTCGTTAGAAACAGAACGCTGCTGCCGTCCCATGAAGGGAGAGGGGACACGCGCGTGTGCCTGGCGCGGCGTTCAGAGCGGGAGAGAAGGCGCAGAAGAGGGGATTGTGACGAAGCAGTGGGGTGGGGGGCCGTCCATAAATGACGTCACGCGATTTTGGACGATTTTTGACCACCCCCCACCCACCCACCTCGTCACACGGCGTCACAAAAATTCAGACCCCCACTCAAATATGATGTCTCAAAGCTCTGCCGCCCCACCCCCCCCAAAATAAAACATGCTTCAAATCGCTTTAAACTATTGTCATTGTCGTGCGTATTTAATGTGGCGCTGCTCTCTGATGTTGTAGGAGAAAACATTTATTAAAACGTCTATTTAATTAAGTAGAACGTGTTGTCTATATTTATTTAAAGTTGCGCATTTTACGTGACGTCACATTTCTCAACCCCCCCCCCATCGTCACACATCGTCACAAATGTCTGACCACCCCCCCCCCCTAGGTGTGTGACGTCATTTATGGACGGCCCCTGGGGGGGGGGGAGGGGGTTGATGCGGGAAACGCAGCTTAGCGAGGCGACATTCCTCACCGCAGCTGTCGCAAACACACTAATTGGTGGATATCTCGCACCCCGGGGGAGCAACGTGATACTCGCGGGGGGCGGCTCGACTCCCCCCCCCACACACACACCACTACCCCCCCACACACACACCACTACCCCCCCCCCCCCCACACCACCACTACCCCCCCCCCCCACACACACACCACTACCCCCCCCCCCCGCACACACCACTACCCCCCCACACACACACACCACTACCCCCCCCCCCACACACACCACTACCCCCCCCCACACACACACCACTACCCCCCCACACCACCACTACCCCCCCACACACACACTACTACCCCCCCACACACACACCACTACCCCCCCACACCACCACTACCCCCCCACACACACACCACTACCCCCCCCCCCCCCACACACACACCACTACCCCCCCCACACCACCACTACCCCCCCACACACACACCACTACCCCCCCACACACACACCACTACCCCCCCCACACACACACACCACTACCCCCCCCCCCCACACACACCACTACCCCCCCCCCACACACTACTACCCCCCCACACACACCACTACCCCCCCCCACACACCACCACTACCCCCTCCACACACACCACTACCCCCCCCCTACACCACCACTACCCCCCCCCCACACACACACCACTACCCCCCCACACACACCACTACCCCCCCCCCACACACACACTACTACCCCCCCCACACACACACCACTACCCCCCCCCCCCCACACACACCACTACCCCCCCCTACACCACCACTACCCCCCCCCCACACACACACTACTACGCCCCCACACACACACCACTACCCCCCCACACCACCACTACCCCCCCACACACACACCACTACCCCCCCCACACACACACCACTACCCCCCCCCCCCCACACACACCACTATCCCCCCCCCCCACACACACCACTAACCCCCCCCACACACACACCACTACCCCCCCCACACACACCACTACCCCCCCCCACACACACCACTACCCCCCCACACACACACACCACTACTCCCCCCACACACACCACTACCCCCCCCCCCACACACCACCCCCCACACACACCACCACTCCAATACCACGCACCCCGCCACCGTCACACACAACACTCGCAACCGAACAACGAATTCACTCGTCGCTAAGACCGCCAAACCTGCCTCCTCCCCCATCGCTCGATCGATCGCTCGCGCTCTATCTTGGCCACTCTTAAACTCACTCACTCGCTCTCACACTCGCTCGCTCACACACTCGCTCGCTCACCCTACCACTGTGACTCTCTCGCTCGCTCTCACGCTCACTCTCGCTCGATTCGCTCACTCACTCGCTCTCACACTCGCTCATCTTACGCTCTCACCAGTACCATCACCACAGGCAGCACTCCCAACTCAGCTCACACTCGTCGTCACCCCCCCGCCTCCTCCCCCCCATCGCTCGATCGCTCGCTCGCCCGCCCTCTATCTTGGACACTCTTCAACTCGCTCGCTCACTCACTCGCTCGCTCACTCACTCATCTTACTCTGTCACCATCACCACAGGCAGCACTCCCAACTCAGCTCACACTCGTCGTCACCCCCCCATCTCTCCCCCCCTCCCCATTAACAAGGCGGTCTCCCTCCCTCCCTTCCCCGACCCCCCAGCAACGCGGAGACAAAGAGCCGGGTCCCCGCATGGCAACGGTCGCCGAGGCAACACGCCTCGAGCTTCGCAGCGCACGCGGCTCGAGGCGCCCAGCGCGTGCCACGCGGTGTCGGTCTGGGGGGGGGGCGCTGGCGAGACTCGAGATCCGCTGCCGCTGTCGCTGTGCAGGGAGGGGGGAGGGGGGCAGCGATGAGATCCTTTGGGCAAATGCCTTTTTAACGGCGAGGCAATGAGTGACGCAGCTGAGATGGGGTGGCGGGGTGAGGTCAATTGATTCAGGGTTCACGTTGCAACCTCCCCCCATCCCCCACTCCTCATCGCCCGAATCAATCATTATTCACAACGTCGGCACCTCCTCCTCTACCACCTCCGCCACCTCATCCTCCACCACCTCCTCCACCTCCTCCTCCACCTCCTCCTCCACTTCCTCCTCCTCCACCACCTCCTCCACCACCTTTACAACACTGGGTGAGATTGAGGGGGTCTTGTACTCGGCAGAATACGGCAGTAATGATGATTCAGAGCGGAGATGATGTTGATGATGATGATGACGACGATAATTGATCACTGTTCCTAACCGAAGTCAATGATGAGGAGCCTTGCTTGTTAACACATCTCTCCCTGCTACTTTCGCTCCGACCACAACTTTCAGGCGCGTGAATCACTTTCCCTTGAGCCGCGCGTCACCCAGAGACGCGGTCACATTCCGACGTCGTCATCGACGTGGGCAGCCGCAACCGCGATCTACCCGCTGCTGGATGAAGGCCCCTCTGTGTGCGTGTGTCTCTCTCTCTCTCTCACGCTCTTGCGTTGCGACAATTCACCCATGCCCCTGGTTCGCGGGCAGAATTCATCTCGCTCCGTCTTGCGTGGTGGGGTAATGGCTGGGTAGGGTGATGGGTGAGTGAGTGGATAGGTGAGCAGATGCTTTGGTATGTGGAGGTAGGTGGGTGGGTGGGGAGGCGGCTGAGCGGGTAGGTATTTGGGTGAGTGGGTTTATGGGAAGGTGAGTGGGTAGATGGGGTGATGGGTGAGTGAGTGGGTAGGTGGAACGTGAGTGGGGAGTTAGGTGGGTGGGTTATTTGATGGGAGGTGGGCTATTGGGTGGGTGGGTGGATAGGTGAGTGGTTAGTTGGGTCGGTGGGTTATTGGTTGGGTGAGTGGATTGTGGGTATGTGAGTGGGTGAGTATGTTTATGTAGGTGAGTGAGTGGATGTGTGTGTAGGTGGGTGGGTAGGCTTAGGTGGGTGGTTGAGCAGGCAGGCTCGGAAAACAAAGATAACGATCCCCCGTGTAGCCTTAGCAGACTGTTGGGGCAAGTGCCGTTAGAGAGTAGCACATATGAAGGCCCGAACGGTACACGAGGGGGTGGGTGGGCAGCGTCACGGCTGAGTTGGTGGGTGAGCAGGCAGCAGGCTCTGACACACAAAGACAAATATCCCCCGTGTAGCATTAACAAACTGTTGGGGCAAGTGCTGTTAGCGAGCACCTATAAAGTCCGGTATGGCACGCGAAGGGGGTGGGTGGACAGTACGACGCCCGGATGTCTTTGTCTCCCTTATGGCGATGTTAACACACCGCACCAGGTCTCTCATTTGAGGCTGAGTCGACCTAGGGGGGGAGGGAGGCCTAGGACCGGTTCAGATAATCGTCACTGGCGTTGGCCGTGAGCTGGTGGGTGGGCGGGAGGGGGGGGGGGTAGGAGCACAGCGCGCTAACCGCTGCACCATCACTCCCCACACTCACTCACATGCACAACACCTCCCGACGAATTTGTCTGCACCTGCTCAGACAACGCCGAGCCGCATTCCAGGGAAAGTGTTTGAAGCAACACGTCTCGGGGTTGCACGCGTGGGCGGAGCGGGTGGAGCGGGCGGCGGGGGGGGGGGGCAGACGAGATGTAGGGAGGTTGGAGATGTTCCTCTTGTTGGGAGGAACGTCGGGAGGCTGTGGGAGTGAGCGGCTAGTGGTATTTATTTTTTCTTCCGACAAAGCGCCGGGCACGCAGAGCGCGCAGCAACGACGGTGCAGAGTTGGCTCACCTTGCAGCCGGCAACGCGCGCTCATAACCTTCTTCCACGCACGCTCACAAAGACAAAGATCCGTCGTATAGCCTCAACGGGCTGTTGGGGCAAGTGCTGTTAGCGAGCACCTGTGTAGGCCGGCACGGCGCATGAGGGGGTGGGTGGCCAGCACCACACGCGGCCGCCTTTGTCTCTCCAGTGGCGATGTTTACTACACACCGCACCAGGTACTCATTTGTGGCTGAGTCGACCTACGGGAGGCCCAGGACCGGTTCGGATCATCGTAACTTGGTGTTCGGCCGTGAGCGGGAATCGAACTTGGGTCGCCGGGTTCGTGGCGCAGCGTAGCGCTGACCGCCTACACCGCCGCCACCGCCAACCGCCATTCGCCACTAAGTGGTGGTGACGTCACCACGACGCTTGTGCCAGGCCATGTGCACCTTGAGGCCACGTGAAGTGTCGAACGCCCGCTGGCAGGAGGTCACGGGGCAGACCCAGGTGCCACGGGTCGACTGACCGAGATGACCGAGATGACTGGCCGATGCACCACCTGTGCCCCCTACTGTACCAACTTGCTGTGCTTTAGCCACCCGGCGCTCCGCTCGTTGTTGTGAGCATCGCTGCTCCGCCCTCCGTTGTTGTTGGAGGGCGACTGCCTCCAACTGCCCAGTAGCGTCCTTCACGAGCCTCCTCAACAGAGGCCGATCTTGACACCGCTGGTACCAGTCATCGGCAAGTCCACTCAGCTCCACGTCCTCCTGTACCACATCACTCCATCTCATCTCTAGCCCGTGCCGCGCCCGTTTAGCCCCCTCGATCCGGCCGAACAAAAGCTGTTTAGGCATGCGGTGGCTGCCCAGCCACCGCCTACACCACACACACACACAGGCAGAGAGTCGTCATCTCCAGCGGCAGTCACGTGACGGGGGGCATCATCATCTTCACACGGGGGACCCCGTCACGCGGCACGAGCAACAGAAGGCCCAGACGCAGAAGCCTCCCGCTGACCTCTGACCTTTTGCGGCTCAACTCACGGTGCGAGGGCATTCATCCTTCCCGGCCCTTCCGTCAATCACCTGCTGGACGAACGCCTCACTCCACCCCAAAAACGCCACGCCAGTGTAGCAAACTATTGCTTGAACTGAAATTTTTCGTACAAATTTATTTTAACCAGGCAAGGGCCCGTCTGAGCTTAGTGGCAAAAAAACATTTCAGAAGCGACCCTGGCCAACACCAACGGTAGTAGCCCGACGAAGTGGCCTATCGTTATCATGGTCATCGCGTGGTAATGTGTGGCAGCCACACACTCTGAATGCATGACGTTGATTCTAAATGTGGAGGGGAAAAAACGGGAAGTGCCCAAAGAAAAAATACCTACGCAGACACAGGGAACACGGGGAGAGAGAGACACGCAAACTCAAAATATAGAACAGGCGTCAGGGTCGGGATCGAACCCACGACCTCCTGTATACCAGGCGAGGTAGTTAACATCTCCTAGCCACCGTGATGATAATGATGAGAGAGAGAGACACGCAAACTCAAAACATAGAGCAGGTGTCAGGGTCGGGATCGAACCCACGAACTCCTGTATGCCACCACGCTAAGAAGGGCTAATTGACCATATTTCACTCGGATCGTCAGTTCGTCTCGGTGAACGAGTTGAAGGCGCGTCGCTCGCCGGCCCGCTGTTGGCCGTGGCCTCGAGTTGAATTCGGTCTTCGCCGCCGGAAGTCCCGGCTCAGCGTGCTAACCGCGGCGCCGCCACTCCCCTCGTGGCACGCGCAGCGGCACGGCACGAAGGTAAAGTGACTCGACAGCGATCGTGAGGTTGGGGAGATTTTTTGCCAAGCCGGTGGTTTCACAATGATCACCACAAAAGTCCCGTTACCCCCTCCCCCCTCCCCGCCTCCAGCCCACCGCAGGGCCTGCCGAGGGCGGCAGATACCCACTCCACCGGCCGAATTGCTCCACCATCGTGGTTGCTCCACCGTGGGAGTTGCTCCACCGTGGTAGTTGCTCCACCATCGGAGTTGCTCTATAATCGGAGTTGCTCCACCATCAGAGTTGCTCCACCATGGCAGTTTCTCCACCATCGTGGTTGCTCCACCATTGCAGTTGCCCCAAAGTGGCAGTTGCTCCACCATGCCAGTTGCTCCACCATCGGAGTTGCTCCACCATGGCAGTTGTTCCACCGTCGGAGCTACTCCAACGTCAGAGCTGCTCCACCATCGGAGTTGCTCCACCATCAGAGTTGCTCCACCATGGCAGTTGGTCCGACTTGTGCGACACAAGCGCAGGTGATCAGGCACGTGCAACAATCGCTCAGCACGCTCCGTGTCAACGACGCTGCCGTGTACACAAATATCATATAGATGTGAAGTGTCGGGCATCGGCCCTTTTTCATGTGCTCTGAAAAAGGGCGATTGCCCGAAACGACGCCTTCATTTAAGTAAACCGAGGTCAAGGCTCACTTCCTGGGGTGATCGGGATTTTGCCTGCGCTGTGCAGCTCTCGCAAGATCTGGAACGTGTTGTGCCTTTGCAAATACGACGATCAGAGTCGTGGGCTCGATTTAAGTCCCGTCTTGAAAGCTTGCCTCTTGAAACTGGCCTCTACGCCCCACTGGTTTTGGCCGTTTATCATGGTTCTGTATGAGTGGGTGAATGAGTGAGTGAGTGGGTGGGTGATTGGGTGGGTGAGTGAGTGAGTGGGTGAGCGAGTGTGTGAGTGAATGGGTGAGCGAGTGGGTGGGTGAGTGAGTGGGTGAGCGAGTGGGTGGGTGAGTGGGTAGGTGGGTGGGTGTTTGAGTGAGTGAGTGAGTGGGTGGGTGAGCGAGTGGATGAGGGAGTGGTTGAGTGAGTGAGTGGGTGAGCGAGTGGGTGAGTGCATGGGTGAGTGTATGAGTGAGTGGGTGAGTGGGTAAGTGAGTGGGTGAGTGGGAGAGTGAGTGGGAGAGTGAGTGGGTAGGTTAGTGGGTGAGTGAGTGAGAGAATGAATGGGTGAATGGGTAAGTGAGTGGGTGAGTAAGTGGGTGAGCGAGTGGGCAGGTAAGTGAGTGGGTGACCTAGTGGGTGAGTGAGTGGTTGAGTGAGTGAGTGGATGAGTGGATGAGTAGGTGAGTGGGTGAGTAGGTGAGTGGGTGAGTGGGTGAGTGAGTGGGTGAGTGGATGAGTAGGTGAGTGGGTAAGTGAGTGGGTAAATGAGTGGGTGAGTGGATGAGTGAGTGGGTGAGTGAGTGGGTGAGTGAATTAATGGGAGTGTGGTTAGGTGAATGGGTAAGTGAGTGGGTGGGTGAGTGAGTGGTTGAGCAAATGGGTAAACTGGCCTTTACCCCCTTCCAACTGGTTCTGGCCATTTTCCCAGCAGGTTCTGTTTACTTCCTCGCTTTCCATACACAGTGGCGCATCGATGAAATGCGGCACTTTACAAAAGTAAATGATTATTATATGTTTGCAAAGCGAGGTCACGTCGGGTGACCCGCCTCGCTTGCGATTCACAATCAGGCCGCGGCGGCGTTGGCAGCTGCCGAGCGAAAAGTCCCCAACAGCGCGGCAACTTCGGTTTTTCCGTCGGTTCGCCGAGCTCACGTCGCTCCCCGCCACCCCCCTTCCGCTTGTCGGGTCGAAACGGCGGCGACTTCCGCTTAGCGGAGAGGACGGTGAAGCGTCGCGGGGCAACGAGCGTGGAATAGCCACGTGGAGTTCACGTGGAGTTCACGAGCTCCTCGTCCTCGCGAGAGACCTCCGTCGTCGAAGAACGTCCGTGGCATCCCATCTCACCACAGTGGCGAGATGTTAACTCCCTCGCCTGGAACACAGGAAGTTGCGGGTTCGATCCCGATGCTGACGCCTGCTGCTGTATATTTGGAGTTTGTGTGTCTCTCTCCCAGCGGTCGCGTGGATTTATCTCCGGGTCCTCCGGTTTTTCGCCTCCACATTGAGAGTATTTGGCTGCCTTAAATGTCCACGTGATGAGCCACTTCGTGGTGCTACCATCTGTGGCCAGGTCGCTTCTGAGAAAGATCTACGCAGCTCAGTGGGCCTCACCTGCTAAAATAAAAATAGCAGTACAAAAATCTCCCGCCCTGGAGCTCACGGACCACAACCCCTGAACCTCATCATCCACACACGAACCATGGCAGCAGCAGCAGCAGGAGCTGATGATGATGCGGATACTCGCGGATGATGATGATTCACACACAGGAAATTAAAAATTCTCCGGTGCAGTGTGCAGGGACTGTGGTCACCGCCCAGAACAGAAGCACCTCAGGACGCGTACCGCAGACGCAAGCCCACGATTGACAAACAAGAACGAGGAGGCGTCATGCATGTACGTACGCACGTTGAACTTCTTTCGCACCGTACGTAACCAACCGTGTTAATCGGAGGTGCAGGGGAAGGACCGCAAACTAAACACAAAGAGCAGTTCTAAAGAGGTAAGCTCCCTGTGCCTTCCTAATATGGGAAGGAGGAGCGTTCCAGACGGCCTCAGAAGCGCACGTGAAGGCACAGCGCCATGTGGTGACCACCGCAATTTGTTCCGATGGCCAGCAAAAAGCCACGGATGACCGCAGTGCCACGCAGTGCCATGTGTTCACGTGTTCACGTGGCAGTGCCACCTGTTCTTCTTGTTATTTTCGTTTCCGGCCCCTTGGCTAGGTGGCTACCGTTTTGTTTTGCTCTGGCTCACGGGACATTGAGAAAGATAAAAAAAAATAGATGGCAGTAAGGAATTATAATTGGCGAATGCTTTCGCCAACCTCCCATTTTGCAATTACGCGGTCGTCATAGCGACCATCGGACACGATCTACGGGAAGCGAGCGAGGAAGTAAACGGCGGAAGCAGCGAAGTCTGCACTGGAGATCCGTGTGGGCGACGTGGACGCGACACGGGGCGATGGAGGACGACGCGGCGCGACGCGGAGCGACGGGCGATGGACCGATCTCCATCCCACATTCCCCGACACGCTGCGGCACAACATTCGGGTGGAAGGACACAACGGCTGAACGCGAGACGAAGTGCGTGTGCGTGTGCGAGGGAGTGAGTGAGTGTGTGAGTAAGTGAGAGCACGTGGCCTGGCACAGGCGACGTAGGGACGTCACCGTGACTTAGTGACAAATGACGGCGTTGGTGTTGGTGTGAGTGAGTCTGTGGGGAGTGGTGGCGCAATGGTTGGCGAGCTATACTACGAACCCGGTGATCCGAGTTCAATACCCACTCACGGTCAACACCAGTAGTGACGATTATCTGAAGTGGTCCTGGGCCTCCCCTGGGGTGATTCAGCCTCAAATAAGTACCTTGATGTGGTGGGTTAACATCGCCACTAGGGAGACAAAGGCGGCCGGGCGTGGTGCTAGCCACCCAAACCCCCTCGTGTGCCGTGCCGGCCTTCACAGGTGCCACTCGCTAACAGCACTTGCCCCAACAGTCTGTTAAAGCTATACGGGGGATTTTTAGTGAGTGTGAGTGAACCGAGTTCAACACAGCCAACATCCGTGACGACACTGTAAGCCGGTCCTGGGTCTTCCCTAGGTCGACTCAGCCTCAAATGAGGAAGTCCAGTGCGCTGCTGACCATGTAGCCCATGTCACCGTTCCGAGACAACCAGATGCATCACAATCGTCCCCAAACGTTTGAGTCCCCGGCCACTTTCCCACCGCTCGTTCACAGCACCTCGCCCAGCACAGCCTACGTGGCCCACTTTAAATGCCGGCTCATGCTGAAAGTTTTGCCCGAAAACCCGGGCCGACGTTCGAGCGAGCCACCGGACTGGAGTTCGGGGTCAAACCTACACCCCCATGCAAGCTGCATTACGCCTCCAGGCTCCGCAAGCTGACGACTCCGGTTGGGATTTTCCATGCCGCCAAACCGTCCGGGCGTGCTTAATGCGCTTTTGTGAAGCTTTCACATGAATGGACGGGGATCGGCTGACCTGCCAACACGAACCGGAGTTGAAATCCCGTGACCCGGGCTTTGGACGTTAGCCTGAGCCGGCGTCTCTATCGATTGAAGAAGCCCCAAGTGCCTCTGTCAAGGATGTGCGCCGCTGGATCTATAAAACACGTCGCGAGAGTAACCGTTCGGTCGCCAAGCAGAACGTCCACGACCTTTTGACGGCTGGAGCCACGCAATGGAACGCGCCCAAAGAGAGAAGAGATGGAGCGACGAAATCCGCTTTCCGCGTTGCAGCAGCTTTGGTGGATCGCCGCCCGGCAAGGACAGCGCGAGAGGATTGGCGACACGGACGGCATGGCGAGGGGGGCCTTCGTCTAGCCTGCGGATTGACCTTGGCTGTCGCCTGATGAAGCTGGTTGTGATTACTGGCGAAACGTCGTTACTCAGATTGTGGCTTGGCTCTCCAACACACCGGTGGTGCTGTGCTAGTGACGAATTGGCCACGTTCTGTTAACGTGACAACTCCTTACTATAATTGTTTTTTTACCCTTCTATCTGGCAACAAAATTGACACCTTTTTTACAAGGAGTCATGTTTACATAGACCACAATACCTGCAGTCATAATGCAAACAAAAAACATAACTCTGATAATGTGTACTGTCCTTGAAGTTGATTGGTCCACACCCGAGACAGCTTTCCTTAGAGCCTAGTCTCACATGGTGCTGGACCAGATGATGCCATGATGATGCGACGACGTGGCCGGCACCTACGCGTGCGGGCCGATCGCGGTCGTCACACACAAAGCGCTCGCCACGAATGAACCCACAGCAGCACCTCGCTGATCTCATCAAGGGGCATAAGCCACGATCACCACGCGAACTGCGGTCGTCCTCGCAGCAGCGGCGGCTTTTGGCTGGCCCTCGAAACAAAGACGGTGGTCACCGCGGCGAGCGCTTTCAGACGCGCTTCTGCGGCCGTCTGGAGCGCTCTTCCTTCCATAATGACGAAGCCACCGGAGCCATGCACTTTAAAATCATCTGTATTGACAAACTCATTTCTTTGCAACTGCATTTTTGCGTGTTAGTTTGTTGTCCTTTCCCCAACACCACCGATTAGCACGGTTGGCTACGTACGGTGCGAACAAAGTTCAACGTACGTACACGTACGTCACCATCATTAGCATCGCTCCTTCCCAACATTCTTCACGAAACCCTCGTCGCATGCGCCATTCAGTCAAGGCCTTGACGCAGGATTGGCGGTCGCAGCTTGACAAATGCCGATTGTGCGACAATGCCACGATCCAGCCCAACGTGCAAAGCACGTTGGTCGCTCGTCGGAGAGAGACAGAGAGCGGGGGCTTCGCGGTTCGAATCTAGCGGCCTCCCTGGTTAATACCGCCGGTGTGCAATTGCCACTACTACTACGACTATGCACCATCCGCTTCACTCACAGTGGACGTTAAACATCAAGGCCATCCAGCGCCGTGCGTCACCGGTCAAGATTTTCCGCATTCGAAAAGTCTTGACTGCAAAACGACTCACTTGGGATGATACTCGCAGGAGCACCCCTCATCCTATTATCCGTGATTTTTTGCAGGCAAATGGGAGTCACACCTGCGGATAATAGGATCCGTGATGCTGGGATTCAGAACAATTCTGGATCCCCGCAGGTGGCGAGGAGATCTCCCTCGTTCGTTACCCTGGAGGTAAACTGATTACTCTCTATTCACACAGGTGGTCACGTGACCCTCTATTCACACAGGTGGTCACGTGACCCTCTATTCACACAGGTGGTCACATGACCCTCTATTCACACAGGTGATCACGTGACCCTCTATTCACACAGGTAGGGAGGGTGGGGAGGGGCTGGGTGGGGGTGGGAGGGGTGGAGCTGGGTGGGGAGGGGCTGGTCACCCCGTGGTGCCCTTATAAAACTCAACGTTTAACCTACTCACGCCGGCTTGTGCCCGCCCTCACAGTCGGGCATATTTGCGGAATACACCACGCCGCCGTTGACCCTGCAGGCCATTGACCGAGCAACCCAACGTTACTACCAGCTCCCTCCGCAGGAATGTGCTTTAAAATCTTAATTATAGATCCTGCAGATCCGAGGCACGGCTGGGCACAATAAAGAGGAAGTGAGACCGGCTCAGTGGAGAGAAGTGGCTTGGTGGATGGAGGTCGTTAACATCTCGCTGCGGTGGCCAGGAGATGTTGACTACCTCGCCTGGTCTACGGGAGGTCGTGGGTTCGATCCCGACCCTGACGCCTGCTGCTGTATATTTGGAGTTTGCGGTATGTATCTCTCCTGATCATTATCACGGTGGCTCGGAGATGTTAACTCCCTCGCCTGGTCTACAGGAGGTCGTGGGTTCGATCCTGACCCTGATGCCTGCTGTTGTATATTTGGAGTCTGCGTGTCTCTCTATCCCTGCGGTGGCGTGGATTTTTCTCCTCCACATGACGATAAGCCACTTCGTCCAGCCATCACTTGTGGGCGAGTCTGGAAAATAGCTACATAGCTCAGTGGGGCCTTACCTGTTCAAATAAAAAGAGTTCAGCGATGTAGTGAGTTAATCCGCCGAGTGGGTGAAGCAACGTCCGCTCAACGTCGCCGTTCACCTCTGCACGCGACGTGAGACTTTACAGACGGTGTGGATGAATGTAAAAAAAATAATTTCGGTTGTGGAACGTTCGCAAGGTTACAACCCCGCACAGAGTAATGCACACTGGGTCCACACACACGCACAGACACGTGCACACAAAGATACAGATCCCCTGTATAGCCTTTGACAGGCTGTTGGGGCAAGTGGTGTTAGCGAGAAGCAGCGGCACCTGTGAAGGCTGAAATGGCCCACGACGGGCTGAGTGGCCAACACTTGCGCATGGCCGCCTTTGTCTCCCCCAGTCGCGACGTTTAATACACACCGCACCATGTTCTAATTTGAGGCTGAGTCGACCTAGGGAAGGCCCAGTGGCAAATCAGGTTAATGGTGACTGGATTTGAGCGGGAATCGACTTTGGATCGCCGGGTTCGTAGCGCAGCGCGCCAACCGCTACACCACCGCTCCCCGCGCTCACAGACGCACATGCACAGACACACAGGTACACATACATAGACACACAGGTACACAGATACACAGACACACAGACACACAGACACACACAGACACACACACACAGATACACAGATACACAGATACAGACACACAGACACACAGATACACAGATACACACACACAGATACACAGACACACAGATACACAGATACACATGCACAGATGCACAGACACACAGATACACAGACACACAGATACACATACACACAGACGCACATGCACAGACACACAGATACACAGACACACAGATGCACATGCACAGACACACAGATACACAGACACACAGACGCACATGCACAGATACGCAATCACAGACACACAGACGCGCACACACCCCTTGTAGCACATTCCTGCATCGCAGCACCTTACAGGGACGGCTATCTCGATGTCAAGCTCCACAGACACAACGTGACTCTCTCTCTCTGTCTCTCTCCCTTCTTCCCCGTGTACCCTTCATGCACTGTGCCAGTCGGTACATCGTGGTGACGACAATGATGACCGCCGATAGTGGGGATGGGTATTGGAGCAGCATCGAGACATACTCTCTGTTCAAATGAGTGTGGAGTTGACAGGGTGCGGGGTGCGGTGGTGGGGTGCGGTTGGAGCGAAGCACCTCCGTTATGTCCCGAGCCAATAGTGGAAGTTCCACATTCCTTGGCCGTGGGCCAGTCCCTCCATTGGGCAAGTTTGAATTCGCGTGAGCCAATGCTGCACTGTGTCCAGGGTATGTGCCTTCATTATTTAAATGACGATTGGCCGAGCACACATGCCTAAAAGAATCCAAACGCCAAGCGGCCAGCAACGAACAGCACCGTCGTTAACGTTGTTAATGGGTCAGAGTGCAAAAAACGGGTTTGTTGAACTGATGCAAAGGTCGTTAACTGTGAGAACTCGGGCGCGAGAGACGATGGCGGGAGACGGAGTTTAAGTTTCATAGTTTGCTGCAATGAGCGAGTTAGTGGAGGAGACTGGGAGCTCCAGCTCAGATGTTCACAGCAGCAGCAGCTGGGTTCCAACTCGTGCACGATCGCAACGGATCCGGGGGGAACTATACAGGAGGTCGTGGGTTCGATCCCAACCCTGACGCCTGCTGCAGTATATTTGGAGATTTCGTCTCTTTCTCTCATCATCACGGTGGCTATGAGATGTTAACTACCTCGCCTGGTGTATAGGTGGTTATGGGTTCGATCCCAACCCTGACGCCTGCTGCAGTATATTTGGAGATTCCCTCTCTTATCATCACGGTGGCTAGGAGATGTTAACTACCTCGCCTGGTGTACAGGAGGTCATGGGTTCGACCCCAACCCTGATGCCTGCTGTATATTTGGAGTTTGCGTCTCTCTCTCTCTTATCATGACGCCTGCTGTATATTTAAAGATTTCTCCGTTTGAACGTCGCATATCCTCGCCTTGGACTCTGCTGCATTCGTTTTTGTGGAATGAACTTTGATTGCGCGCACTGTCACTTCACGTGTCGTGAAGGCCACGTGACATGAGGTCACAGGCCACGTGAGATGACGTCACGTGCTTTGTGAGATAAAGTCACGGACCGTGTGACATGAAGTCACGTGCTGTGTGAGATGAAGTCACGGACCGTGTGTGAGATGAATTATCGTGCTGTGTTGGATGAAGTCGTGCGCTGTATCCGGGCCTGCAGGCTGGAGGTTTTTCTCCCCTCCTGCGTATGGACGAGCGGAGGCCGTGGAATGGAACGTGGGTGGGTGGGAGGTCGTAGGTGTGGGGCTTTGAACCGCTTCCAAACTCGTGACTCAGCATCGATAACTTCTTGCAAGAATGCACGCGCACACACACACACAAGACAAAGATCCCATGTATAGCCTTTAACAAACAATTGGGGCAAGTGCTGTTAGCGAACACCTATGAAAGCCGGCACGGCACACGAGGGGGTGGGGTTGCCCGCACCACGCCCGGCCGCCTTTGACTCCCCAATGGCGATGTTTACACACTGCACCAGGTACTCATTTGAGGCCGAGTCGACCTAGAGGACGCCCAAGACCGCTTCAGATAATCGTCACTGGTGTCGGCCGTGAGCGGGAATGGAACTCGTGTCACCGGGTTCGTAGCGCAGCGCGCTAACCGCTGCGCCACCGCTCCCCACACGCGCTCACACTCACGCACATCGAGTCGCAACTCGTTCACTCACAAGCGTGCATTGTTCTTCGTTGTCTACCCCATGAGCAGATGACTCAGGGGGTTCACAATGGCCAGGGCAGAGTCGCTGAGCCAGAACCGCTGCTAATCTACGTTCAAATCCAAGCCTTAGCCGCAGTGAATAACAACTGCACTCACTAAATAGCCGCACAAACACAAAACAACCTTCTCTGCACATTCGTTTCGTGGGTTTCACCCCTCCCCCTCCCCCGTGCCGAGTGGAGTACAAGGGTTTAGTTCGCAATCGGCGTCAGCGACACAACGTTGAACTGTACTGAGCGACATTTCAATCGAATTCGTCGTATCCGGCTTACACGCACGTTGCTTTGGGGCGCGAGCGGTGGTGCAGCGGTTAGCGCATCGCCCTTCCCAGCCACGGTGAACATCGGCGGTGGAGCGCTCTTTAAAGCGGTGCCCTGCTGGGCAGCATCCCCTCACCCCACCCCCACCATCACTACCATCTTCACCAACCTACAATGACCAGCGTGGTGAAGTATGGTCAAACGACCGCCGTGACCGGCACGACGTAGGGAGGCCTTCATCCAGCAGTGGATTAAACTATGAACTATGATTTAGTTTGTTATTTTAACAGGTATGGCCCACTGAGCCATGTAGCTCTTTTATCAGAAGCGACCTGTCCACACATGACAGCTCAACGAAGTGGCTTATCACGTGGATATTTACAGCAGCGAAATACTCTTAAACGCCGTGATGTCGATTCTATATGTGGAGGGGAAAATCGGAGGACCCCGGAGAAAAATCCACGCGACCACGAGGAGAGAGAGAGAGAGACACCGCAAAACTCCAAATATACAGCAGGCGTTGTCAGGGTCGGGATCGAACCCACGCCTTCTTGCATACCAGGCGAGGTAGTTAACATCTCACCACGGGGAGAGAGAGAGACACCGCAAAACTCCAAATATACAGCAGGCGTTGTCAGGGTCGGGATCGAACCCACGCCTTCTTGCATACCAGGCGAGGTAGTTAACATCTCACCACGGGGAGAGAGAGACACACGCAAAACTCCAAATATACAGCAGGCGTCGTCAGGGTCGGGATCGAACCCACGAACCTCCTGTGTATCAGGCGAGGTAGTCAACATCTCGCTGCCGCGGATTGGCCGCAGGGCAGCTGTAAACGACTCTTAACTGTTCACGAGACACACAGACACAACTGCCCCTTGCAATCTTTCGTACACCTCCAACAGCAGCGATTACAATGCAGGGGGGCGGTGGGGGGGTTGGTGGGTCAGGCACAGATCCCGCACGCAACGCGAAACTCGGAAGCGGACATCGCCACTGCGGCATTCATTCGCTTGGGCAAAATTGGGGCCTTTGAGACACTCGCCCTCGCCAGAGGCCACTGCACCTCCCCCCCACCACGCTACCCATGGGGAAGGAGGGAGAGAGCCACGGATAACGGGAGCCACGGTGGCGTTGCGGATAACAGAGTCACGGACGCAGCGGAGTTCTACTGCGTGAAGTCGGAGGCTGTGCCTCGCCCTCTCTACGCGCTCTGAAGAAGGTCCATTGCCTGAAACGACGCGTTATATTTATACACGCGCAATTTATTTATTTTCCTTTTAAGGCCACGTACTGTGTTGTTGCTGACAGACGCGTCACGGTTGTTCTGTGTGTTTCATGTCAGCGGGACGATGTGCGGAAGTGGATACCAGGGAGCTACCTCCGAGAATGCAGCCAAAGGCGAACGGAATGAACGTGCCTGGTGGGGTTCAGTCGCCGGAAACCAACCGCAGCATCAGCCACAGCGCAGTGGCTCAGCCGGGATTCGAAGCCAGGAAGTTCACGGAACAGGCACAGCCGCTCTGAACACTCTCTGATGCAACGAGGTCGCCTAAGACATGTTTAGCTATCCGAAGCGGTGCTGGGCCTTCCCTAGGTCGACTCAGCCTCAAACGAGTGCGAAGTGTAAACATCGCCACTGGGGAGACAAAGGCGGCCGGGCGTCTTGCACGCTACCAACCCCCTCGTGTGCCGTGCCGGCCTTCATAGGTGCTCGCTAACAGCACTTGCCCGCACAGTCTGTTACAGGCTATACACGGGGGGAATATTTATCTTTTGTGAAGTCATAGCTTTGTTTGTGTATATTATTAGGTACTGTGCTAGATACATATTAATATTACTATACAGTGCATGTATGTTTACATCAGATGTACTCTGTAGCAGCTACATATAGTACGTAGTGCTGTGAACGGGAATCGAACTCAGGTCCCAGCGGGTTCGAAGCGCAGCGCGCAAACCGCTCAACACTCACGACCGCTGCTCCGTTAAAGACCAAAGATAAAGATCCCCCGTGTAGCCTGTAACAGACTGTAGGGGCAAGTGCTGTTAGCGAGTAGCAGCTATGTAGGCCGGTACGGCACACGAGGGGGTGGGTGGATAGGACCACGCCCGGCCGCCTTTGTCTCCCTTGTGGCGATGTTTACACCGCACCAGGTCTCTCATTTGAGGCTGAGTCGACCTAGGGGAGGCCTAGGACCGGTTCACATAATTGTCACTGGTGTTAGCCGTGAGCGGGAATCGAACCCGGGTCGCCAGGTTCATAGCACAGCGCGCTAACAGCTGCACCACCACTCCCCACACAAAGATCCCCCGTATAGCCTTCACACATTATCGGGGCAAGTGCTGTTAGCGAGCACCTATAAAGGCCGACACGGCACACGAGGGGATGGGTGGCCAGCACCACGCCCGGCCGCCTTTGTCTCCCAAGTGACGGTGTTTACACACCGCACCAGGTACTTATTTGAGGCTGAGTCGACCTAGGGGGGAGGCCTAGGACCGGTTCAGATAATCGTCACTGGTGTTGGCCGTGAGCGGGAATCGAACCCGGGTCGCCAGGTTCGTAGCACAGCGCACTAACCGCTGCACCACCGCTCCCCACACTCACACACACAACAGCACCCACACAGTGTGAGAAGTTACTCGCCACTCGTTCATTCATTCGGTTTGGAACAAAATTCGACGAGGGTGGGTGGGGCAAACGGTGGGCCAGCACAAACATTATTGAGAAACAACCGCTGGATTCTAAAGGGGGGGGGGGGGGGGTGGATTTCACGGAGCAGGTGATTTGCCGGGCAATAGCTGGGTCAATTTTCACGCAACTTCGAACCTCGCCGCGCGCGATGACGAAATTCAGAAAGTTGGTGGGAAATTCCACATTCCCAGGGCCGGCGCCGGTCCATCCGCATGTGAGTTACCATATAGGTCAGAGTTCTTCGCTAATTTTCAGAGGGGTGGGCACCCACACGTGCTCCACACATTAAGTGGTCAGCTATCAATGACTGTGAGAAAGTGCTGGTAATTCCACATTCCCATGGCCGGCGGCCGGTCCATCCGCGTGTGAGTGGTGACCGTTATCGGTGAGTGCTCTTCGCGAATTTTCAGAGGCATCATTGGCGCGCGAGGAGTTCCGACGCACATTTAAAACCATTGTTGGGTTTGATAGCGACGCGATGACTTGGCGTTACAAGATAAACGTACAGAGAAGGCGACGTTTCGGGCAATGACCCTACTTTGGAAGGACTGTGTTCACCCATTCACCAGGCGGACGTAACTGTGGATGGAGGCGGCTTAGCAAACAGTGCAGCACGTACTCACATGCTCAAGCACTCACAGCTGTACACACACGTGCAGGACACACAAGTGTACAAAGACAAAGATCCCCCATATGGCCTTGAGGCAAGGGCTGTTAGCGAGTACCTATGAAGGCCGACACGGTACACGAGGGGGTGGGTGGCGAGCACCACGCCTGTGCGTTTTATATATATACACACACACCACAGACTCATTTAAGGCTGAGTCGACCTAGGGGAGGCCCGGGACCGGTTTAGACAATCGTCACTGGTGTTGACCGTGAGCGAGAATCGAACCCGGGTCCCCAGGTTTGTAGCGCAACACGTTAACCGATACACCACCGCTCCTCACACTTGTACACACACACGCGTACTCACTCACACGTGTACACACACGTGTACACACACACGTGTACTCACACACACACGTGTACTCACACATGTACACACTCACACGTGTGCACACACACGTGTACTCACACGTGCACACTCACACGTGTACACACTCACACGTGTACACACACACACGTGCACACACACGTGTACTCACTCACACGTGTACACACTCACACGTGTACACACTCACACGTGTACACACACACGTGTGTACACTCACACGTGTACACACACTCACACGTGTACTCCCTCACACGTGTACACACACGTGTACTCACTCACACGTGTACTCCCTCACACGTGTACACACACGTGTACACACACACACACACACGTGTACTCACTCACACGTGTACTCCCTTACACATGTACACACGTGTACACACACGTGTACACACACGTGTACTCACTCACACGTGTACTCCCTCACACGTGTACACACACGTGTACACACACACACGTGTACTCACTCACACGTGTACTCCCTTACACTTGTACACACGTGTACACACACGTGTACACACGTGTACACACACGTGTACACACACGTGTACACACTCACACGTGTACACACACGTGTACACACACGTGTACATACACGTGTACACACACACGTGTACACACACACGTGTACACACACGTGTACACACACGTGTACTCACACGCTGGCGATCCCCTTGTCTTCCACCTTCTGGTGCATGGCCACCGAGAGCCCGAAGAGGCTGCCTTGTGGGCCCTCCTTCACCAGCGCCTTCTCCGCGTCCAGGTTGAACGCGGACGCTGATGGGGCCATCATCGCCATCACCACCGCCATCAGCACCGCCACCATCACCAGCCCAGCGAACCTCTCCATCCTCCTCCACATGGATCTCTCTCTCTCTCCCGTGTCCAACTCCCTCTGTCCGCTCGATCTGTCCGTGTCCAACTCCCTCTGTCCGCCGGATCTGTCCCGTGTCCAACTCCCTCTGTCCGTGTCCAACTCCCTCTGTCCGCCGGATCTGTCCGTGTCCAACTGCGTCTGTCCGCTGGATCTTATCTCACTGGCTGCGCGTCGTGGAGGAGTTCATCAGAGTCTCGGAGATTTCGTGAAAAACAAAACAAAAATCTCGCCCCACTGGCGAAGGAGGATGATGACGATAAGCCGGCGTTCTCCCGTTACGTGGGGGTGGCTCTGCACGGAACTCTCGGCTTATTAAAGGGTCGTCCGTCTCTCCGTGTGTGTGTGTGTGTGTCTCTCCGTGTGTGTGTGTCTCTCCGTGTGTGTGTGTGTCTCTGTGTGTGTGTCTCTCCGTGTGTGTCTCCGTGTGTGTCTCTGTGTGTGTGTCTGTGTGTGTCTCTGTGTGTGTGTGCGTCTGTGTGTGTGTGTCTCTGTGTGTGTCTCTGTGTGTGTGTGCGTCTGTGTGTGTGTGTCTCTGTGTGTCTCGTTCGATGTACCCGGCACCCGCCTCCTCTCTGGAGCAGTCCCCAGCCCCGTCGCGCGTCTCAGGAGGCGAGAGTGAGTCCCGCGCGTCTTGCCGCTCGTCTCCTGCCTCCCTCTCTCGGCTCCCTCCCCCGTCTCCCGCTCCTCACCTTGCGAGAGGCAACGCCCACCCCCACCGCACACCAACCACGCATAACGTTTACAGCTCCCTCGCCTCTCTCTCTCTCCCCCGACACTCTCCCCTCTCTCAGCTATTGATACCAACTCCCCCCCCACTCTCTCCCTCTCCCCCGTCTCTCCACCCCCACCACCCACTCACCCTCGCTCTCCTCCCGCGCTCGAGTGGCACAAACACCACTCACCCCCCTCTCTCTCACTCTCTCTTCACTCTCTCCATCCTCACGTCACTCACTCCCCCCGTCTCTCTTTTCTCTCTCCATCCTCACGTCACTCACTCCCCCCTCTCTCCCCCCCTCTCTCTTCACTCTCTTCCCTCTCTCCACCCTCACGTCACTCACTCCCCCCTCTCTCTTTTCTCTCTCCACCCTCACGTCACTCACTCCCCCCTCTCTCTTCCCCCCCCCTCTCTCTCTTCCCTCTCCCCCCCTCTCCCTTCCATCTCTCCCCCTCCCCCCTCTCCCAGACACCAGCACCGCTATTGACTCTCCCCTCACTATCGACTTCTACCGTCTCTCACGGATTGCTGCTCTCTCTCTCTAACACCATCACACCCCCATGTCTCTATCTCTCTCTCTCTGCGTCTCTGTGTGTGCATTTGTGCACCCACACCACTGACGATTATCTCAACCGGTCGTGGGCCTCCCCTAGGTCGACTCAGCCTCAAATGAGTGTAAATACCGCCACGAGGGAGACAAAGGCGGCCGGGTGTGGTGCTGACCACCCACCCCCGTAGCGTGCCGTGCCGACCTTCACGGGTGCCACTCGCTCACAGCACTTGCCCCAACAGTCTGTTACAAGCTACCCGGGGGATCTTGGTCGTTGCATCTGTGCACGCGTGCCCGTGTGCCCGTGTTCTCCGTGTGCGCGCGCGTGTTGATTGCCTGGCGTGGTGCGTGTAAACATCGCTACTCGGCGAGACAAAGGCGGCCGGGCGCTGTCTATTTTCCCCAATCACCACGTCGTGTGCCGACGACGCCAGCATGATAGGTGCTCTTGAGCAGCACGTGCGACCCCAACACTCTGTTAAATGGCTATGGGGGGGGGGGGTTAAGGGGGGGGGGGCAGTGTTTGCATCTGTAAGTCTTCCGCATGCAAATGGAACCAAACATTGACAAGGAGCCGTGGAACAATGGCTCCGCGTGTTTGACAAATGGCAGGCAGGGATGGGGTGGTGGTGGTGGTAATAGGGGAGGGGATGGTTAACCAACTTCGTCAATTCAAACAGAGGGCACCCCCCCCCACGCCCCTCCCAATCCGCTTTTCCTCTTTGTTCGCGATGTTAATCCGAGGCGAGCCGATAAAATCATTTCCCGTTGTGTGACTCGCCGCTCTCCTCTAAATGATGCGGCCGGCGACCGCTCGCGATTAACGACGACGGCGAGAATAATTAATAATTCATATCACGGGACATTGCTTTCTTTGCCAGTGTCAATTTATGAGAAATAAGAATAGGATGTTACCCTTTCTGGCAATAAAGCAGCAACAGTTGTGGTTTAAAGATGTTCAAACGCCAAAAAAGATGCCTCTTGCAAGGAAGCACGTGCTACACTGACCACACACTGGTACTTGTAGTGAACATGCCAACAAGCGTGCCTCTGGTCATATTTGCAATGTCTTTGAAACTCGTTGGCCTGCACCAGAGACGGCAGCCTTCTTCATTGCCTAGTCTCACCACCAGTGTCAGACCAGACGACAACGCCAAGTGGCGAAGAGTACAAGGACACGTAGAAGAGAAATAATAAAATAATAAATAATAGTAATAAATAAAACATAATAAAATACAATTCTCACGACGTTTCGGCCACAACACAAGCAGCCGTCCTCAGGAATAAAAAAAACCGGTTTATTCACATGAGGACGGCTGCTTGCATTGTGGCCGAAACGTCGTGAGAATTTTATTTAATTATGTTTATTTTTATTATTTTAATATTTCCCTTCTACGTGACTTTACCTAAAGAGCCAAGAATATGAATCGCTGCCGTCACGAAAGAAGCTTTACATCGAACAGTGCAAGTCAATGCCACACGCAGTAGAGCATTTGTAGCTCGGGGTGAGCAGCGACTATCATGGGATAGCTTTTAGCAAGTATCAAAGTATGGAAAATACGAATGGGTTTACCCTTTCTGGCAATAAAACTTGTTTTAAGATGTTCAGACACCAAATAAAATACCTTTTTGCAAGGGATATCAATTACTGAATTGCCTGCAAGAAGCCAACTCAGCGGATTCATCAACAACAACACCGTGTGACTTTACAAGGGGGGACGAAAAAAACATAAAGCGACGTTTCGGGCAATAGCCCTTCTTCAGAGCACAGGGATGGTCGCTAATTATAACATGACCTTACTTACCCTGATAAAAACAAGCGCCTGCATCATTCCCCTCGTTGTATTTCCACATTGAATAACAGTAAATACATATTTTATATATATATAACAAAAACACTTCTCACACATTACTACATCGGCGCTACGGATTTCTGATGAGTGCACTCTCAATCGGCAGCATTGTGTTTCGACACTCAAGGATCTCATCAGCAGTCTGGCCGGCCGATCAGCTGGCTGGCTGACACCTTTGGCGCTGATGTAACCCGTTGTTTGGTCCTTAATAAAGGGGGCTTTGTTTGGGTTAAATCGCGAAAATATTAATGTGTCGGTAAACCCGCCACCACCCGACACAGCGAATTAGTGAGGTTTGTCACGTAAACAGAACTTGCCATTTCGTTACTAGTACGAGTTAAATATAAATGTGTCGTTAAACCCGCCACCACACGACACAGCCCATTAGTAAGGTTTGTCACGTGAACACAACGTGGCCAATTTGCGGGTTTAACGACGCATTTATATTTACGCGATCTAACCTCGCAAAAAGAACACAACCTAAATAACGGATTAGGGGCCGTCCATAAATGACGTCACGCAATTTTGGACGATTTTTGACTCTCCCCCCACCCTCGTCACACGGCGTCACAAAAAGTCAGACCCCCCCTCAAATATGACGTCACAAAGCTCTGCCCCCCCTCCCCAAAAAAAAATAAAATGCTTCAAATCGCTTTAAACTATTGTCGTCGTAGTGCGTATTTAATGTGGCGCTGCGCTCTGATGTTGTAGGAGAAAACATTTATCAAAAGTTTATTTAATTAAATAAAACGTGTTGTCTCTATTTATTTAAAGTTGCGCATTTTGATGTGACGTCACATTTCCCCCCCCCCCTCGTCACACATCGTCACAAATGTCTGACCCCCCCCCCCTCCCCCCTAGGTGCGTGACGTCATTTATGGACGGCCCCTTATATTGGTCGCGCGTAAACCCCCCCACGACGACTTCTACTGCGACGCGTTCCACCGTCGTTTGAGTGTCGCCCTCTTGCGCTTTGAACGGATCTCCGAATAAACGACGCGAATTGGAGTCACTTCCCCGCGTCTCAGGGACTTCGGCTCGCGCGCTACCCCCACACGCCGCACGCCAAGGCGCGGTTCGCTTCACTCTGCGATGATCAAACAAAGCAGCGATACGAACTTTGGTTAATTAATCTTACATGTTGAGTAACGCGACGCTGTCGCAAAGTAGTGGCGAGATGTTAACTACCTCGCCTGGTCTACAGGAGGTCGTGGGTTCGATCCCGACCCTGACGCCTGCTGCTGTGTATTTGGAGTTTGCGTCTCTCTCTCATCACGGTGGCTAGGAGATGTTAACTACCTCGCCTGGTATACAGGAGGTCGTGGGTTCGATCCCGACCCTGACGCCTGCTGCTGTATATTTGGAGTTTGCGTCTCTCTCTCATCACGGTGGCTAGGAGATGTTAACTACCTAGCCTGGTGTACAGGAGGTCGTGGGTTCGATCCCGACCCTGAGGGCGACTCAGAGAGAAAGAGAAAGGGACGACTCAGAGAGATAGAGAGGGACGACTCAGAGAGAGAGAGATGACGACTCAGAGAGAGAGAGAGGACGACTCAGAGAGAGAGAAAGAGGACGACTCAGAGAGAGGACGACTCAGAGAGAGAGGGAGAGGACGACTCAGAAAGAGCCTCAAACGAGTACATGGTGCGGTGTGCAGTAAACATCGCCACTGGGGAGACAAAGGCGGCCGGGCGTGGCGCTGGCCACCCCCCTCGTGTGCCGTGCCGGCCTTCATAGTTGCTGCTCGCTAGCAGCACTTGCCCCTACAGTCTGTAACAGGCTACACGGGGGACCTTCGTGTCAAAGTGTGCAACTCTGTGTGTGTGTGGGCAGGCAGAGGAAGTCGAGTGGTGAGCGCGCTGCGCTACGAACCCGGCGACCCGGAGGTTCGATTCCCTGCCACGACCAACACCACTTGCGAATATTTGAACCGGTCCCGGGCCTCCCCTAGATCGACTCGGCCTCTAAAGTAGCGCCTTGGTGTGGTGCGTAAACGTCGCCACTGGGGAGACAAAGGCGGCCGGCGTGGTGCCTGGATCGCACCAAACCAGTGCCCGACCTTCATGGGGGTGCTCTCTAAGGGGCCGTCCATAAATGACGTCACGCACCTAGGAGGGGGTGTCAGACATGTGTGACGAAGGGGGGGGGGGGGGGTTTAGAAATGTGACGTCACATCAAAATGCGAAACTTTAAATAAATATAGACAACGCGTTCTACGTAATTAGATATAATTTTTAATCAATAATTTCTCCTACAACATCAGCGTGCAGCGCCACATTAAATACGCACTACAATGACGATAGTTTAAAGCGATTTGAAGCATGTTTTATTATTTTTTTGGAGGGGGGAGCTTTGTAACGTCATATTTGAGGGGGGGGGCGTGTCTAACTTTTTGTGACGTCGTGTAACGAAGGGGGGGGGGGTTAAAAAATCGTCCAAAATCGCGTGATGTCATTTATGGACGGCCAACTAAGAGGTAACTTTCCCCAGCAGCCTGTGGAGGCTACGTGGGGGACCTTTGCCTGTGCGTGGCGGTTGAGTGTTGACACAGCTGTCGCGCGCCCAACGCACACACACACACAGGTGTAGCTACCCCTCCTCCACCTCCTCATCCACCTCGTCAGTCACCTGCATTGGAAATGTATAATACTCCTATTGATGCTCCTGCTGCTGTTGTGGAGTGGCTCATGCAGCCAGCTATGGCTGCAAGGTTTTGGTAGTACATGTTATGCCATTTATTGTGAAAATTCCGTCAGAGTTCCTATGATTGCTTTTGCATTGCTTTCATGGCTTTATTTTGGTGATTTCGAAAAGTGTATTGGTTTAGCCATGTTTTTTGTTGTAGTACAGAGTTAGACTGATGGCCTTAATCTAAGTTGTCTTGTGGTTGTTGTTGGTTGTTGTTTGACTTGCATCCCACTGGGATTTTTGCACACAACGTTGGTGTACGGTGTTTTTTTCTGCAATATTTTGCTGTCTTTTCTTGGATTTTCTGTTTGCACAGTCACATATTCACTTTAAGATGTTTTTTGTTCATGTTTTTGTTTTTTGTTTATTGCGGTTGCACCCGATTCAAGAGCCGAATGGCTCACAGGGCTATACCTAATACATGAACTTGAACTTGAACCTCATCGTACTACACCCCTCAACATAATGCACCTCATCATACACTCAATTATACACCACCACCTCATCATACACTACCTCATCATACACCTCGTCTTTGCTCATCACACATCTCAATTTAACGCGTAGGCTTTCGCGACCAATATTATTCATAATATAGGTTTTTTTTTTTGGGGTTCAGATCGCGTTATTTATAAATGTGTCGTAACCCTCCACCACCCGACACGGCCAATCGGTAAAAAAATAATTAAATGATGACGTCACCCTGATGCTGCTCTATTTAAGACCGGAAGCAACAGGAGAGCTTCACCATTCTTGCCCGATGAAGCTGATTGTAATTATCAGCGAAACGTCGTGCCACTCAAATTTTAAAATGCTGTTGATTCTCTCTTCAGCATACCGGTGGGCTAAAGAAGTCAACTATTTTGTCACTTTGAAAAACGCGACACATTTTTTACTGTTTGGCCGTGTCGGGTGGTGGAGGGTTTTACGACACATTTATAAATAACGCGATCTGACCCAAAAAAAACCATCTATATTATGAATACATATCCTCATTATACGCCTCAACATCGAGTGCAAGAGTTGTTTGCATAAAACGCCTGGGGAGACAAAGGCGGCCGGGCGTGCTGTTGGCCACCCACCTCATCGTGTGCCCTACCAGACTTAATAGGCGCTCGATAGGGGCCGTCCATAAATGACGTCACGCGATTTTTGACGATTTTTTTACCCCCCCCCCCCCCTCGTCACACGGCGTCACAAAAAGTCAGACCCCCCCCCTCGAATATGACGTCACAAAGCTCTACCCCCCCCCCCCCCCCCAAATAAAATAAAACATGCTTCAAATCGCTTTAAACTATTGTCATTGTAGTGTGTATTTAATGTGGCGCTGCACTCTGATGTTGTAGGAGAAAACATTTATAAAAAGTCTATTAAATTAAGTAGAACGTGTTGCCTATATTTATTTAAAGTTGCGCATTTTGATGTGACGTCACATTTCTCAACCCCCCCCCCTCGTCACACATCGTCACAAATGTCTGACCCCCCCCCCCCTAGGTGCGTGACGTCATTTATGGACGGACCCTTAACAGCACTTTCCCCAACAGTCCGTCGAAGGCTATACGGTGCAGTGTATCTTTGCTTTTGTTCCACGTGGCATAAGGGGCTGAAACGTCACGTACAAGCGTGTGTAGTGACACTGTGTTACACATTTTTATAGATGTATTTATTTGTTCCTGGGCAGTAAGTGTTATTCCCTAATTGCTGATGCCTCAAAAGTGCAGACAATGGCTATTATTCCGCACAAACTTTGCTTTTGTGACCAGAACATTGATATTTTTGAAATGTACCTATTTTCAATGAGAAAACGGGCGATTTTGTGTCTTTTCGTTCACATAAAGTCAGAAAAAAACTACATATGAATCAAAAATAAAATGGATTTATACTAAAGTAATACAAAGATGACTATAAAAGATTTAGACACCAAGGCGCACTACCACATGCGGGACTGGCCACAGCGGACCGAGTTCTCTGTGGGGAGGAACAACGTCAAGTGGGAGCCACTGGTGGACCCCCGGAAGGTGCTGATGCCACCACTACACATCAAATCGGGCCTTATAAAACTATTTGTCAGAGCTGTAGATAAGGAGTCGGCAGCCTTCAAGTACCTTCAAGACTTCTTCCCTAAGCTGTCTGCGGCAAAGGTCAAAGCTGGTGTCTTCGTCGGACCACAGATAAAGAAGATCCTGGAGTGCAATGAATTCCCCAAGAAGCTCACGAGTAAGGAAAAAGCGGCTTGGGACAGCTTTGTCGCAGTGGTTCGTGGCTTCCTGGGCAATCACAAAGTCGAAAACTATGTGGAGTTGAGTTGGTTGAGACTCTAGTGAAGAACTATGGCACAATGGGCTGTAGGATGTCCCTCAAAGTCCATATCATTGATGCTCATCTTGATACATTCAAGGAGAATATGGGAGCGTACTCGGAGGAGCAAGGCGAGCGCTTCCACCAGGATATACTGGACTTTGAACGGCGCTACCAAAGACAGTATAACGAGAACATGATGGGAGACTACATTTGGGGGCTGATTCGTGAAAGTGATTTACAGTATAATCGTAAATATCGAAAAACGACTCACTTCTAAATCTTTTGTAGTATTTTTTTATTACTTTAGTATAAATACATGTTAATTTTGATTCATATGTTGTTTTTCTGACTTTATGTGAACGAAAATAGAAAAAATCGCCCGTTTTCTCATTGAAAATCGGTCAATTTCAAAATATCACTGTCCTGGTCACAAAAGCAAAGTTTGTGGGGAATAATAGCCTTTTTCTATACTTTATAGCCACAAGCAATTACGAAATAACACTTGCTACCCAGGAACAACGATGTTGTTACATCGTGTAATCATCGGGGGCAAGCGGCGTGCGATGACAAACGCGTGCCATGCTGGGTCACCAGTGGTGCGGTTCCGGAAAACCCCCAGGGTCAGAGTTCAGGGAAATCCTCGGTCATGTGGGTTAGGGTCAGGGTTAGGGGTTAGGGTTAAGGATTAGGATCAATGCTTAGGATGAGGGGTTAGGGAATAGGGTCAGGGACTAGGGAAAAAGGTTATGGGTCAAGGTTTGCGAGTTAGGGTTAAGGATTAAAGGTTAGTGCTTAGGATTGTGGTTAGATTTTAGGGGTAAGGGTCAGGGGTTAAGGATTATGGGATAAGGTAAAATGTTAGTGCTTAGGGATAGGTTATGATTAGGTTGTAAGCGTTAAGCTCAGGAGTTAGGGTTAGGGATCAGGGCTTCTGTTTAATTACTTAAGATTAAGGGTTCGAGATTAGGGTCAATGAATTGAGCGACGAAGTGATGATTATATTTCGATGCAAAGCTTTCGTGACTGCAGGGATTCATCTTCTTGGTTCTTTCGGTAAAGTCACGTAGAAGGGAAGTAATAAAATAATAAAATAAAACATAATAAAATAATTCTCACGACGTTTCGGCCACAACGCAAGCAGCCGTCCTCAGGTGAAGAACATGTCTGTCATTTAGACTCTGTCTTCTCATTTAGACTCTGTCATCTCATTTAGACTCTGTCTTCTCGACAGACATGTTCTTCACCTGAGGACGGCTGCTTGCGTTGTGGCCGAAACGTCGTGAGAATTATTTTATTATGTTTTATTTTTATTATTTTATTACTTCCCTTCTACGTGACTTTACCGAAAGAACCAAGAAGAAGTGATGATTATGTTTAAGATATTATTGGTTCTTTAGGTAAAGTCCCTTCTACGTGACTTTACCGAAAGAACTAAGAATATGAATACCTGCAGTCACGAAAGCTTTAAATCGAAATTTATGTTTTAGATACTCTTTGGTTCTTTCAGTAAATAATAAATTAAATACTAGCATACGACGTTTTGATTGCAACACAAGCAATCATCATCAGGTATAAACGAAATATAAACACAAATCTAGTATACTTAGAAATGTAATGTAATACAACAGAGAGTCAGATAACATAACAGTCAACACCCTACCTGGTTGATTACGTTCTTCCTGAGAATGCTAAATTTGAGAGAGAGATAAAACACAGAACCAGAGACATATAGACAGACATATAAGTAGAGACAGATATCACAGAGATACATAGAGAGAAACGTACATAGGCTTATGTACGTCTCTCTCTCTATGTATCCCTCTCGAAAATTTAGCATTCTCAGGAAGAACGTAATCAACCAGGTAGGGTGTTGACTGTTCTGTTATCCGACTCTCTGTTGTATTACATTACATTTCTAAGTATACTAGATTTGTGTTTCTATTTCATTTATACCTGATGATGATTGCTTGTGTTGCAATCGAAACGTCGTATGCTATTGTTTAATTTATTATTTTATCTTTATACGTCACTTTATCGAAAGAACCAAAGAGTAATTCCTGCAGTCACGAAAGCTCCAAATTAAATTATGTTTTAGATGTTTGGGATTCGGGTTCAGGATTACGGCTGAAGGTTTTAGTGGTTCGGGTTAAGGGTTTCGAGATCGAGGCCCGATTCAAGCGTGCTAGGCTTAGGCTCTTAAGCGTTTGGGGTCACGCCATCCGGGGTGAGTGCAGAAAGGTCCGGGCAGTCACGGGGGGAGGGGAGGGAGCTGCGATGAGTCGCCGTGGGGGAGTTTCGCTCACACGGGGTTAGTGAAGCGAGTGTCACTCCTTCGCCCGCCACCGGGTCTGGATTGTTAGTTTGCCGCTAGCAAGTGGCCTCGTTGATGAGCCACTTTTTTGAGCTATGTCACTTGTGGTGGACAGTTCGCTTAGGAAAATCTTTTTTAACAGCTCTCAAATGGGCTTTACCTGATAAGATGAAAAAAATATAACAGTTTAGTTTTATGTTTAACACGTAGGCTTTCGCGACCAATGTTATTCATAATCAACGTTTTTGGGTTTAGATCGCGTTTATTTATAAATGTGTCGTAACCCTCCACCACCCGACACGGCCAATCAGTAAAAAATGTGTCACGTTGACAAAGACAAATAGTTCACTGCTTTAGCCCACCGGTGTGTTGAAGCCACAACATTTACAATTTGAGTACGACGTTTCGCTGGTAATTGCGATTTAAAGGTTTTTATTAACTTCTCAGCGGGTACAAGGAAAACCAAAGAGAGTACTGAAAACCACTCCTTCCCAGGCGCCCCGGTTGGCCCCTTCGAGTCTCCGTCACATCCGCGGGCTCCACCCACATACAATGCAACAAAAAAGCTCGCCGCCATAACGCACACCGCCCCGTTCCCCTTATTTACATTCATCACCACCATTCACCCATGCGCTGCTCCATCACATCGCCTTCCCCCGATCGAACACGTACATTCCTCGCCCACACGACTTAGCAGGCCGGCTAAAATGTGCATGGCCATCCTTCACTATCCCTTCCCTATACCCGCCGGTCCCCTTGCTACCCCACCCCGGGTAGGGGCCACTTCCACTTCACACCTGCGGCCTGGTATCCCAGCCTAACCCGGTCTACTTCCATCACCCTTTCTAGCAACCTCCTTGCCCAGTAGCACACCTCCAACGGTGATATAGGGGACCCATCCAACTCTTTTCTGCGAGCTCCCCACAAGGCCTCCTTTGTCGCGCCTATTATGGCCCACGTTCGATCTCTGTCATCTCCCCGCACCTCCCTTAAGACTCCCCACATAATGTCCTGACTTATCACCTGCGACGGGTAAAACCAGGACAACAGCGGACTGCTCAGTCTCCACACCTCCTGTGCGAAGGGACACTTCACCATGACGTGCACCGCCTCCTCATCTGTGTTGCAGCCCCTCGGGCATTTGGGCGAACGTGCCATTCGGCGAGAAAACATGAAGCCCCTCGTCTCCAATCTATCCCACACCGCCAACCAGGACAGATCTCTCTGTTCTTTTGTGAGCGCCGTTGATGAAGTGTTCCTCCACACTTGACGGTACATAGTCCTCTTCGCGCCCATCACCCCCTCGCAGGCCTCCCCTTCGTTTACTTTGGCCAATACCTCCTTGGAGTTCCACGGTCCCCCTCTCTGACTCAAATTGTACACTTTTATGTAGTCACCCACCGCCGCATTCAGCCATCCTTGTGGCCAGGCCAAGGGCGTGCCCGCCGGTAATTGGGTCATCCCAAGCCCCCTCAGGAGCCACATCAGGCGATACCTTAAATAACATGCGGCCTTCCCCCGGGGCTCTTCGGAAAAGAATAACCTCAAAGTGTTGCACACAAAAATTGAGGACAGCACACGTGCAATATTTGGGGCACCCTTCCCCCCGTTCTCGACACGTTTACACATCACCACTCTCTTCACTCTATCCATCCCGCCTCCCCAAATGAATTTAAACAACATCGATTGCAGGATTCTTGCCTCCCTCCTACCTGGCGGGTACACATATGCGAGGTAGTTGAGTGTTGGTAAAACCACCACCCTCACTACCAGAATCCTCCCTTCCATCGTGAGCCGTCTCCCGGCCCACTTGCCTAACTGTCCCTTTACCTGCTTTATCCTCCCGTCCCAGTTTCGTTCCGCCGACCTTTCTCGGCAAAAGGACACTCCCAAGACCTTGACTTCCTCCGTCTTTATCCCCAACTCAGGCGGCCGACCCTCAAATAGTCTCGGGTCCCCGAAGGCCATCAATTCGCTCTTCCTCGCATTCACCTTCAAGCCGGAGGCCAGGCCGAAGCGGTTTGTCTCCTTCATGGCCCCCCACACTGATGCCACGTCCCTACAGAGCACGACTACGTCATCCATATATAGCGCCACCTTCCCCTGTTCCTTATTCCCGGGGATGGTCACTCCCTTAATCTCCTCATTGTTTCTTATTGCCTGTGCAAGGGGTTCCATACACATTACAAATAGAACCACGGACATCGGGCACCCCTGTCTCACCCCTGACTCTACTGGAATTGTCCCCGAGAGCTCCCCATTTATCAGTAGTCTGGTCTTGAGCCCTTGGTAAAGACGCCTCACCCAATCGACCAAGGGTCCCCTCACTCCTATTTTTTCCAACACTGCGAACATATACTCGTGCGAGAGGCGGTCGAAAGCCTTCTCAAGATCCAGGCTAAGAAGCCCTAGGGGGCATCCCCTCTCTCCTTCTACCTCTATTGCCTCCCTTAATAAAATCAGGGAGTCCGAAATCCTTCTTCCTGGCACCGCACACGTCTGGTCGGGTTCGATTACTCCCTCCACCACCTTCCCCAGTCGCGTCGCAGCTATTTTTGCCATAATCTTGTAGTCCGAGTTCAGGAGCGTAACTGGACGCCAGTTTCCCAACTCTCTCCGGTCCCCCTTCTTATACATCAGTATGATGAGCCCCTCACACATTTCTTCTGGCACCAGTCCACCCTCCAGCATTTCCCTATACATCTGCAGCATGTCCCCTTTCATTAAATCCCAGAATGTAATATAGAATTCTGCTGGAATTCCATCCAGTCCTGGCGTCCTATTCTTATTCTGCCTCCTCACTGCCTCCTCCACTTCCTCCATCTGGATCCTCCCTCCCAGTACCTCTGGGTTCTTAACCTCATGTCTTAGCTCCCCTAGTAGTGCCTCCCTTATTCCCTTATCCGTTCCCTTCCTCCCATACAACTCCCCATAGTACTCCTCCGCTATCTCTATCATACCCTCTGTCGTTGCCTGCCTGCCTCTGACCGGACTCACCAATTCCCTAAGTGTGTTGTCTCCTGCCTTGCATTTCTTAAAGAAGAAACTCGTACATTTCTCTCCCTGTTCCGTTTCCCTGACCCTTGCCCTGTATGCCATTTGTTTGACTCTTTTCTCCAATACCGAGGATAACCTTCCCTTCAATCTCCGTATATCCTCACCCACCGGGAATCCCAGCTCAAGTAACCTGTGCTTCTTCTCGATTCTAGCGTTCCACAGCTGCAGTTCCCTGTTTACACTCCTCCTTCTACTATGTGTCTGGAAGAGGGCCTTTATCCGTCCCTTCACCATGCTCCACCACTCCACCCTCGTGGCAAAGCATTCCTGCAGGGTCGTCCAGTCTTTGTACTTCCTTACAAAGTCTTCCACAACCCTTCTGTCTTCCAACAGGCTCACATTCATTTTCCAGGTTCCCTTCCCCATCTTCAGGCCACCTGGAATACCGAGCTTTGCCTTCACCAAATTGTGATCTGACAAGGGGAAGGGTTCCAGGTCTGCTCCATCCACCTTCACATTGGCAGACACAAAGATGAAATCTATTCGTGATTGCCTTCTACCACCCTTATCCGACCACGTGTATCCCGGTCTCACCGGGTGTACCTTTCTGAAGGTGTCAGTCATTTTAAAATCCTCTATCAGCTCCTTCAACTTCCTAGAGGAAGGATCGAGCCTCCTCCTCCCAGCCACCGATAATAGGTCTGCCAGGCACAACGGGCAGTTAAAATCACCCCCCATTATGACTTGCCGTCTCGTCACGAGTAGGGTCGCTACATTATTCCATAGGTCCACTCTTTCTGTGCACGTCGTGGGGGCGTACACATTTATTAGTCTCAGGTTTGCCTCTCCATAAGACACGTCCACATAATGGAGGCGGCCCGGGATCACCTCTTGGGACCCGACTATCTGTATACCCCTCCTGCCTAGGAGGGTAACCACCCCCGTGCATCGATTTTCATTACTCCCGGACCAAAAGTAGTAGCCATCCCAGCTCTCCAACAGCTCCTCCCGGCCCAGGGTGTATGGTAGGTGGCATTCCTGGAGGAAGACCACCTCCCACTTGGTAGCCTGTAGCAGTTGTATTATTGCTCCTCTTCTCCCCTTTCCCTTCAAGCTCCTCACATTTACGGACGCCACAGAAAGTTCCATGTTGGAATGTGTCTCAGTCCGAAGTGGCCTTCTCCGCTTGCCCTCCGTAACCATCTTCATTCGCCAGTTCCCGCAATTTCATTTTGCCCCTTGTTCTCAAGGGTTTCCCCCTGCGCGGGCTCTCCACCCTTTCCTCTATCCCCTCCCTCGAGGCCTCTGTGTCCAGCGAAGAGTCCGAGGATTCCGTGCTGCCTAAAGGGGCGCCTCTTTTTGGGGCTCTCCGTATCCTCCTTTTCCTTCCGATTGGTCCCTCCCATGTCTCGCTACCGCCTTCCTCCTGCTGTTGTTCCCCTTTTCCTTCATCCTCCTCCACCGCCTCCGCCCAGTTTTCCACGGTCGTCTCGGAGATGCTGCCCATGCCGTCGCTCCCCTCCCCCGCCAGCCCCTCTTCCTGCTCGCTCGATGTCGATTCTGCTCTTTTTGCATGCCTCTCCCCTTCTCCCCCTCCATCCGTCGCTGGTGGTTGCTGCTCAGCCACCTCCCCACGTCCTTCCCTCACCAGTTCCTTATCCAGGTCCAGTTTGGTCCCACCCCCTTCCTCATCCCTCGCTCCTCTTACCCTATACACCCTAACCTTGTTGGCGTACGACTCCGGACAATTTTTGTACAGGTGTTCTCGGCTACCGCAGAGGTTACATTGTGCCGGAACACTGCATTCTTCTACCTCGTGGTCCAGTGCCTTGCATCTATAGCAGACTTTTGTCTTGCACACTGCAGCCAGGTGACCGCTGCCCCCACACCTCCTACACAGTTTAGGTTGTCCGGCATACACAACATATCCCCGGTTGCCTCCTATGTTCAGGGCACTCGGGATGTGTCTCAAGGTCCCTCCCTCTGTTTTCAGCCGCACCCTCCATTGTCTTGCCCCTGTCCATATCCCCACTGAGTCCCTCACCTTTTTACAGCCCGACAGTACCGAGCAGTGCTGTCTTAGCCAGACCTCCACGTCGTGGTCATGTAGGGCTTCATTGTATAGGAAAATAGTCACCACCTTCGTGTCCAGCTCTGGTAACAGTTGTAGCTTCATTGACATCAATGGCTTCTCCTCCGCCTTTTCCTCGAAGCGGGTCATAAATCTTTGTAGCAGGGGGCTTGAGTTGAAGCTTACATCAAACGCCCTCCCTCCCGGCAGAGTTATCAAACAGTACAAGTCTGTCGGCTCTATTTGTAGCAAGCCCATCATTATTGACCGTACAAAGGTCGCTCGGTCGATGGTCACTTCTTCTGCTACCTCGTCCTTCATCATTACTCTGACGCAATTATGTCGTTTGACATGAGGTGGTGTCAGACTCACCCCTGCCCCGCCTCGCCATTTCCCGTCTCGTTCCAGGGGCCTCCCAGCTCCCACCGGTCCAGCGTCCACTGTCACGTTCTCCCTCCGGGCCTCCCCTTGCCCCAGGGTTGCTGGGGTCTCTCTGGCTTCATTCCACACCCTCCACTCGGGGGCCCCCGCATCTCTGCGTCCGGACAACGTACCTTTTTCTCCTCGGCCTCCCTCACCCACTCCATCAGCTCCCGCCCTCCCATCCAGTTCCTCCATCCTCTCCTTCTGCCGTGCCTCCGCCACGTTCCCCTCCATCCATCTCCCTGCCTCCTCCACGCATCCCCCTGCTGCCAGCGGGTCGGTCTGGTTGCCCCAGTCCCCACCGGCAGCGTAGGTGGTGTCGGTGGCCCTCTGCTTTCGCCGCGTCTTCTTCTTGTCTCCTGCAGTCACCGTCTGGCCGACTCTGTCGTCCCAGGCTCCCTCAGCAGTGCAGGTGGCATTCATTTCTCTTGACGCACTCCCTGCTTCCTTTTCATCTGCTGCGAGCATAAGCTGGGCTGCTCGGTCATCCCGGTCTCCTTCAGCAACTCGGGTGGCTCTCGTGGTCCTTGACTCTCGCCGTTTCCCCTCTTCGTCTGTTGCAATTTCCGTCTCCATTCTCCAGCAGTCCCCGCTTCTTGGCAGCGTGGTCATCCCTGTCCACACGGTCAGGGCCCTCGCAGGCCTCGGGGCTGGTGGCTCGGTCTCACTTGAGATCCGGACGGGCTGGAAGGATCACCTCGATGCTCCTGGTGTCTCCCCTGGCAAGCCAGGGTGGTTTCCCCCTCATCGGGCAATTCGCCAGAATGGTGAGGCTCTCCTGTGTCTCCCGTTCTTATATAGAGCAGCAGCAGGGTGACGTCATCATTAACTCATTAACTCATCAGGTGCCAAGATTCAAGGGGGGAGTGATTGTAATTATATACTAGATTAGTAATCAGGCTATTGTTACGATGCGAGTTGTAGATTAGTAATCATTTGGAATGTGTTTTATTGTGATTATGCTACATTAGTAATCAGTTAGTGGTTGTTTCCCTTATAAGTAATTGTAATGTATCTTATTTAATAATACGCTTCCAGGCCGCACTAAGCCTGTAGCTGTCTGAGCGATTAAAGTTATTTCTGTTTCTCTCAATTTCAATCGATTCTCTAATTAGTCTTTGCCAGTAGTAACTAGTTTTACACAACACTTCCACGTTGTCAAAATCAATTGAGTGTCCCTGTTGGCATGCATGTTCTGCTACTGCCGACAGTTGTGTTTGTGATAGTTTAATATTTCTCTGGTGTTCTTTTAGTCTTACACTAACGTTACGCCCTGTCTGTCCAATATAGCATCTGCCACATACACAATTAATCCGATATACACCTTCTGTTGATAATTTAGGTAATTCGTCTTTAGTGCACGTTACTAGTTGTTGAATTTTGTGTACTGTACCAAATCTTACTGTAATGTTTTGCTTTTGCAAAACACGGGCTAATTTATCAGTTACTCCTGAGATAAATGGTATTTTTATTGTTTTAATAATCTGATCGCTTTCAGCAGTGTTGCTTTGCGATCGTGATTTGGCTTTTAGTGCTCTGTTAATTTGAGCATTATTGTAGCCATTCTGTCTTAGTGCTTCTTTAACATGTTTAATCTCTCTCACTAGACTTTCACCATCTCAACAGAAGGTGTATATCGGATTAATTGTGTATGTGGCAGATGCTATATTGGACAGACAGGGCGTAACGTTAGTGTAAGACTAAAAGAACACCAGAGAAATATTAAACTATCACAAACACAACTGTCGGCAGTAGCAGAACATGCATGCCAACAGGGACACTCAATTGATTTTGACAACGTGGAAGTGTTGTGTAAAACTAGTTACTACTGGCAAAGACTAATTAGAGAATCGATTGAAATTGAGAGAAACAGAAATAACTTTAATCGCTCAGACAGCTACAGGCTTAGTGCGGCCTGGAAGCGTATTATTAAATAAGATACATTACAATTACTTATAAGGGAAACAACCACTAACTGATTACTAATGTAGCATAATCACAATAAAACACATTCCAAATGATTACTAATCTACAACTCGCATCGTAACAATAGCCTGATTACTAATCTAGTATATAATTACAATCACTCCCCCCTTGAATCTTGGCACCTGATGAGTTAATGAGTTAATGATGACGTCACCCTGCTGCTGCTCTATATAAGAACGGGAGACACAGGAGAGCCTCACCATTCTGGCGAATTGCCCGATGATGCTGGTTGCAATTACCAGCGAAACGTCGTACTCAAATTGTAAATGTTGTGGCTTCAACACACCGGTGGGCTAAAGCAGTGAACTATTTGTCTTTGTCAACGTGACACATTTTTTACTGATTGGCCGTGTCGGGTGGTGGAGGGTTACGACACATTTATAAATAAACGCGATCTAAACCCAAAAACGTTGATTATGAGTTTAGTTTTATTCGTATACGAGTTCATGAAGCCTGTCTTTTGCAGGCAAAAGTTTTCAATAAATATAATAATTAAGGTGATATGATTATTTTATTACAATTTATATCTACAATCAGACACTAACAACTACACAAAAAATAGTATTTTTCCGCGTAAAAAAATAAAATAGTTGACAACTTCATTCAACTTATATTTAAAGACGTACCCATCGGAAACCGCTCAATTTAAATATTCCGTTTTTTTTTATAAGAACGAACACAACATTATTGGCGTAATAGTCTGTGAGTGGGAAGTTCTTATCTTTGACAGTTTTCGAATGATTCAGATTTGAGCATCATAAAATACGGATTTTTTTTCGTTCAAAACTGCTTGAATCCGAAATATCTCGAAAACAATCAAAGATAGAACAATAGTTCTAGCTGTAGTTTCATTTTCTGTTTAACGCTCTATCAAAGGGAAAAAAACCCGCCATCTTATATTTTGAACGGTTTATGAATGACGCACGGACGTATTCATGGGGCACTTAAAATTGAGATTTTGGGGGCCTTAAATGAAACATCGCGAAAATTTCTGATGTTTCTGTTGTTTGTGTCATTAAAGCTACTTGCGTACCACATCTCAGCTTTCTACATTGTCTGGAAGTACCCTAGAGGTTTTGAGACTATACAGATTCAGCTCGTTATATAGCCTTGATCAAAATACATCCGCAGGAGATGGAACGAAGCCATTGCAGGAATGTGTGGTATGGTGATGACGTGATGCCTTCATCCAGCAGTGGCTAAATCACGGTCGATGCTGCTGCTGCTGATGATGATGATGCCACGATGCATTCCGTGCCCCGGTCACATCTGATAACGCGAGGTGTGGCGAAGCCTCGCAATCACACGGGATCATCAGCAGCTCACTCTCTGCAAACAGACTTCATGCGCCATCCGATATCATCAAGGCCGTTGTGAAGTGAATGTAATCTACCCCCAGCATCATCAAAACGAGGTACCTAGACCGCGAGATACCACGACAGCTCCCCTCTCATCTCACTCTACTCCTCTCCACGCACTCTCCTGCCTCTCTCTTCTCATCTCACTCTACTCCCCTCCACGCACTCCCCTGCCTCTCCCCTCTCATCTCACTCCTCTGCCCTCCACACACTCTCCTACCTCTCCCCTTTCATCTCACTCTACTGTACTCCACGCACTCTCCTACCTCTCCCCTCTCATCTCACTCTACTCCCCTCCACGCACTCTCCTACCTCTCCCCTCTCATCTCACTCTACTCCTCTCCACGCACTCTCCTGCCTCTCTCTTTTCATTTCACTCCACTCCCCTCCACACACTCTCCTACCTCTCCCCTCTCATCTCACTCTACTGTACTCCACGCACTCTCCTGCCTCTCCCTTCTCATCTCACTCCCCTCCACTCACTCTCCTACCTCTCCCCTCTCATCTCACTCTACTCCCCTCCACGCACTCTCCTGCCTCTCCCCTCTCATCTCACTCTACTCCCCTCCACGCACTCTCCTACCTCTCCCCTCTCATCTCACCCTACTCCCCTCCACGCACTCTCCTGCCTCTCCCCTCTCATCTCACTCGACTCCCCTCCACGCACTCTCCTACCTCTCCCCTCTCATCTCACCCTACTCCCCTCCACGCACTCTCCTACCTCTCCCCTCTCATCTCACTCCACTCCCCTCCACGCACTCTCCTGCCTCTCCCTTCTCATCTCACTCCACTCCCCTCCACGCACTCCCCTGCCTCTCCCCTCTCATCTCACTCCACTCCCCTCCACGCACTCTCCTGCCTCACCCTTCTCATCTCACTCTACTCCCCTCCACGCATTCTCCTGCCTCTCCCCTCTCATCTCACTCTACTCCCCTTCATGCACTCTCCTGCCTCTCCCCTCTCATCTCACTCGACTCCCCTCCACGCACTCTCCTGCCTCTCCCCTCTCATCTCACTCTACTCCCCTCCACGCACTCTCCTACCTCTCCCCTCTCATCTCACTCGACTCCCCTCCACGCACTCTCCTACCTCTCCCCTCTCATCTCACTCTACTCCCCTCCACGCACTCTCCTGCCTCTCCCCTCTCATCTCACTCCACTCCCCTCCACACTCTCATACCTCTCCCATCTCATCTCACTCCACTCCCCTCCACTCACTCTCCTGCCTCTCTCTTCTCATTTCACTCCACTCCCCTCCACGCACTCTCCTGCCTCTCTCTTCTCATCTCACTCCACTCCCCTCCACGCACTCTCCTGCCTCTCTCTTCTCATCTCACTCCACTCCCCTCCACGCACTCTCCTGCCTCTCCCCTCTCATCTCACTCTACTCCCCTCCACGCACTCTCCTGCCTCTCCCCTCTCATCTCACTCCACTCCCCTCCACGCACTCTCCTACCTCTCCCCTCTCATCTCACTCCCCTCCACGCACTCTCCTGCCTCTCACTTCTCCTTTTAGAAGCAACACTTGTATTTGTAACACCGTCTCACACAAAGGGGTAACTGCCCCTTCACCAGACTACAGCGAGTTACTGCTACGAAGGGTCGATCCCTCACACGGGTCTCTGATCACGTGGTTGCCTCGTAGGATGGAGAGCTGTGCGTAGTGCCCGCACTATCCCGGTGCTCGCGAAGCCTCGCGAGGACTGGTGCTACACACAGCCACCCACACGGTGCTGTCCCCACGAGGGCTGTGTCACACACAGCCACCCACATGGTGCTGTCCCCACTAGGGCTGTGTCACACACTGCCTCCCACACGGTGCTGTCCCCACTAGGGCTGTGTCACACACAGCCTCCCACACGGTGCTGTCCCCTCTAGGGCTGTGTCACACACAGCCACCCACATGGTGCTGTCCCCACTAGGGCTGTGTCACACACAGCCTCCCACATGGTGCTGTCCCCACTAGGGCTGTGTCACACACAGCCACACACACGGTGATGTCCCCGCTAGGGCTGTGTCACACAGCCACCCACACGGTGCTGTCCCCACTAGGGCTGTGTCACACACAGCCTCCCACATGGTGCTGTCCCCACTAGGGCTGTGTCACACACAGCCTCCCACACGGTGCTGTCCCCACTAGGGCTGTGTCACACACAGCCTCCCACACGGTGCTGTCCCCACTAGGGCTGTGTTACACACAGCCTCCCACATGGTGCTGTCCCCACTAGGGCTGTGTCACACACAGCCACCCACACGGTGCTGTCCCCTCTAGGGCTGTGTCACACACAGCCACCCACACGGTGCTGTCCCCACTAGGGCTGTGTCACACACAGCCACACACACGGTGCTGTCCCCACTAGGGCTGTGTCACACACAGCCTCCCACACGGTGCTGTCCCCTCTAGGGCTGTGTCACACACAGCTACTCACACGGTGCTGTCCCCTCTAGGGCTGTGTCACACACAGCCTCCCACACGGTGCTGTCCCCACTAGGGCTGTGTCACACACAGCCACTCACACGGTGCTGTCCCCACTAGGGCTGTGTCACACACAGCCTCCCACACGGTGCTGTCCCCTCTAGGGCTGTGTCACACACAGCTACCCGCACGGTGCTGTCCCCTCTAGGGCTGTGTCACACACAGCTACCCGCACGGTGCTGTCCCCTCTAGGGCTGTGTCACACACAGCCACACACACGGTGCTGTCCCCTCTAGGGCTGTGTCACACACAGCCACACACACGGTGCTGTCCCCACTAGGGCTGTGTCACACACAGCCACCCACACGGTGCTGTCCCCTCTAGGGCTGTGTCACACACAGCCACACACACGGTGCTGTCCACGCTAGGGCTGTGTCACACACAGCCACCCACACGGTGCTGTCCACGCTAGGGCTGTGTCACACACAGCCACCCACACGGTGCTGTCCCCACTAGGGCTGTGTCACACACAGCCACACACACGGTGCTGTCCCCCCTAGGGCTGTGTCACACACAGCCACCCACACGGTGCTGTCCCCGCTAGGGCTGTGTCACACACAGCCTCCCACACGGTGCTGTCCCCGCTAGGGCTGTGTCACACACAGCCACCCACACGGTGCTGTCCCCACTAGGGCTGTGTCACACACAGCCTCCCACACGGTGCTGTCCCCTCTAGGGCTGTGTCACACACAGCCACCCACACGGTGCTGTCCCCGCTAGGGCTGTGTCACACACAGCCACCCACACGGTGCTGTCCACACTAGGGCTGTGTCACACACAGCCAACCACACGGTGCTGTCCCCACTAGGGCTGTGTCACACACAGCCACACACACGGTGCTGTCCCCTCTAGGGCTGTGTCACACACAGCCACCCACACGGTGCTGTCCCCACTAGGGCTGTGTCACACACAGCCACCCACACGGTGCTGTGTCCACTAGGGCTGTGTCACACACAGCCACACACACGGTGCTGTCCCCACTAGGGATGTGTCACACACAGTCACACACACGGTGCTGTCCCCGCTAGGGCTGTGTCACACACAGTCACCCACACGGTGCTGTCCCCCCTAGGGCTGTGTCACACACAGCCACACACACGGTGCTGTCCCCACTAGGGATGTGTCACACACAGCCACCCACACGGTGCTGTCCCCACTAGGGCTGTGTCACACACAGCCACCCACACGGTGCTGTCCCCACTAGGGCTGTGTCACACACAGCCACTCACACGGTGCTGTCCCCACTAGGGCTGTGTCACACACAGCCACTCACACGGTGATGTCCCCACTAGGGCTGTGTCACACACAGCCACCCACACGGTGCTGTCCCCACTAGGGCTGTGTCGCACACAGCCACACACACGGTGCTGTCCCCACTAGGGCTGTGTCACACACAGCCACACACACGGTGATGTCCCCACTAGGGCTGTGTCACACACAGCCTCCCACACGGTGCTGTCCCCTCTAGGGTTGTGTCACACACAGCCACCCACAGGGTGCTGTCCCCACTAGGGCTGTGTCACACACAGCCACACACACGGTGCTGTCCCCACTAGGGCTGTGTCACACACAGCCACACACACGGTGATGTCCCCACTAGGGCTGTGTCACACACAACCTCCCACACGGTGCTGTCCCCTCTAGGGTTGTGTCACACACAGCCACCCACAGGGTGCTGTGTCCACTAGGGCTGTGTCACACACAGCCACCCACAGGGTGCTGTGTCCACTAGGGCTGTGTCACACACAGCCACCCACAGGGTGCTGTGTCCACTAGGGCTGTGTCACACACAGCCACCCACAGGGTGCTGTGTCCACTAGGGCTGTGTCACACACAGCCACCCACACGGTGCTGTGTCCACGATGTAGGAACTTCGAATGGCACGGCACTTCCGTCCGGCACCAGACAGTGACATCCCCGGTGTCACTACATATTTAACACACCGTAAAAAAATTTTTGCAGCAGTGTGTGTGTGTGTGTGCGGTGTACGTACAGCCAGCCGACACGTCTCGCCTGCAGAGCTGTTGACGGCAAAGTGATGTTAGCGAGCACCTCTGGAGGCTCGTACGACACACCACGCCCGACCGCCTTTGTGTCCCCCGGTGCCGATGTTGATTGCTCACACCACCAGGTGCTCATTCATGGCTGAGTCGAACTCGGGCAAGAGGGGAGGGCCACTGCCGGTTCAAATATTTCATCGCAGTATATTTTTTATGCCGCGAGCAGGAATCAAAGATTCGGGCTCATCGGAGTCCCTGGCACAGCGCACTCACCACAACGCCACCGCTCCCCACACAACAACAACAACAGCAGCCGTTCGCCACTAAGCGGCGGTGACTTCACCACGGCGCTTGTGCCAGACTAGGTGCACTTTCAGGCCGCTTGAAATGTCGAACACCCGCTGGCAGGAGTCACGGGACAGACTCGGGTGCCATGGTTGACGCTGGTGGTGAGTAACTGTTTGTTGATGATGATGATGGCTCAAGTTATCATGAAACCAGCGGTTCTTAACCTTTAGAGCCGCCGGGTTCTCAGAAAGGGGCATTTCTAGCACCCACAGGTGAAGAATCACTCATTTAAACTGATACAAATTCAAATGTACGATGCAAGGCCGTAGCCATGGAGTCAACATTGGGGGGGACCAAATCTTCCAGACAAAAAAATCTAAATTTTAAAACAAATTTTCTGCCTAAAATATAAAAAAAAATTCACTAACACATGTGATGGACTTTTTATTTATTTTTTACAATAATGTGTAATAGTGTATTATATTACATTGCTCTGTTTTTTCCTTTTTAACATTTTCTTGTTTCATTGTATGTAATGGCAGAGATTAGGGATTTAAAAAGTACAAACATAACCACAATCATATGAACAGACATCTATGCATTGTTATATGAACACAAGTCCAGATATTGTGGCCAAGGTTTAGCAAATAGTTTTTATTTAAATCGCATAACAATGATATATATTTAAAATATTGTTTATAGCAATATATGGGGCGGGGGACATTTTGAGCATATTTGAATATTGGGGGGGATGACAATATATATTATAATTACGGCCTTGGTCTGATGATGATAATGATCAGGGCGGACAACGCGGAGATGGAGCGATTTGATGAGCTCATCAACACACACGCACGCTCGCTATCCATGCGCGCAGGCAAAGCAACGGCGCAAAGAGATGGGGAAGAGGGGGGGAGCTAGAGGGGGGGGGTGGAGGTTGACAGACACCCACCACGTCTCGTTTCGTGCCCAACGCCGGGCACACGATTCTATCGTCGGCACGGCTGGCTTCTCAAGACCCCCCGCCCCCGGGGACACGGGCGCACGCCCGGGCAACGACCACGTGAGCCGAGGCACCCTGCAGACAACTCCTCGCTTGACGCACTGCGGATACAGCAGTGAGGGTTGGTGGGTCACCGCCGCAAATGAAACTCCCTTCGCCGTGTGCGTCGGGGAGATGCCATCATACCCCCCCCCCACCTCCGGCTCGCAAGTGGTCGCTCTCATCTCCCATCTGTTTTTGTTCCCGTCTGTGCGGCGGGGGATAGATCGTTGCTCCCTCACTCGCGCGCGAGGCGTGGGGTTGTCTCCGGGTGTTCTGTTTTCCTCCCCCCACGCGGCGTAACCGAACACGACTCGTCATTCGCTGGGGGTGTTAAACGTCCCTCCTGACAAAAAAAATATCCGAATCTTTACTTCTATTGAAGGAAAATCCGATGAGCTATGAGGATATTCTTCACAGATATGTCAGTATAAAAGAGTCCAACGACTCAGTGTGACTTCAATAGATAAATACGTGTATTATTATTGTGTCCTGATTCTGCCCCCTATATTCCTATACGTATGTCCATACACAGGATTGGAGGAACATGGGATTTAAAAGTCAGATAATATCTTGATGACTTAAAGCTTTCGTGACTGCAGGAATTCATATTCTTGGGTCTTTCGGTAAAGTCACATAGATAGGTTCAAAGAAAATAACAAAAGTAACAAAGAACTACGACGTTTCGATCGCGACACAAGCGGTCGTCATCAGGGAAAAGGGGGTTAGCTTCCGAGGCAAACCGTTTATAAACAGTTTGCGTTGGAAGCTAAAGGGAAACGTGGTAATCTTTTGTTATTTTTGTTATTTTCTTTGAACCTATCTACGTGACTTTACCGAAAGACCCGAGAATAGAGTCAGGTCATAGTCAAGAGATGTTCTTTCTTTGCTGTTCCTGACCGATTTACAGCCCAGCGCCAAATTTCGATGTAAAGCTTTCGTGACTGCAGAGATTTATCTTCTTGGTTCTTTCGGTAAAGTCACGTAGAAGGGAAATAATAAAATAATAAAAATAAAACATAATAAAATAATTCTCACGACGTGACTAATCCCATATCTGCATTTCCCATAAATATGCTAAATTCCTCTTGATATGCAAATTATTTTGTCAAGGCGCTCTTCCCCCTCCAACCCAGCTTAAATAGACGCTCCAAGCCTGGGGTATTTCATTCAGACGCTGTCTTCCCGACAGACCTGTTCTTCACCTGAGGACGGCTGCTTGCGTTGTGGCCGAAATGTCGTGAGAATTATTTTATTATGTTTTATTTTATTTTATTATTTCCCTAAAACATAATAAAATAATATTTTTTTATTATGTTTTATTTTTTTTATTTTATTATTTCCCTTCTACGTGACTTTACTGAAAGAACCAAGAAGATGAAGTACAGAGCCAGTTATGGAAATTCCAAATTCCCATGGCGGGGTCGAGTTTATCCACAGGACAACCACACAGTTGACCTCCATGCAAAGCGAAAATCGTTATTTTTTATTGACCCCATCGATATGATTAATTTAGGCGTATTATTGAATATGAATAAGGTTACTTCGGGACTCCAGTGGTAGTGCCTTATGCCGATCATCCCGACATCAAGCCAGCATATAGCATCAGGAAAACATTCCTGCGGAGGGAGCTGGAAAGAAACGTTTTGTTGCTCGGTCAATGGCCTGCAGGGTCAACGGCGGCGTGGTGTATTCCGCAAATATGGCCGACTGTGAGGGCGGGCACAAGCCGTCGTGAGTAGGTTAAACGTTGAGTTTTATAAGGGCACCACGGGGTGACCAGCCCCTCCCCACCCAGCCCCACCCCTCCCACCCAGTCCCAACCTCCCCACCCAGCCCCTCCCCACCCAGCCCCTCCCCACCCAGCCCCTCCCTCCCCACCCGGCCCCTCCCTGCACGACGGACACAATAATCCCCTGTGGGCTGGTGTAACCAGTAGGTTCCTACCAGTAAAACCAGCAGCTGTTAAAGGGAAGATTGCCTCTGGGACAAAGATCAGTGCTGCCAACTAAGATGGGTTGCAAGTCAGCGTTGGCTTGGCTGGGGCAGACTCACTTGCCTTTCACTTGACCTCTGTGTGCGCGGTGCGTGCGTTGGCTGACAAGCAAATTGGCCGTTGGCAGGGAGGTTCCATGTCGAATCTGATATCTGATATCAAGAGCTAATGGTGGGAGCGGTGCTAGCGAGCGAGTGAAGTCGTCCTCCAGCAACAGCGGAGGGCAGAGGAGCGACGCTCACAACGAGCGGAGCGCCGGGCGGATAAAGCAGAGCAAGTTGGCACAGTAGAGGGCACATGTGGTGGGTGCATGTGCCGGTCATCTCAGTCATGCGTGAGGTCGCGGGTTCGATCTCGACCTTGACGCCTGCTGTACGTCTTCTTCTTGGTTCTTTCGGTAAAGCCATATAAAATAATTTTATTATGTAAATTTTTTATTATTTTATTATTTCCCTTCTACGTGACTTTACCGAAAGAACCAAGAAGATGAATCCCTGCAGTGACGAAAACTTTAAATCGAAAAGCCTGCTGTATGATTGGAGTTTGCGTGTCTTTCTCTCATCATCATCATCATCATCACGGTAGTGAGATGTTAACTACCTCGCCTGGTATACAGGAGGTCGTGGGTTTGATCCCGACCCTGACGCCTGCTGTACATTTGGAGTTTGCGGTGTCTCTCTCCCCGCGGTCGCGTGGATTTTTTCCTCCGGGTCCTCCGGTTTTCAACCCTCCACATTGAGAGTCGGCATCGCGCGTCTCTAGACTTATTTGGCTGCCGCTGTAGATTTCCACGCGACGATGGGGCCGCTTTCACTGAGCTGTCATTTGCGATGGCGAGGTTGCTGGCGCTGTGCGTGGGGCGTCTGGTGCCCAGGGTGGTGGTGGCTCGGCTTGTTTACGACAGCGAGCGAGCGAGCGAGGGAGCTGCTTCAGTCGTTAGTCATTGCCAGGGGCTTGTCTGCAGGCTGCACATTTCTCAAATGAATATTTTATTCCTTTGCTTCGGTTAACTGCTTTTTTTTAACATTTCGATGTAAAGCTTTCGTGACTGCAGAGATTCATCGTCTTGGTTCTTTCGGTAAAGTCACGTAGAAGGGAAATAATAAAAATAAAACATAAAAAATAATTCTCACGACGTTTCGGCTACAACGCAAGCAACAGTCCTCAGGTGAAGAATGAAACACCACCAAGCTTGGAGCGTAGATTTAAGCTGGGTTGGAGGGGGAAGAAGAGCGCCTTGACAAAATAATTTGCAAATTATTTTGTCAAGGCGCTCTTCTTCCCCCTGCGAAACGTCGTGAGAATTATTGTATTATGTTTTATTTTTATTATTTTTTAAACATGTCAATAAAACGTAGCGTCCTAGGGATTATTATTATAAACCCTTACGTGGCACCCAGCTTATAAAAACAATTATTATCGAAAAACTGACAGGACGAAACTAAACTTCAACTATTTTTTTTATTTTATTTCACCAGGTAAGTCCCACTGAGTAATGCAGCTCTTTTTTCAGAACAAACCTGGCCACAAATTAACAGCAGCACCCACTTACTCTAAACGCGTGACGTTCATTCTAAACGTGGAGGCAGAAACTGGAGGACCCGGACAAAAATCCACACCACCACGGGGAGAGAGACACGTAAACTCCAAATATCCAGCAGCAGGCGTCAGGGTTGGGATTGAACCCACCTCCTCCTGTATACCAGGCGAGGTAGTTAACATCTCCGAGCCACCGTGATGATGATGTTGATGAGACACCGCAAACTTCAAATATACAGTAGGCATCGTCAGGGTTGAGATTGAACCCACGTCCTCCTGTATACCGGGCGAGGTAGTTAGCATCTCCGAGCCACCGTGATGATGATGAGAGAGAGAGAGACACGCAAACTTCACATACACAGCAGGCGTCAGGGTTGGGATCGAACCCACGACCTCCTGCAGACCAGGCGAGGTAGTTAACATCTCATCACTCCAGGCGAGCGGGCTGGGGAGGGCCAAGACCAACGGCGGAGTGACCATCATGCCCATTACGAATCACCGGTGCCACCCAGCGACTTGCAGGAGGAGGTAGAGGAGGAGGAGGGAGGAGGAGAAGTCGGTGGCACCACGGAGCAATGAAGACAGTGTCCCACCCGCAGGCAAAAACCAAGTCATGCTTGTGTAAGGCAAGTACAGCAAGTAGAATTTCGATTTAAAGCTTTCGTGACTGCAGGGATTCATCTTCTTGGTTCTTTCAGTAAAGTCACGTAGAATGCAAATAATAAAATAATAAAAATAACATATTTTATTATGTTTTATTTTTATTATTTAATATTTCCATTCTACGTGACTTTACCGAAAGAACCAAGAAGATACAGCAAGTAGGTTGTTGACCTGCTATCTGTATACGTTTAAGAGCAGCGTTATTCCGATGTGCTTGTTGGGGTTTCCCGTGGACATTCTGGAATTCATTGCATCGCGGGCTCACGAGAGGCAATGGTCCTCAGCCAGCAGTGGATTGACCATGGCTGATGGTGGTGGCGATGATGATGATGACGACTGTGGAATTGGGGGGCGATGCTACTACAGCACTGCCGACGGGATGCCGCCCGCAAGGGACAGTGGGAGCTCGTGGGCATTGACCCGTGAATGTCGGCACGAAGGCCGAGGTCGTAGATCTCTCTTCGGCTGGGATCTTCGGGGGATGGTGGGGGGGAAGTAGTGGGGGGGGGGGAAGGAGTGGGGGGGGAAGGAGTGGGGGGGGGAGGAGTGGGGGGGGAAGGGGGGGGGGAAGGAGTGGGGGGGGAAGGGGGAGGGAAGGAGTGGGGGGGGGGGAAGTAGTGGGGGGGGGGAAGGAGTGGGGGGGGGAGAAGGAATAGTGGGGGGGGGGAAGGAGTGGGGGGGGGAAGGAATGGTGGGGGGGGGGAAGGAGTGGGGGGGGGGGGAAAGGAGTGGGGGGGGGGAAGGAATGGTGGGGGGGGAAAGGAGTGGGGGGGGGAAGGAGTGGGGGGGAAGGAATGGTGGGGGGGGAAGGAGTGGGGGGGGGGAAAGGAGTGGGGGGGGGGAGGAATGGTGGGGGGGGAAAGGAGTGGGGGGGGGAAGGAGTGGGGGGGAAGGAATGGTGGGGGGGAAGGAGTGGGGGGGAAGGAATGGTGGGGGGGGGGGGAAAGGAGTGGGGGGGGGGAAAGGAGTGGGGGGGGGAAGGAATGGTGGGGGGGGGGAAAGGAGTGGGGGGGGGGGGTGGTGGGGGGGGAAGGAGTGGGGGGGGGAGAATTGTGGGGGGTAGGAGTTGGGCAATCATAAATAACGTTCCTTAAATCACGAAGTCGCCGCGTTGGCGCGATATTATCTCCCTCGCCTGGCATGCGTTCAATCCCGACCCTGACGCCTGCTGCTGCTGTATATTTGGAGTTTGCGGTCTCTCTCTCTCTCTCATCATCATCACGGTGGCTAGGAGATGTTAACTACCTCGCGTGGTATACAGGATGTCGTGGGTTGGATCCCGACCCTGACGCCTGCTGCTGTGTATTTGGAGTTTGCGGTGTCTCTCTCCCCGTGGGCGTGTGGGGTTTTTTTCTCCGGGTCCTCGGGTTCTTTCCCATCCACACTTAGGATCAACATCCCGCATTTAGAGTATTTGGCTGCTATAAATGTCCACGTGATAAGCCAATTCGTTGAGCACCTCCGATTAGCATGGTTGCTACGTACGTTGCAAAAGCAGTTCAACATACATCACTTTTGGCCAGGCCACTTCCTTAAAAAAAAAGCTATACATATTCTTGGTTCTTTCGGTAAAGTTACGTAGAAGGGAAACAATAAAATAATAAAAGTATAAAACAATAAAATTCTCACGACGTTTCGATTGCAACACAAGAAATCATCATCAGGTGTGAAAACCACAGCAAGAAAATGATCTTGCTGTGGTTTTATTGTTTTATATTTGTATTTTTTGTTTTATATTTTTATTATGTTTTTGTTTCCCTTCTACGTAACTTTACCGAAAGAACCAAGAATATGAATCCCTGCAGTCACGAAAGCTTTAAATAAAAAAGAGCTATACAATGTAGCTCAGCGGGGACCTTACCTGGTAAAAATAATATATAGTACAATAAAAGTAGAAGGCGGAAGATATCTAGACAAGAGAGAGAGAGAGGCGGGCCAATGGTTCGAGATGGTACGGAGATGGAGCGATGCTGACATCATCATCATCATCATCTCGTGGTGCGGAGCGCCGCCAGGAGCTTGCCTGGCCCATTCCTCCCGATTCCATTCATTGAATCCTTCACTTCACCAACTTCCTCCGAAGGCATCTCCACCTTCTCCAAATCCCACCCCACCATGTGTCCTCTCGATCCAATTCCCTCTTCGCTAACACCCCATCTCTTCCCTCTGATTAAACCCTTATCTTGTCTCCCTTTTCAATTCCTCCCTTTCCTCTGGTGCCTTTCCTTCTGAATTCAAATCTGCCACCATTATTCCACTCCTTACAAAAAAAAGGCCAACTCTTGACACCTCTCGTCCACCATTGGAACCTCATTTGCCAGTAAAAAATTATGATAATTGTTTTTTTACCCTTTTATCTGGCAACAAAACTGACACCTTTTTAGACCACAATACCTGCAGTCATAATGCAAACAAAAACACAACTCTGTTAAGGACTGTGCATACATTATCAGAGTTATGTTTTTGTTTGCATTATGACTGCAGGTATTGTGGTCTATGCAAACATGACTCCTCGTAAAAAAGGTGCCAGTTTTGTTGCCAGATAGAAGGGTAAAAAGCCAATTATCATACCTCTCGTCCAGAGAACTACCGTCCAATTTTCCTGGAACGACCGGTCCACTCCCGCCTCGCCCAGTTCATTACTTCCCATCGCAAATACGCACCATTCCAATCCGGGCCCCGTCTCTTTCACTCCACTGAAAACGGGAAGACTTGCTGTCCAGAATTACCTAACTAGGCGTGCCGGTCTTTCTTCCATTCTAACTTTTGATCGACCTTTGAGACAATTGATCGTCCCTCTCTCATCTCAACCCCTGTCTTCTCCTGGCATCTCGGGCACCGCCGCTCTTTCTTGGGTCCAGTCCTATCGTTCCTCGCACAAAAAAATCTAAACAAGTAATGAGATTTCGATTTAAAGCTTTCGTGACTGCAGGGATTCATCTTCTTAGTTCTTTCGGTAAAGTCACGTAGAAGGGAAATAATAAAATTAACAAAAAATAAAACATAATTAAATAATATTATTTTATTATGTTTTAGGGAAATAATAAAATAAAATAAAACATAATAAAATAATAAAAAATAATAAAATAATATTTTTATTACCCTTTTTATTTTTATTATTTTATTATTTCCCTTTTACGTGACTTTACCGAAAGAACCAAGAAAAAGTAATGAGATGATATTTAAAGTACCTTATAGCAAGCAGCAAAACAACACAAACTCAATACATTCGTCAATAATAACACGGCGTGTATATATAATAGGCGACGTTTCAGGCACTGGCCCTTGTTCATGGAACATGATTATGGATGGACATGAACGTGCCATGAAGGACCAATGCCCGAAACGTCTCCTATTATTTCCTTTGACGGCCACACACACGGTGTTGGAATTAACGCGGAACGCTGATTGTGTCTGTTGCTTGTTTGTGCTTCTGCACCGCTGCTAAAGCAGCAGCAGCGGCAGCAGCGGCATCATCACCGGATAATTTTGTACGAAGGCGTTCACGACACCAGTTTCGTCACTCATGGAACTCGTTACTAGATTTGAAGCTTTCGTGACTGCAAGGATTCATATTCTTAGGTTTTTTCGGTAAAGTCACGTAAGTAAAAAATTAAAATTAATAAAAATAAAATAAAAATAAAATAAAAATCACGACGTTTCGGAGGCAACACAAGCTTCCGTCTTCAGGTGGTCCTGTCATAGCTGTATCACTTGATACAGCTATCGTATCACTTGATACAGCTATCGTGCTGTGAGTTTCACCTGAACACGGAAGCGTGTGTTTCCTCCGAAACGTCGTGATTTTTATTTTATTTTTATTAATTTTATTTTTTTACGTACGTGACTTTACCGAAGAAAACTAAGAATATGAACTCGTTACTCTTTGGGACAGACCGTCGCGTGGAGGAGTACGATGTCATTGTTCTGCTCTACTCTCCTCTGCCATCCGACAAGAGCCAATGAAATGAAAATCTCGGCACGTCCTGGGCCTAATGCGCGACATGGATGTTGGTTGATCAGTAAGACAGGAGAAGGAATGCTGAAAATGCTCCCCTCGACTCGAAAAAAATTGTCAAAATTCCTCACAAACCGTTCGTGCGCCCTATTTAATTTCAAACATTACGAGCACCCAAACTGAACGCCTGCTCGGAAAATTCTAGATTTGAAGCTTTCGTGACTGTAAGGATTCATATTCTTAGGTTTTTTCGGTAAAGTCACGGAGGTAAAAAAATAATTATTTACTTTTACTTTTATTAATTTTCTTTTTTATTTTTTACCTACGTGACTTTACCGAAAAAACCTAAGAATATGCTCGGAAAATGTTCGCGATTTAAAAGCAGTGCAGGACGCCATCGATCTGAGAGTATAGAAGGTAACATACCCCCCCCCCCTTCAGCGGCCGTCTTCCTCAAAGCTCGCGATGAGAATAGAGGCCCCTTTTAAAGGGCACTCTAAAGCCAAGGCGTGACATCATACGGTCCGATTGAATGACGGCTTAGTCAATGCAGCGTAAATGCGCCGCGTGACTCATTGTTAATGGGGTTTATATTGCTCGGCAACAAAAAAAAACTGACCCTCGGAACGACACGACCACAAAGGCACAGGTGCCCCGTATGGCCTTGGACGGGCCGTCAGGGCAAGTGCTCTCTCGCGAGAAGCACCCACCGATGAAGGCCGGAACGGCGCACGAAGGCATCGGTGGCCAGCACCACGCCCGACCACCTTAGTCTCCCCAGTGCTGATGTTCTACGCAGCACATGAGGTGCTCGTTTAAGGCCGAGTCGAGCTAGGGCAGGAAGCAATGGGAACCGGTTTCAGATATTCGTCACCGATGTTGGTGGCCGTGAGCAGTAATTGAACTCGGTAAGTAGCAATTTAAAACGAAACTATGTTATTTTACCTTTCGATTTAAAGCTTTCGTGACTGCAGGGATTCATCTTCTTGGTTCTTTCGGTAAAGTCACGTAGAAGGGAAATAATAAAATAATAAAAATAAAACATAATAAAATATTCTCACGACGTTTCGGCCACAACGCAAGCAGCCGTCCTCAGGTGAAGAACAGGTCTGTCGGGAAGACAGTGTCTGAATGAAACACCACCAGGCTTGGAGCATATATTTAAGCTGGGTTGGAGGGGGAAGAGCGCCTTGACAAAATTTTATTTTATATTTTACTCGGCAAGGCCCACTGAGCCATACAGCTCTTTCTCAGAAGCGACCTGGCCACAAATGATCGCTCAACCAAGTGGCTTATCACGAGGAAATGTAAAGCAGCCAAATAGGCTCAACGCATGTTGATTCTAAACGTGGACCAGCGTGGAGCCCTAGTCACTAGGGTTCGTAGCGCAGCGTGCGCTGACCGCTGCGCCACCGCTCCCCGTGGCACACACGCATCGAGTCACAACCCCCATGTATTATTCACGGTCTGGCTGCTCGTATCGCTGCTGCAAGTCCGGAGCACTGTTCCTGGAATTTATTTTGGCACTCGGCCATCATCCAACCATCTCGCCCGATTGCGTCCTGACTCATTCACACGACGCGTTCCGCAGCCAATAAAGTCATCATGGATGTTTGGGTTAAGTCACGTCATAGTCTGGATTTGTATTTATTTTTTTCTCTCTTCAAATTATCTGGGCGATGCCGCTTCTTCTGCACTGGCAGTGACGCGCACGCACAATTAACGACAACAAAAGCTCCACACGATCACCGTTGACATCACCGTACGGCCTAAAAAAAAATGAAACGTAATCGGCGACGTTTCGGGCAACGGCCCTCCTCCACAGCACAGATAAACCACAGCAGTAGAGTGGCGAAATATGTGTCGTTGACAACCTCCACCACCCGGCGCAGCCAAACTACATTGGCTCCCGGTGTTGTCATCAACAGCGCCTTTTGCGGGCGCTCCGATTACCACTGGTCAACACACTTTTTCTGGCATAAGGTATTCCAACGGTTTTAGGGTAATTTTGGGGTGCTGATTCCAAATTTGGCATCAGTTTTTGTCTATCACATCAGGTTTTTGAGATATCAATTATTGCATTTTCAATAAAAACTGCAGAAGAAAAATATTAAATAAATGTAGATATCTACATAAAATGATATTATAAACACACTATCCTAAAAATACAGCACCATATTTTAACACTAAAGCAGTCACTGACTCGCGACAACTTGCAATCATAAGTGACAGAGTTAATTTCGGGTAAAATCAATGAAAATAGGGTATGCCGATAGCATAAAATGAGATGTGATAGAGTAAATCTGAGATCAGATTTGAAATCAGCACCCTGAAATTAGTCTAAAACAGCTGCAAAAGTCCAGGCCAGAATTTTTTTTTGTTGACCAGTGTGATCCTTGTTGAGAGCTCACTCCGCTGGTTCAGCTGAACATCAACGCCGACAAACGCAGCAGCAACGACTTGGTTCTCGTGATGCACTAATCCCGTTGACGACAAGGAGGATGATGATGATGATGGGGACGTAGGCTCCAATCGTTCACGCTGCTCGAGGGAGGAGACACGATGTGCTTCACTGGATCCCGACCAATGCGAGGATATCTTCTTGCTTCTTTCGGTAAAGTCACGTAGAATGGAAATAATAATCCAGCAGGACGGCTGCTTGCGTTGTGGCCAAAACGTCGTGAGAATTATTTATTATGTTTCATTTTTATTATTTTATTATTTCAATTCTACGTGACTTTACCGAAAGAACCAAGAAGATGAATCTCTGCAGTCACGAAAGCTTTACATCGAAATGCGAGGCGAGTCTCCACACCCCGCCGCTCTCTTTGCAGTCGGCCATGGTTGTCTGCTTCTTTCGTATGGATTAATAACAGCGGATTAAAGATGCAAGTTTAGTCTTGATTTGAAGCTTTCGTGACTGCAGGCATCCATACTCGTTGGTTCTTTCGGTAAAGACACGTAGGTAGAAAATAAAATTAATCACGACGTTTCGGGCGCAACACAAGCGTCCGTCATCAGGTAGGAAAGCATGCTTTGTGTTGCGCCCGAAACATCGTGATTTATTTTATTTTCTACCTACGCGACTTTACCGAAAGAACCAAAGTGTATGTAAGTTTAGATTTGTTAGTTCAACACGTAGGCTTTCGCGACCAATATCATCCATAATAGGGTTTTTTTTTTTGCTGGGTTAGATCGCAAAAATATAAATACCCGGCCGGGTACGGGTAGGGTACGGGTATCGGGTACCCGATTGCGACCTCTGGGATGAAGCCATGTTGCAGGCGCGGGTGGGTTGATTCTAGGAACTTGAATTGTGAGAAGAGACAAGACGTTGGGAAATGAGTGACAAACAGTTACTCACCATTCTAGATTTGAAGCTTTCGTGACTGCAAGGATTCATATTCTTAGGTTTTTTCGGTAAAGTCACGTAAGTAAAAAAATGTAATTAATAAAAGTAAAATAAAAATTAAATAAAAATCACGACGTTTCGGAGGCAACACAAGCTTCCGTCTTCAGATGTATATATACTGGTTGACTGTTTTCTTGGAATTTCTCTTACTTGATACAGCTATCGTGCTGTGACGGTTCCACCTGAAGACGGAAGCTTGTGTTGCCTCCGAAACGTCGTGATTTTTATTTGATTTTTTATTTTACTTTTATTAATTTTAATTTTTTACCTACGTGACTTTACCGAAAAAACCTAAGAATATGGCCCCTAACTGGTTGTGGTTGTTTCCATTATACCAGCCGTGCACTAGTAGATTTTTCCGAGTTACTTTCCCCCCGTGTCCCACACTCAGCTTCCCACTTCTAGCCCCCCCCCCCCAGCCTCACTTCTCCCCCGAGCGCTCGTCCCAGCCCCCCTCAACCCCCCCTTCTCTCTCCCCCTTTCTTACTTATATAAACTCTTACCACGGCAGCTCTCTCGCCCACTTCAGCATTTTGTCTTGCTGTGGTTGTTCCACCTGATGACGATTGCTTGTGATGCGATCGAAACGTCGTGATTTGTTTTATTTTAGTTCTACCTACGTGACTTTACCGAAACAACCAAATAGTGTGGATTATCGATGCCTTCAAGATCTGATACGTCGCCGTGACGAACGCTGGTGACACCAACCACTACGTTGCCAGTGTGATCTACTTACACCTCCGCCAGCTGCTGTTGCTGCTGCTGTTGCTGCTGCTGCTGTTGCTGCTGTTGATGCTGCTGTTGCTGCTGTTGCTGCTGCTGTTGCTGCTGTTGCTGCTGTTGCTGCTGTTGCTGCTGCTGTTGCTGCTGCTGCTGTTGCACAACAGAAGAGACGCAGTGACCTCCAGCACGGGGACCCTGGCAAGTCTCATCACACCATGTCGTCTGCTCTCGGGTCTTCTCTTCCCCACGGTGTCGCCTGACTCGTGGAGACCGCTCCCGGTGCCCGTGTCTCGGTAACGGACCCTGCCCCATCACCCCCAACACGGGTCCCACCAAACCCCATCCCAGCTCGTTTGTGTTGTCGTTACCAAATCGCATCGCTTTCGCCACGTTCTCTTCCGGACTTGTGCCTTTGTGTTCTCTGGTATCGCCGCGAAATTCGCAGCGGTCCATCTCAAGGAACGTGCGCTCAAATGCCATAGACCATGCTCAGTTATCTTCTTGGTTCTTTCGGTAAAGTCACGTAGAAAGGAAGTAATAAAATAATAAAAATAAAACATAATAAAATAATTCTCACGACGTTTCGGCCACAACGCAAGCAGCCGTCCTCAGGTGAAGACCAGGTCTGTCGGGGAGACAGCGTCTGAATGAAACACCACCATGCTTGGAGCGTATATTTAAGCTGGGTTGGAAGGGGGGAAGGGCGCCTTGACAAAAGAATTTGCATATAAAAAATATCATGCTCAGTTAAGCGACCAGCTCTCCGACCCACACCCAGTAACACGGATGGCAATCGCGCCTCAAATACCCTCGTGCGAAAAAAATTAACCGTAAAAACAAAGTTTTTCACTATAAATCCTTTATATGCGTGGCGGCTAGAGTCCTCTCGTCCTCTGACTTGAGATGGCTGCCACCTATGGGTCAGATGAATGGCTGCCACCATGAAGCAATTGGTAATTAAATATAATTATTTTTTCCTAAAAAGTGTAAAATTATGGAAAAAATTTTTTCACGAAAATACATTGTCACGCACAACGAGTCTGTGTGCAAAATGTCAGCTCGATTGGATCACGGGAAGTGGGTTAAAAAACGACCGAAAGATTTGCACGGTCGTAAGCAAGCCAGTGAACTTAATATGAAGGATTTAAAAATAAAGGAAACCTTTGCAACGGGTACTGCCTGCAGCTGTGCGACCACTTCGCGTTGGAAAACAACCCCTGGAAGCGGACATCACCCAAGTCTCCTCCGAGTGCCCAGCCCAATCTTTAGTTGCAGAGGGCAACACGTCTCCGCTCGATGTGCGTATGAGAGAACGGCGGGGGGGGGGGGGGGGGTCGTTACGTGCCGGTCAAACGGACGTTTGAATTGTCAGAGGCTGGACGCTCACAAGAGTCGACATCGCTGAAACAAATTGAATGCGATGGGGTTCCTTTTGTTGTTGTGTGCGCGCGATCACCGATGACTTGCTTGGGACCATCAAGCAATGATGGAAGCCGGGTTAACCACCTGGAATTGAACCCATGTATCTCAGCGGTGCCGGGTCATCGCCATGACCTCTGCATCACTCGGTACACTCCTTAACACATTCCTGCGGAGGGAGCTGGTAGGAACGTTGGGTTGCTCGGTCAATGGCCAGGGTCAACGACGGCGTGGTGTATTCCACAAAAATGCCCGACTGAGGGCGGGCACAAGCCGGCGTGAGTAGGTTAAACGTTGAGTTGTATAAGGGCACCACGGGGTGACCAGCCCCTCCCCACCCAGCCCCACTCAGCCCCTCCCCACCCAGCCCCACTCCCCACCCAGCCCCACTCCCCACCCAGCCCCACTCCCCACCCTCCCCCTCTCCACCCAGCCCCTCCCTGCACGACGGACGGACACAATAATCCCCTGTGGGCTGGTGGAACCAGTGGGTTCCTACCAGTCTTAGGCATCTTAATCGTTTTAAGCCCAGCAAATACGCGCGCGCGTTCAGTTTCTCTTGCCTTTATTGAGCGTTATTGTGGACGGATCAATCATTATTTGCCGATAATTCCCAACACAGTTTTTTTTAGGTTTTATATAAAAAAAAACAGGAGAAAAAAACACGTCAATTGTGGTTGTTTAAACATCATTGCAAAAATGCTACATTCAATGCATCCATGGCCAATTCGCGAGCGACCGTCACGCACAAAATGACTCGGACGTTGGTAACCAAAGACGATTCGAATTTTTTTACGCTCGTGTCAAATTTTCAACTGTACAATGATGGCCAATGTGACGAATTGCGAGCCAAGTTTTTCGTAGTGTAAATGCTATATTGTTTAGTACATGCCAAACCGTATTTGATATTGGGCATCTTACTCAAAATGATTTGGCGGACAGGGTGGTGGGTGGGGGAGGCGGTGGGGGCTGTGGTTCGCACACCGCACCACGACGAACCTGGCCCAACCCGAGTTCGACTCCCGGCCACGGCCAACACCAGTTACACCGAATGATATCTGAACCAGTCTCGTCCCCCCCCCATCCCCATCACCAACTCGCACTGACCAGCGTGGTGAAGAACGGTCAAACAAAACCCCCATGACTGACGGCGTGGGGAAGGTCTTAATCCAGCAGTAAGATTAACAAATAACGGTGAACAATCACATTAATTGCTTTCATAACGTACACAGTTGTGTCAATATTAGACTAATCAGCGTCATTAAGTTGAGGACATCTCAATGGCAAGCGGGTTGGGGCACTGGCAGAGGGGATCTGATCCCAGATGACTTTAGTCCTTATTAACAAAGCAGATTAACCTTTGTAATAATAATAATAGCAACAGACGACTGCAAACTGAGGCTCGGAGAAGACATAAAGCACGCTTGTGAGCAGGAAAAAGCCCCCAACGACGCGGCGCACAAAAAAACACGCGGCGCTACGACACGTGGGTCACGTGCGCGTGACGCGAGTCACGTGCGTGAGTCACGTGCACGTGACGCGCACGTGGACGCACACGTGGACGCGAACGCGGCCCACGTGCACGGCGGGAAACGGCCCGTGCCGGACCTTCCGTTCGTCCAGCGTGTAAGATATTCCCTGGAGAAGTATGCAAAAGGATCGCTTTCGACGAAACGTTATTGTTAAAGTTGAGTTTGTTTTTTTTAAAGGCAGGGCGCTCATGGCCAGCAGTCTCGGTTTGTGTCGCGGTTTAAAAGCAGGAAACCAAACCACTGCCCTCCCTACTCGCCTCTCTCAACTCCCCGTCAAACGACGAACATCATCCGACAGAGAACAAAATAACTCGACGGAATTAGTGAACCCATGCGCAGCAAATGCATTGTGCCATCCATCCACCCCCGTGACGGCATTGGCGTTCACGGCAGAGCCTCGCACGAGGGTCCTGCCCAGGGCTGGAAATGGAATGACTGCGGGGACTCGTACATGACCCCCGACCCCACCTCCATTAAATCTGGAGTGTATCCGAGATGTGAAGAGCTTCGTTCCGTGTGTGGGTCTCTGTGCGTGTCTGTTGGTCTCTGTGTATGTCCGTAGGTATTTATGATTGTCCGTGGGTATTTATGCGTGTCTGGAGGTATCTGTGCTTTTATGTGGCTCTCTGTGCATGTCCGTGGGTAACTGTGCGTGTCTGTGGGTCTCTTGTGTTCGTCTCTTGTGTGTTCGTGGGTCTCTCTTGTTAGTTTGAGGGGGGAGGGGATCTATCTGCGAGTCAAATACAAAAACAAAAGATTAATCCTCGATTCATTCCGGAACGCAGTCACAGGGGGGGGGGGGGTACAGATTTTCACCACTGGTCCCCTGCCACGTTGAAACGTTCGTGCCGTCAATTAGCGCCGTCGCGCACGGGACGGGAGGAAACTCCACTGGCCCAGTTGGGGGGTGGGGGGGGTGGAACATTTCTATTCACCCCCCACCCCCCGTGATCCGATTCTAGAATCGACTTTTTTGTAACATTGCGGCGAATGTAGCAGCCCACTAGTGGCTGCAGACGTGACGAGGACTTAATCGTGTGTTAACTCGTAACAAATAAAAAAAACGCGTTGGTAACTCTTACGCGTCGGGGTCATTGGATGCATGTATCACGCGCTGACAAAAACAAGTATGTAATGATGGACCAACACATTGCTACAGCTCCTAGTCCACGGAGAAAACCCCCGTAAACACGAGGGGACATGCACTGCAAAGCCGTCAGCCCTGTGGGCGAGCGTCTCCCTACACACAATGATCTCCGTGCGATCCACCAACCCTGCCTCCGAAGACAAGTGTGCACCAACAGGACCATTCATCATCACCAAGACAAGGTCGATCCACCGCTTGTTGAAGGCCTCCCAAACGCCATCCCTCCCGGTGCAGTGCTGTCACCATCCATCTTCACGCCGGCGCACGGAACCAATCCCGTCGCTCCATCTCCGCTGATGGGCGTCCTCTCCTTCGCCTGCCGCTCCGTCTCGTCTCATCCATCGATCGCCGTCCCGAGCGGACGCGTCTCGCCAAAACCCATCCGCGAGCTTTTCTCAAATCGTCGTTGCCACGTCTCTTGATTCGCGCTCGTTCCCCGGATCCTCGCGTTGGCTCCCCCACCGATTTTCACGTCGAGCGTGCGGTCTCGCGAACGATTGACAACTCACTCCTCCGTTGAAAACTCATTCCTTTCGTTCTGCCTTTTTTGGGTTTCTTTTCTTGTCCTTCGCCCGCACCTCCGATTAGTGCAGTTGGCTACGTACGGTGTGAAAGAAGTGCAACGTACACACACATACATCCCGACCAGCACCACGCCGTTCTTACTGGAAACTCTTAATTCGAGCAAAGGCGGATGTGATGCCTTAATACCAGTTGCCTTCATCCGGCGCAAACTACTTAAAATGACTTACGGACACTCAAGCGCCAAGTTGTAGGATTTGTATCTGCATTTGCTGCGGATGGTTTACATGCATATGTCAGGAGGACCTGTAGGCCTGGCTTACTAGGTTTGTTTTGTTTGAGGTTTTAATTAGAAGTTTTAAAGACGGTAATAAAAAAAGCTATAGTGTATTTTATAGACACACCACTTATCCACGACACATCACAAAGGACCGCTTTTTTTGCAAACCCATCTTTTCCTATTAATTCCATCATGCATTATTTCTGATAATCCATCGACAAACCTAGTTACGATACATCAGCTGTGCGCGTGTGTGGACGGGTGCGTCACGTTAAAACCTGCCCTGTGGAAGCTTGCAAAGGACCCAGTTTGGAGAGTTCATTCCACTGCAACTGAGATCCCTACCTCCTGTATTTTGCTGGTGTCCAGATGTTTCATTGTGATCCAGCCCCCCGACCTTGCATGGGGAGGGGGGGGGGGGGTTCAGCTCCAACGACCTCCGTCCACCCAGCCAATCGCAAGCCGTCCACGTGCCAACCATAGCGGCGAGGTCGCCCCATTGGTTCGGCTGGCTGGGTCCCGGGGGTTGCTACTGGAGGGTTAGGGAGATCTTGGCGTACGCGTCGATCACCACGCGACGCGGCGGCCATCACCGCCACGCCGGTGAGCCGAATGTTTTACAAGGCTTCACGTTAGCCACAAAAGGACCGACGGACCAATGCTGGTTCCTCTCGTCCGTGACGACGCGGAGGGAATGGTGGCGGTGAGTTCTAGCGGGGGTTAAGAGGAACGAACTGCCCTCGGAGCGAAGCCTAAAACGACCGCGATGGCCGCGCATCGTACGTAGCGCAGCGTCGCCCCCCCCCCCCACCATCCGCCACCTCACCCGACCATCGCCCGGCTCCGTGAGTGGGGGCGAGGTGTACCACCCACGTCCGTCACCTAAGCCACTCCGCGAATCCTCAGGGCCCCCCCCCCCCGGGCCCCCCCCCCCCGGGCCCCCCCCCCCGGGCCCCCCCCCCCCCCCCCCCCCCGACGGCCAGGGTTGTTGCCGCGATATCGCGATACTACGACACGTCGCACGATGTCAAGAACTGCCGTAATCGTATCGTCTGTTTGGATTTTTTTTTTGCCTGCTGCACAATACCGTCACCGATTTTTATATATATGTATACGTTTAAAAGTAAAAATTCCTGACCCCCAATGTTTACAAAATACCAATAATTGTTGACAACAGCAATTAAAGGTCTAAACAAAAGAGCTGTTGCCCAGGAGACCGGAGCACTGTAAAATGTTTGCTGGATACACTCACGGCGTTTTCTGACAGCGTATGCATTGCAGATTGTACAGCTGCAACGACGAGAGGGCTTCGGTTGAGCGAACCGTCGAGGAACAACCCTTTAAGTGCTCTGTAATCGTGCCTGGAAGTACGTCGGAGGGAGAGCAAAGTCGCGACGTAAGCAAAAGGCGGCTCAGTCGCAAGCGCCGAGGGAACGGGCGTCGCGATCGTCGCCGGGGGGGGGCTCATGAAATTCAACAGCCGCACCGCATCGGCAAAGGGATTCTATCGCAGCAAACCCCCGCTTGGAGCGGATAGGACGGAGAGGCTGACCCCTTCCGTGACCCCAGCGGACACAGCAGGGCTCACATTCTGTGGGTAGTCGCGCTGGAACTCCATTCGAATCGCACGCGGTTCGGTGGTGGTGGAGCGGGTGGTTCTGTGACAAATCGGGTGGTGGGTGGGGGTTGTTCAACCCCGACCCCAACCCTTGACCCCAAACCCATCCCTCAACTACAACACCAAGCTTAACCGTGAACCTAACTGCAAACTTAACCCGCGCGAGACTCTAACCCCCCAATCCTCTATTCCCAGCAGACGCAAAGCGACAGCAATGCCTACGTGCAATTCTTTGCTTTGGCCACCGTCGGTTAAGCGCATCGCGGTCCGCTTGCTCACATTGGCCTATTGCGGCATCGCGTATAAAGCAGTCCGAAGACTCAGGGGTGCGTGCAAGAAGGGAAGATGGGAGTGGTGGGGTGGGGTGGGGTAGGGTAAGGGTGGTTGGGTGGGGTAAGGGTGGGTGGGATAAGGGTAAAGTAAGGGTGGGTGGGGCAGGGTGGGTGGGTGGGTTGCAGGGGTGGGTGGATTGCAGGGGTGGGTGGGTGGGGCAGGGGTGGGTGGGTGGTTGGGGTGGCGTTGGGTGGGGTGGGTGGAGTTGGGTCGGTAGGGTGGGGTATGGTTGGTGGGTGGGGTAGGGTGGGTAGGGTGGGGTAGGGTGGGTGGGATAGAGTGGGGTAGGGTAGGTGGATGGGTTGGGGTGACAGGAGTGATGGTGGGGGTAGGAGAGTGGTGGTCGGAGAAGGCAGTGAGATGTGGGTTGAGTGGCTGCGCCGGGAGGGCGAGCCAACCGGCTCGTGGTTAACGTTGCGCGGTGGGTTGGTGGCGAGACGAGTTGGGGGGGGGGGGTGCCACGACGTGGTAGTAGGAGGTGAGCGGCGGGTGATGGTAGTCGCGGGGTAGATGAGCGTCGGGTGGGTAGAGGAGCCCAAGCGGTGGGGGGCACGGTGGAGCGCGGCGGCTCTCAGAGGGGGGCGGCTGTGAGTTTGGCGGCGGCCTCTTCCTCGGCGTCGGCGCGGTTCGCCTGCAGCTCCGTGAGCGTTTTGGCGAATGACGTCCACTCGTCGGGCCGCGGCACGGCCACGTGCTGGGGTCGCCACGCACAAGAGACAAAAGGGCCCCCCCCATCCCCCCAGGCAGCCCGTCAACACACAACGTATTGTCTGGAGCGAGCGCCAAGTGCCGCCAACGGCCACCGCCAGCACCGCCGACACCGCCGTGGAGAACAGTTCCCGGCAGCAAAGATGCCACACGCACAAGTACAACGCAAGCACCGGAAATGCCGACATCGAGATTGAGAACTCATTTTTTGAGAACGGGTTTTTGTGCGTTCAGTTTGTTGTCCATCCCCCACGCCACCGACTTGGCGCGGTTGGCTACGTACGGCGCGAAAGAAGTTCAACGTACACACACGTGCATGCAACAGCAGCAATAACGGAATCTGCCGTGATACCACCATCACCACCACCACCAGCAGCACGACCAACAACACAAGCAGCACCACAATAACTAATGCAGGCAATAACAGCATCATCACCAGATTAAACTATACAAACTATACAAACTATAAACTGATGGATAACTTTGAGAAAAATCCACTCGACCAAGGGGGGAGAGACGCGCAAACTCCAAATATACAGCAGGCGTCAGAGTCGGGAGCGAGCCCACGGCCTCTGACATACAAGGCGAGGGAAGTAACATCTCGTCACCGTGTCGAGATTTGATCGCAGCAAAGGGCAAAAGGCTCACAAGGGCTCGCGTGTATGCATGTGTGTGTGTGTGCATGTGTGTGTGTGTGTGTGCATGTGTGTGTGTGTGCATGTGTGTGTGTGTGTGTGCATGTGTGTGTGTATGCATGTGTGTGTGTGTGTGTGCATGTGTGTGTGTGTGTGCATGTGTGTGTGTGTGCATGTGTGTGTGTGTGTGCATGTGTGTGTGTATGCATGTGTGTGTGTGTGTGCATGTGTGTGTGTGTGCATGTGTGTGTGTGTGCATGTGTGTGTGTGTGCATGTGTGTGTGTGTGCATGTGTGTGTGTGTGCATGTGTGTGTGTGTGCATGTGTGTGTGTGTGCATGTGTGTGTGTGTGCATGTGTGTGTGTGTGCATGTGTGTGTGTGTGCATGTGTGTGTGTGTGCATGTGTGTGTGTGTGCATGTGTATGTGTGTGCGTGTATGTGTGGGGAGCGGTAGTGTAGCGGTTAGCGCGCTGCGCTATGAACCTGGCGACCCGGATTCGATTCCCGCTCACAGCTAACACCAGTGACGATTATCTGAACCGGTCCTGAGCCTCCCCTAGGTCGACTCAGCCTTAAATGAGTACCCGGTGCGGTGTGTAAACATCGCCACTGGGGAGACAAAGGCGGTCGGGCGTGATGTTGGCCACCCACCCCCTCGTGTGCCGTGCCGGCCTTCATAGGTGCTCGCTAACAGCACTTGCCCCTACAGTCTGTTAAGGCACAGGTGGTGCATCAGCCAGGTGGTGCATCAGCCAGTCATCTCGGTCAGTGGACCCGTGGCACCTGGGTCTGCCCCGTGACCTCCTGCCAGCGGGCGTTCGACACTTCACGTGGCCTCAAGGTGCACTTGGCCTGGCACAAGCGTCGTGGTGACGTCACCACTTAGTGGCGAATGGCGGTTGCTGTTGTTGTTGTGTGTGTGTGTGCGTGTGTGTGCGCGTGCGCGTGCATGCGTGTGTGCGTGCGGGGCAGCGAGGCCTCACCTCTCCCACGTCGTAGATCCACAAGCGGCCCTCTGCATCACCGACGGCCACCTCGCGGCCCGACTGGGCCCAGCGCACGCGGTTCAGCGCCGGCGCCCCGTCCAGCACCACGCTCGCCGTGGGCACCTGCAGGAGGACAAAGACAAAGATCCCCCATGTAGCCTTTCAACGGACCTGGGGCGAGCGCTCTTAACGAGTGGCACCTATGAAGACCGGCACGGCACGAGAGGTTTGGGTGGACAGCGCCGCGCCCGGCTGCCTCTGTCTCCCGAGCAGGCGATGTTTACCACACACCGCGCGCCAGGTACTCATTTGAGGCCGACTCAACCTACGGGAGGCCCAGGACCGGCTCACATAATCGTCACCGGTGTTGGTGGCCATGGGCGGGAATGGAGCTCGGGTCGCCGGGTTTTGCAGCTCGGCGCGCTAACCGCTGTCCCGCCGCTCCTCCATTGCGGGAGAACTTAAGGCCAAGGTCGCAGCCAAAGCCGCCGCCACCACCATCGCACTCCGCCAATGCTTTGTATCCTGCAGCCATTGCTACTGCTACTGCTGCACGGGAGTCGTGCGGCAAGCTCCAGCGTCTGCCCTGGCAGTCTCATCCCACCATCTCGTCTGCTCTCGGATCTTCTCTTCCCCACGGTCGCCGGACTCGGGGAGACCGCTCCGGTGCCCGTGTCTCGGTAACGGACCCAACATGCATCTAACCCACCAACCCACCAAGCGCATCTACGACACTCACTTTCGCCACGTTCTCTACCGGGCAGTTTATTTTAATATTCATTAAAGTGTTAATTGGGCCACTTCCAAATGATACCAATGATTACCCATAACTTGAAAGTGTCTGAAATGTACGCCCAAAGTCGCAGACCCCCCCCCCCCCCCCCACACACACCACCGTCACCCGATCCCACACGGCTGGAGATCAGTCGTGCTCGGTGACATACGATCACGAGAAGAAAACGTAACATAATCCTCAGTGCTAGACTAAACGGACTTGTGTTTTTGTTTACATGCAGTCATTTGTGACTTTGGCCATGACCATATGGTTGAGAACCCGGTGAAATCACCTGCTGCCGAAACCCGGATTCGAAGCCAGGTTCTCAGCGATGCCGGCACAGTATCTTTGACACGGCCATTATAAATAAACTATTAAAACTATTTTTATTTTACCAGGTCAGGTCCCAGCGAGCAATATAGGTCTTTCAGAAGCGACCTGGCCACAAATGATAGCTCAACGAAGTTGTTTGTCACGTGGAGAAAAATCCACGTGACCACGGGGAGAGACACACCGGAAACTACAAATATACAGCAGGCGTCAGGGTCGGGATCGAACCTACGACCTCCTGTATACCAGGCGAGGTAGTTAACATCTCCTAGCCACCGTGATAATGACGATATGAGAGAGAGAGACACCACAAACTACAAATATACATCAGGCGTCAGGGTCGAGATCAAAACCACGACCTCCTGTATACCAGGCGAGGTTGTTAACATCTCCAAACCACCGTGATAATGATGATGAGAGAGAGACACCGCAAACTCCAAATATACATCAGGCGTCAGGGTCGGGATCGAACCTACGACCTCCTGTGTACCAGGTGAGGTTGTTAACATCTCCTAGCCAGCATCGCGAATCCCCCGCCACCGAGCCTCCCCAGCCCACTCCTCCTCTAGAATCGCGCTCCAAACGCGATTGGCTCGTGCCGGCGGCGCGTGCCGGCTCGGCGTCTCCCGGCACGGCCGATACGACGGGGGCCTCCCGGGGGAGGGGGGGGTGGGGGCGCGCCGACCTCGGTGTCGTTGCTCAGGTTCCAGAGGTCCAGGCGGCCCATGCCGTCCACGCAGGCGAAGAGCGCGGGGTGCGTGGGCGACCACGCCACGTCGTACACGTAGTCCGAGTTATCCTCAAACGAGTACAGCGGCTTGTTGCTCTGCGATCGCACGCACGCACGCACGCACGGGGGTGAAAAAACGCGTCAAGCGAAAAACTGTTTGGGCACAAATAATGGAGTAATGATGAAGTTTGGCAAGATAAGACGTACTACTGCTACTACGCACACGTGCGGCGAGATGGCGGGACTAATAACCGAGGGTACGTCGCCGCGTTAATGTACCGCTCGGCTGCGCAGCTCAACAAAGTAGTTTCTGTCGACCGCTCAGAAACCGCGTTATAACGGTGCGTGTGCCATGTTACAATGGAGGGGAGGGGGAGCGCTTTCCGCAATTTATCGGAGCGCGTCCCCCGTCACTGCGGCGCGCGTCCTGTGTCACGGCGGCGCGCTTGCCGCGTCAAAGCGTCCCCCCCGTAACAGCGGCCCGCGATAAGTGCTCCCTTACAGCACGAACAGCACTGCGCGATAAGCAAGGACTTAGCGCAACACGCACACAGGAAGCGCACCGAGCGCCGATCTAGCCCGTGGATATTTCGAGGGTCCGCGCCGTGCGACGCACTCTGGCAGGAGGGCACTCACCTTGGTGCTCCACAGCTTGACCGTCCAGTCGAAGGACGACGTCGCGAAGAGGTGGGAGAAGTCGACGGGCCCCACGGCGGCATGGCAGGCGATGCCCGTGATGGGGCCCTGGTGGCCCTCAAACATCTCGCAGATGCCAGCCTTGCTGCAAGAACAGCGACGGGGCGGGGGAGGGGGTCAGGACGCCATCCGTGGTTGCTACGCCGCCACACGTGGCGGTCTCCAATCCATCGGCGAGGGTCAGAGGTCGCAAACGGGTTTTGATTCCTTACCCGTACCCGGCCGCACCAGGGTCGCAAACGGATACCCGCACCCTACCCGATACCCGGCTACCCAGCCTACCCGTACCCGTACCCGGCCGCACCAGGGTCGCAAACGGCTACCCGGCAGGGTACGGGTAGCCGGGTATCGGGTAGGGTACGGGTATCGGGTACCCGATTGCGACCTCTGGCGAGGGTTGGGTTGGATCACCGCACACGGATGCCGTGCGGAGACTCCCTGCCCGCCAGGTGTCGGGGAGGAGCCGTGTATCCTGGCTCGCTGGGAGAAGGCGGCACGGCAAAAAAATGTGGACTAAAATCCGTTCTGTGACGTACGGGATAGAAGCGTTGCCCCCTCGCACGCGAGGGTTTTCTCTGGGTGCTCCGGGTTTCCTCCCACATACATAAACACATTAATTGGCCAAAACACCTTCATATATAGAGGACTGCAGAGCTTTGGGGGGGGGTGGGGTAGGGAATTTGCTGTTGGCTCATCGCCTGGCTGCATTTCCCGCTTGTCTCTGGTTCCTTCTCGCACCCACGGAGTCGTTGTTCTCACTCTCCGAGAGGTAGCGCATACCGTGCTGTGCGTTACAAGTTTAAATTATTATAATTATCATTATACAGTATTTACTTGTTATTCACAAACTTGCTATCCACAATCTTGGCTTCCCGCGAATCGCATCCGGAAGACTACAAGACTGCGTTGAGAGAAAGTGATGAGAGATAAAGTGATGAGAGAATAGGTGATGAGATAAAGATATTATAATGTTCATGTATTTAATAGCCTATTCATGCACTTATTTAAGGAAATTCATTTCAAAAGATCGAGGTTTTCCTAGGCCAATATCATTCTCCGTGAAATTTCTATTCACAATCATCTCCGAAATGTTATCCCTCGCGAATAACGAGAGAATCCCACATACAATTATAATAACGAGGGAATCCCGTGTACAATTATAGTGGCCGAATTCCACGCACGGCCAGTGCTCTCCAATCACCGTAGCCCAACCTCTCACAGCCCCCGTCCTCCTTGCTCATGCGCGCTCATGTTGCTTGGCGCAACACTGAGCCAGCAGTAAAAAAAACATTCCACATTCCCATAGCAGGGGCCAGGTTTCTCTTTAGGCCTCTCTCCTGATGGATGATCTGCTGGTGGCGCGTTGATTCACCCCACTGATTCAACGGATTTGTCCAGATTCAGGGCTCAGATTCCACGCCAAAAAAAAATCGATTCTGGTGAATGTGGCAGCCTCTACTGCTTTGCTTTTGGGAGCGGGGGGGGGGTCGCATGAATCTATTACCAACAACATATGAAACAGCGAACACATTTCCAACGGCAATCGGCAAATGTCGCGTAAGCTTCGAGAATCGATACGTAACGACGAAGAAATGCATCGTTGCACTCCGTAACAACCACCTTTGACCTTCTACGAAGAGGTCCTTAAAATTGATCAACCCCAGAGGTGTGATGGGCCGAGCAGCCCCGAAGCAGGAAATGGAATCGGGCCCTTCTGGCTTGAGACCCGGAGGCGTTCACCGTCACACGACTGGAGGATTGACGGCCGGGGAACCAGGAAACTCGGCACGGTTCCGATATAACTCGCCACCGATATTAAGCCTCGGCCAGGAATCAAACTCAGGTGGCTGGGGTCATCGTGCCGTGCGCGAACCTCTGATCTCCCACCGTCATTGTGGGAAGTACACATCAACTTAAATTAAATGGGGCCATTCGAACCCCTGGTCATTTGCTGATCAATTTCCTAATCTATTCAAATAATTAACAATATATTCTTAGGCACTACTAAGTAACTTTATTACCCATTAGCAGATTGAAGATCGCTGCCTTCTTGCCAAGGAAACGCTTGACAATGAGACGTGAACTCCAAGGGCTCTTCCTGATTAAACGTGAGATTAATTGACTGTATAACCACTGCTCTTACTTAATTGGAACAACCAACCTCACCCCCCGCCCCTCAACAGGCAGACAAATGCCCACTTGCTGTGTTCACCTTGTGCCACACAGGAGGGCAAAAGATGACATTGGGGAGGGTTCCTGAGGTTAAACACAAAAGTCTGGTATCGTTACTAATCCTTCCTAGGTGTCAACGCACCACGGTCAGAACCCTTGCCACACTGCATTCAGAACCCTTGCCACACTGCATTCAGAACCCTTGCCGTACCGCATTCAGAACGCTTGCCGTACCGCATTCAGAACGCTTGCCGTACTGCGTTCAGAACGCTTGCCGTACTGCGTTCAGAACGCTTGCTGCGCCGCTGGAAGTTTAAAAGCTCAAACTCTGTTCGTAGGGACTACTCAAGACTTCATAACCATCGCGCTCACACCAGAAAAGCACCACTTTGCACCAAGCTAATAGGACACAGTACTCACTTGTCCTGGGACTCATTTCCGATTGGGGCCGGCTCCTCCTGTGACCTACCCAGGGACTCGCTGGGCCCCGGTTGCTTCGTATGTATGTTGAACTTCTTTCGCACCGTACTTAGTCAACCGCGCTAATCCGAAGTGCGATTAGCAGTTCTAAATAAATTAGTTTTCAATCTAGATTTCTAAGTGCACAGATCCAGTGGCTTCCTAATATCGGAAAAGCATTCCAGATGGCCGCAGAGGCGCACCTGAAAGCCACTGCTGCGAGGATGACCGGAGTTTGCGCGATGATGGTTTATGCTCCTTGACAAGATCGTCGCCCTGTACCAGGCCTCGTCGTGAATGTCACAACAACGATGCAAAAACACCGCCGGGCTCCGCGGAATGCCGAGGCGGTGGAGGTGTGGTAGGGAGGCTGCGGTGGGGGGGGGGGCTGCGGTGGGGGGGGAGGGGTGGCTCACCTGCCGTGCCGTGACGCCGTGTACACCGAGCCCTCCTCGCTCCCCACCACGAAGTTGTTGACGTCGCCGAGCGGGAAGGCCATGCACGTGACGGCCACCGCCTTGGACTGCTTGTGAGACAGCTCCATGCTGTCCTGCATCGGCCAACGATGATGACGATGAAACGCAAAGTGGGGAGCGGTAGTGCAGCGGTTAGCGCGCTGCGCTACTACCCTGGTGACCCGAGTTCGATTCCAGCTCATGGTCACCAACACCGGTGACGATTATAATTATCTGAACAGATTCTGGGCATCCCCTAGGTCGACTCAGCCTCAAATGAGTACCTGGTGCGGTGTGCAGTAAACATCGCCACTGGGGAGATAAAGGCGGCCTGGCGTGGTGCTGGCTATCCACCCCCTCGTGTGCCGTTCCGGCCTTCATAGGTGCTCGCTAACAGCACTTGCCCCGACAGTCTGTTCAGTCTATCCGGGGGATCTTTGTCGTTGTGCGAAGATAAAGACAAAAGTGCTACAGCACTATTTTTTTTTATAGGTAAGGCCCCAACTACTGAGCTGCATGACTCGTTTTCAGAAGCAACAACGCCAGCAGCAGCACTACCAACAACACAAGCAGCACCACCAAAACCAGTGCAGGCAGCAACAGCACCATCACCAGATTTAAACTTTCCCAACAATTTTTATTTTACCAAAAAAAAAGCCTCTATTATGGATGATATTGGTCGCGAAAGCCTACGTGTGAAAAAGGCCCACTGAGCAATATTACTGATTTTCAGAAGCGACCTGCCCACAAACGATAGCTCAACAAAGTGGCTTATCACGTGGAAATTTATAGCAGCCAAATAATCTAAACGCGTGATGTTGATTGTATATGTGGAGGGAAAAACCGGAGCCGGAGAAAAATCCACACCACGGGGAGAAAGGCAACGTTGGAATTGAACCCACTACCTCCTGCATACCAGGCGAGGTAGTTAACATCTCACCACCGAGGTGCCCATACAAGCCACGCAAACTCCAACCTCGTTATAGCCCTTTTTAAAGACGTGTGGGGGCAAATGCTGTTTCACGCTGACCAGCGCGGTCAAATATGGTCAAACAACTCCAACAAATTTCGATTTAAAGCTTTCGTGACTGCAGGGATTCATCTTCTTGGTTCTTTCGGCAAAGTGACGTAGAAGGGAAATATTGTATCTTCTTTACGTACCTTCTGCAGCCAGGCCACCAAGATTATATGGCTTGCCAAAGATACATAAAGAAGATACAATATTTCCTTCTACGTGACTTTAGCGAAAGAACAAGAAGATGAACTCCAACAAAGATAAAGTCCCTCCTCCACGTACAGCCTTTGCAAGACCGTTGGGGGCAAGTGCCGTTCGCGAGTAGCAGCACCCATGAAGGCCGGCGAGGTACGGGGGGGGGTGGGCGGCCAACACCATGGCCGGCCACCCTCACTGCTAATTGTTACTCAATTTAGGATGAATCGACCGAGGAGAGGCCCAGAAGCAGTTCACATGTTCACCAGCGTTATCAGTCGTGAGCAGGAATCAAACTCTGGTCGCCGGGTTCGGGTGCCACCACCAAAGAACCGACCGGCCTGAACTGGATTCCCAGTCACGGCTGGCATCAGCTGCGAGTGATATCTAAACGAGTCACCCCCCCTCCGCCCTCCAAGGTCAACTAAGCCTTCAATGAGTACCTGGTGCAAGCGTGCAATACATCAGTGCTGGGGAGACGCAAAATGTGGAAAGGGCGTGGTACCGGCTAAACCTCGAATTGGCAGACTCGGTGATATATTTATGACTAGCTTTACGACCCGGCTTCGCCCGGGACTTGTGGATTCACCACGCCCGGCTGCCTTTGTGTCCCCAGTGGCGATGTTCACACACCAACACCAGTTACTCGTTTGAGGCTGAGTCGACCTAGGGGAGGCTCAGGACCAGTTCAAATAATCGTCACAGGTGGTGGCCGTGAGCGGGAGTCGAACTCGGGTCGCCGGGTTCGTAGCGCGGCGCGCTAACCACTACACTACAATGCGTGACGCTTCCACATGCGCGGGTCACGTGACAGATTTGACGTCACAGCTCACTTGCCGTGCAAAAAATATATGTATTTATTGAACTCCCCCCCCCCGCCCCCCCCAATGGTGTACAGTCTGAAAAGTACCCACATGGCAAATTTCAAGTTTGTTGCATGTCGGGAAGTACGCGAAACATCTTGAACAGACACATAGTCACAACTTTGCCTTTTATATGTATGGAGATTGATATGCGATACACCGCTGACGTACGTGGTGTACGGACTTGGTGCTTCATCAGCGTCGATGCGCATCACCTGCCAGCGTTACTCGAGTGCCGCATGACCTGAATGTTGTTTTTCCTCGAGCGCATTTGCTACTCGAGCTGCCGCAGTGCTACTATGTATTCGCTGTAACAAGGTCCTCCGTGGGACATTCTTGCAAAACAGCTGACGGCTGAACATTTTGTTACCCGCGTCAGCAAATAAAAACTAGCAAACAAACGAGGATATTCGTGTCTAGATTCTTTGGGTGGTAGCATCACAACACATTCCTACACTATACTCGTGTGTGTGTACGGTACAACAACAACCGCCGTTCACCACTAAGTGGCGGTGACGTCACCACGGCGCTTGTGCCATGCCAGGTGCACTTTGAGGCCACGTGAAGTGTCAAAGGCTCGCTGCTGACAGGCGGTCACGGAACAGACCCGGGTGCCATGGGTTGACTGACAATTGTGTGGTGTTGACAGTCCATGAGTGGGGAAGGGGGGGGGGTCTCACCTGGGGCTGAGAGAGCATGTCAAGATTCCAGGAGCACATCTTGCCATCGGTGGAGACGCTGATGAGGTTGTGAGCATTTTGAGTTCCCAGGACGTTGACACAGTAAACTGGATGCTGTACACACACACACAAAGACCCCCCGTATAGCCTTGACAGATTCTTTGGGCAAGTGCTGTTTGCGAGCACCTATGAAGGCCGGCACAGGACACGAGGAGGGTGGTGGCTGCGGTTGGCGTGGTGGCAGAGGCTGTGTTTGCCTTGGCTGTTGTTGCCATGCTGGGCGGTGGCTGTGGTTGCTGTGGTGGGCGGTGGCTGTGGTTGCTGTGGTGGGCAGTGGCTGCAGTTGCCATGGTGGGTTGTGGCTGTGGTTGCCGTGGTGGGCGGTGGCTGCGGTTGCCATGGTGGGCAGTGGCTGCGGTTGCCATGGTGGGCGGTGGCTGCAGTTGCCGTGGTAGCGGTGGCTGTGGTCCCCGTGGTAGCGGTGGCTGTGGTTGTGGTTGCTGTGGTGGTACCAGCTGCAGCGGTTGCCATGGTGGGCGGTAAATGCAGTTGCCGTGAAGAGCGGTGGCTGTGGTGGTGCGGTGTGCCTCCCGTACCGTGTGTGCGGCGGCCGAGAGAGGCGTGCGCTGCACGGGCGTGCGCTTGTTGGAGCGGTTGTCCCACAGCACGATCTGTCCCGAGTAGGTGCCGCCCACCACCAGGTTCGGGTGGAAACGCGCGAAGCAGGCGGACATCACCGACGACTGCACACACGCACAGTGGCACACACGCACAGTGGCACACACGCAGGCATGCACGGGTGGCAGGACACACACACACAGCGGTACACGTACGCACAGCGGTATGCATGCACGGCGGCACACACACGCATGGCGGCAGTACACGCACGGCGGCACACACACGCACACACACACGCACACACACGCTGAAACACACACACCCAGACGGCGGCACACACAGACACACATACAGCGGCACACACGTACGCATGCATGCACAGCGGAACATGCACACCCACACGGCTGCACATGACTACTATAATGTAACGCGCGTGAAGCCACTCCACATGCCGCACTCCCCCACCCCCCCCCCCCGTCATTTATATTCATGAGCGGGTGGATTTTTACACTCGCGCAGAATGTCGAGCGGAAATCATTCTTTTTGCAAATTCGCTTAACGTTTGACGTCCAGCACTTGAGACAAAAGGTAAGTCTCATTTATGCTTCTACATTATGGTAAAATAGACATTTCCCGGTGATTTTCCAGATATTTGATCGAATTCCAATTTATTTCAACTCCAGCGACCGAAAGCAGAAGAGAATAAAGTATCAGAGCAGTGAATTTGAGCAAATTGAAGGTCAGTTATATACTGTGCTAGTGACATGAAATCAGGTGTTTTATGACATAGTTTTGTGCAAGATTCACTGCCATTACCATTTACACAAGATACAATTATACTCTGCTCAATTTTTTCGTAAATATCACAGCTTCCGTCCTAGGACGGGCAAACAGGCTGGCACATAAGACACCAACAACAACCGCCATTCGCCACGTAAAGTGTCACAGGCATTGTGGCACACACACACACGGTCAGAACAGACAAAGATCTCCCATTAAGCCTCCTAGACTTGTTGGGGAAAGTGCTGCTAGCGAACACACAACTAGGTCAGTACTGCGAATAGCGTTGATTGTTTTAACCAGAAAAGCACCGCCGATTAAGCAAGAATCGTTCTCAGGAGGGTCACGTTCGATTGAGGTTTCAGCACAATTCCACTCGTGTTAGTGTGGATTAGCGTGCGTGCAGACTGGAGGACCTAGACAAAAACCCGCCCACTCAACTCTGACATTTCCTGGGCCACCCCACGGCACACGCCTGGTGCACCTGATAGCCGCCATGGTGGTGAAATGTTAACTACCTCGCCTGGTGTACAGGAGGAGGTCGTGGGTTCGATCCCGACCCTGACACCTGCTGCATATTTGGAGTTTGCAGTGTCTCTCATTATCATCATCACGGTGGCTAGGAGATGTTAACTACCTCGCCTGGTGTACAGGAGGAGGTCGTGGGTTCGATCCCGACCCCGACGCCTGTATTGTTAGAGTTTGCACGTCTCTCTCCCGGTGGTCGTTTTTCGTTTTTTCCCCTCCACATTTACAATCGACATGTGTAAAGAGTATTTGGCTGCTATAAATTCCACGAGATGATAAGCCCCTTCGTTGGGCTATCATTTGTGGCCAGGTCGCTTCTGAAAAAGAGCTACATAGCTCAGTGGGCCTTACCTGGTAAAATAAAAATCGTTTCGATCAAATAGTTTATTCTAGATTGAATTTAGAGATTTAGTTATTTTAATTTTTAGTTTTCACCTACGTGACTTTACCGAAATAACCAAAGAGTATGTTTCAATAGTTTAGTTTATCCCCAGACAGTGTGCCATTCCAAGCATTGCACATTGGCACGGTGGTCGCACGCACGCTGGCACGGTAGCACGGTGTGGCACGCACCTGGCAGTGAAAGATGTACTCGGGTGTGGACTTCTTGAACTTCATGTTCCACACGAGCGCCACGCCGTCCGGCTCGTTGGGCGCCGCCTCGTTGTTACTGTACGAGGACACGAGGAGCTCCGGGTACTGCGCTCGCGCGGAGAGGAGAGCACGCACACACACACGCACACACACACGCACGCACACACGCACGCACACACGCACGCACACACGCACGCACACACGCACGCACACACGCACGCACACACGCACGCACACACGCACGCACACACACACGCACACACACACGCACACGCAAACACACACACACGCACACACACACACGCACACGCAGCCCGCCATGGTCACCACAAGACCGTGCCGATCTTGTCAAGGAGTATAAACCATCAAAGCGAACTCCGGTCACCCTCGCAGCGGCGGCGGCTTTTGGCTAACCATCGAACAGACGGTGGTCACCGCATCGCGTGCTTTCAGATGCGCTTCTGCGGCCGTCTGGAACGCTCTTCCTTCCGATATTAGGAAGCCACTGGAGCTATGCACTTTAAAATCGTCTAGATTAAAAACTCCTTTCTTTAAAACTGCTTTTGTTTTGAGATTGTTGTCCTTTCCCAGCACCTCCGATTAGCAAGGTTGACTACGTACGGTGCAAAAGAAGCTCAACATACATACATTACGAAAAAAACTATTTTTATTTTAGCTGGTAAGGCCCACTAGGCTATATAGCTGTTTTCAGAAACGACCTGGCCACAAAAGATAGCTCAACGCAGTGGCTTATCACGTGGAAATGTATAGCAGCCAAATACTCTAAACACACGGGGAGAACGTGCATACTCGAAATACACAGCAGGCGTCAGGGTCGGGATCGAACCCAAGACCAACTGTATAGCAGGTGAGGTAGTTAACATCTCGCCACCACGGTGTGCACATCGATCGGAGAGTGGTCACATCTGGGTCGGTGACGCGGCCAAGTAGTGGCGCTTCAGCCACTTGTTGCAGAGGTTCAACTGTGTGTACGTGTGTGAATACACACGTGTGTGAATACACACACGTGTTAGCACACGTGTCTGAGCACACACGTAGTGTAGCGGTTAGCACGCAGTGTTACGAACCCGGCAACCCAGAGTTCGATTCCTACTCACGGCAGTATAGCTGAACCGGTCCTAGGCCTCCCCCCAAGATTGACTCCACCTTAAATTACGACAGGCCGCGGTGTGTATAAAACACGAGCACCGGGCGTGGCGCTGACAACACTGCACCCTCGTGCGACCTGCCAACCCCTTCATAGGCGCTCGCTAATAACACCTAACCTGACAAGCCTGCCGAAGGCTCTACAGGGGACCTTCATCTGTTGTGTGTGTGTCAGAGGTCGCAAACGGGTTTTGATTCCTTACCCGTACCCGGCCGCACCAGGGTCGCAAATGGGTACTCGTTCCCTACCCCTACCCGTACCCTACCCGAAATGAGTGACAAACGGTTACTCACCAGTGACTCACGGCCTACCCGTACCCGGCCGCACCAGGGTCGCAAACGGGTACCCGTACCCAGGCGGGTACGGGTAGCCGGGTATCGGGCAGGGTACGGGTATCGGGTACCCGGTTGCGACCTCTGTTGTGTGTGTGTGTTTTTGCCAGCACCTGTGGGGACCAGTCCATGCAGGTGACGATGCGGTGCTTGCACCAGTGCTCGTCGTAGAACTGCCGCTGCATGGACAGCTTCACGCCCGCCTGCATCTCCCTGCACGCAGCGAGGGCCGCCAAGTACTCTGATCATTATTATTATTATATCAGATATTTTTCCATTTCAAACCTTTCGTGACTGCAGGGATTCATATTCTTGGTTCTTTTTTCTACGCGACTTTACCGAAAGAACCAAGAATATATATCAGATATTATATAGTTATTATTTATTTAGGATCGTTCACTCAGCAAAGTCTCACCGAGTCATTTCAGGAAAGTCCTGCTAGGTCTTTCAAAGTTTGGTCTGCAAAGAATTCATTAAATTATGCAAAAAACTGAATCAACCAAACGCTTCACCGATACAGCCGAGGGCTCGGAGGCTTGCTCCCGTCTAGCTATCGTGGCCGTGCCCACCGTTGTCGCCTGTTCACGGACGGCGTCCACGTGCGTCTCCAAAACGAAACCGGAAGAAAAAGTTAAATAACTTAGCAGTACCGAGGCTCCCACAAGGCCATGCGGGAGGGCGTGTGGCACAGTTTGGCGCCAGGTATCGTAGAGCGCGGTCGTGTCGCTACGCTTCTCTGCGGTGAGCACGTGGTTAAAAACAAAAGCGCTACTACGCCTCTCTAAATAAAAGGTAAGCCGAGCCGTTTGCGTGTTCCGAGATTCAGCGGTGAGCAGGACACCCGTCCTGTAACTTGCAGATGTCTCGGAACGGGAAAGGGTTAAACAAAAGCTTTGCTGGCTGGCTGGAGGGAGCAACGGACCGGTCACGTCCAAAGGACGTGGGGGCCTGCTAGTCTCAATAAATACCAAACCTGCATTCTAGAAAGGGATGAGCGCATTTGTGTACAATGGCGCTAGCTTAACATCGCATCTCAAGGTTGTAAGCAGCACCTGCAAATGGGATGCTGGCGGGGGCGGTGGCGACATACGACGGATGGATAAAACACAAACTATGCAGCCGTGCATGACGACGATAAAGACGATGATATTCCACCATTGGTACCTCATTTGCCAGCAAAAAATATGATAATTGGTTTTTTTACCCTCTTATCTGGCAACAAAACTGACACCTTTTTTACGAGGAGTCATGTTTGCATAGACCACAATACTTGCAGTCATAATGCAAACAAAAAACATAACTCTGATAATGTATGCACTGTCCTTGAAGTTGATTGGTCCACACCCGAGACAGCTTTCCTTAGAGCCTAGTCTCACATGGTGCTGGACCAGATGACGCAAAAAGGTGCACAACTCAAAGACAATGCACCATCAGAGTATGAGAGCTCGGGGTAAGCATTTACACCATTGGAACCTCATTTGCCAGTAAAAAATATAATTGTTTTTTTACCCTTTTATCTGGCAACAAAACTGACACCTTTTTTTTACAAGGAGTCATGTTTGCATAGACCACAATACCTGCAGTCATAATGCAAACAAAAAACAGAACTCTGATAATGTATGCACTGTCCTTGAAGTTGATTGGTCCACACCCGAGACGCCAAAAGGCGTCATCTGGTCCAACCCATGTGAGACTAGGCTCTAAGGACGATGATATTGATAACGACGATGACGACGACAACGATGGCGGCGCGCACCCCTCCTTCTCCAGGCCGTCGCGGCCGCTGTAGTCGAAGAAGATGTCGCCCTCCTCGGCGAGCGCACGCTCGATGATGCGCGTGCTGCGCGTGAAGAAGCCCAGGAAGTCGTGCGAGGCGAGGATCTGCTGCTTCTCTTCCTCGGTGAGCTCGTGCGTGGCAGCTGGGACGACACGGCGGCAACGCGCGGGGGCGGTTCACGGGGTGACGATTCGGGGGTGGACAGCAGTGGGGGTTGAAGGGGTAAGGGTTAGAATTCGGGGTTTGCAGAGCACGGTAAGGGGTAAGGGTTAGAGTTAGGTGTTGGCACAGCGGGGGAGAGTAGAGGTTAGGTTCAGGGTCAGGAGGTGGCTCTGTTCTGACGACCGTTCCCGCTGGTCAATCGGTGGAAGCCCATCACTGGGCACGGACGAGGCGGCGTCGAGTGCCGGGCAGCGCGAGAGTAAGGTCACCCGCGGCGACGGCTCGTTAGTAAATACGGTGACGTCGCCACCGTCACGACACCGGGGCGGAGGGGGACACGGTGCGCAGCCACGAGACGATAGCTCTTCGTGACGAGCTCCTCACCATCCTTCTCCTCCTCCTCCTTCTGCTCCACCAGCGCTTCGGGCTCCGAGGAGGGTTTCTGCGCCGCTACCTCCTCCTCCTCGTCCTCCTCGTCTGGCACCAGAGAGGATGAGAGAAGGCCGATGAGGGTGAGCAGCAGCAGCAGCGTGCGTGAGCACGTGACAGCGTGTGTGTACACGAGTGTGTGTGCGTGTGTCAGGCGTGTCGGGCGTGTCGGGCGTGTCGGGCGTGTCGAGCGTGTCGAGCGTGTCGAGCGTGTCGAGCGTGTCGAGCGTGTCGAGCGTGTCGAGCATGTTGAGCATGTTGAGCACCTGCGGGGTGGCTGGTGGGGAATGGCGTCTGCGTCTCCTTGGCGTAGGTGACGAGCTCCCGTGGCGGGAAGTCCACCTGCGTCACCTTGGCCAGGCCCAGCTTGTGGCCTCTCCGCCTGGGGGGGGTTGCAGCATCCCACACACAGGGCCGGCCGACGCGCGCCACAACACACCACCCAACGCACACAACACCATGCCCATCCCACACACAGGGCCGGCCGACGCGCGCCACAACACACCACCCAACGCACACAACACCATGCCCATCCCACACACAGGGCCGGCCGACGCGCGCCACAACACACCACCCAACGCACACAACACCATGCCCATCCCACACACAGGGCCGCCCGACGCGCGCCACAACACACCACCCAACGCACACAACACCATGCCCATCCCACACACAGGGCCGGCCGACGCGCGCCACAACACACCACCCAACGCACACAACACCATGCCCATCCCACACACAGGGCCGCCCGACGCGCGCCACAACACACCACCCAACGCACACAACACCATGCCCATCCCACACACAGGGCCGGCCGACGCGCGCCACAACACACCACCCAACGCACACAACACCATGCCCATCCCACACACAGGGCCGGACCACGCGCGCCACAACACACCACCCAACGCACACAACACCATGCCCATCCCACACACAGGGCCGGCCGACGCGCGCCACAACACACCACCCAACGCACACAACACCATGCCCATCCCACACACAGGGCCGCCCGACGCGCGCCACAACACACCACCCAACGCACACAACACCATGCCCATCCCACACACAGGGCCGGCCGACGCGCGCCACAACACACCACCCAACGCACACAACACCATGCCCATCCCACACACAGGGCCGGACCACGCGCGCCACAACACACCACCCAACGCACACAACACCATGCCCATCCCACACACAGGGCCGACCGACGCGCGCCACAACACACCACCCAACGTACACAACACCATGCCCATCCCACACACAGGGCCGGCCGACGCGCGGCACAACACACCACCCAACGCACACAACACCATGCCCATCCCACACACAGGGCCGACCGACGCACGCCACAACACACCACCCAACGCACACAACACCATGCCCATCCCACACACAGGGCCGGCCGACGCATGCCACAACACACCACCCAACGCACACAACACCGTGCCCATCCCACACACAGGGCCGACCGACGCACGCCACAACACACCACCCAACGCACACAACACCATGCCCATCACACACACAGGGCCGGCAGACGCGCGCCACAACACACCACCCAACGCACACAACACCATGCCCATCCCACACACAGGGCCGACCAACGCACGCCACACCAAGCCGTGCCATCCAATGCACACAACACCATGCCCATCCCACACACAGGGCCGACCAACGCACGCCACAACACACCAACCAACGCACACAACACCATGCCCATCCCACACACAGGGCCGACCAACGCACACCACACCAAGCCGTGCCATCCAACGCAAGCAACACCACGTCACCCGACACACAGAGCCGGTCGATGCAACACGCCACACCGCACCATATCACCCAACGCACACAACACCACGTCACCCCACACCGCAACCATGCCACGCACACACACCAACGGCGCCACACGACCCAACACACATCGACACACACAGAGACCACCGCACCATCCCACACACGCAGCACCACACCACCACACAAAGACACAGTAAAGCACGATCCCACACACACACACACCACCGACAAACACACAACACCATGGAGTTAACAACAGTCATAATGTCTTTTCCACCCCAGCTCTTCACGTATTTTATCTTTAGCCATGGGACTGTTTCGCCGAAAAAAAGTGGCTTAAAAAGTTTGTTTTGATATCGTCCTGCTGACGATCCAGGTCACCCTCGCAAAGGAGACTCAGCATCTCGCTTTGGGTGCTCACCTGGGTGAAATAAAGGTAACTGACGAGTCAGGCACAAGTGACCGTTGTGGATATGAAAAAAAATCGCGATTATCCGAGTCGCGTCATAATAACGCCATCAGTACTAAAACGAAACTCTTTGTTTTTTACCAGGTACGGCGCACTGAGCTATACATCTCGTTTCCAGAAGCGACCTGGCAATAAATGACAGCCCAATGAAGTGTCTCATCACGTGGAAATATATAGCAGCCAAATACTCTGAACGCGTGATGTCGATTCTAAATTTGGAGGGAAAAACCGTAGGACCCGGAGAAAAATCCAAGCGACCACGGGGAGAAAGAGAGACACGCAAAACTCGAAATATACAGCAGGCGTCAGGGTCGGGGATGAAACCCACGACTTCCTGCATACCAGGCGAGGTAGTTAACAACTGGGCACCGTGGCGTCAGCAATGGGGGCATCGCGTCGGCGAGCGGCGTTAGAAGCGGACGCCACAAAACTCCTCCTGAGGGCCACTTCAAAATGCCTCTCTCGTTGGCACGCCACACGCTCCGCAGAGGTCGTCTGGCGCTGTGTGCTCTCTCGTCGCTTGGAGTCTGTGGTCTCTCGCAGCCAAGCAACGGCAGATCACATGACCTATATATTTATTTTTTTGAGCGGAACAGTGCCAAAGCCTACGAGCGGTGAAAAACGCATTCTTCACCTGCGCCGTCACCAACTGCAACTCCACTACACGACAGGAATGAGCGATGTTGAACGAGCGCGTCAAAGCGATGGAAACTAAATGCCTTTTGCCGGCGGTGGCAGCTCTTGCACAAAACGCCGGGATGCCGAGCAACTGCGGCACGAATGAAAATACTAAAGCGCAAATTTTAATATTAAATGCGTCGTTAAACACCCCCACCACCCGACACAGCCAATGAGTGAAGTTTTGGCAAGTAAACAAAACGTGCCAATTAGTTACCAGTTCAGCACTCACCGGTTGTGCGTTGGGAGGGTAAACCCACAACAACATTTACAATTCGAGTACCGTGACGTTACGCCAGTCATTACAGCAAAAAGCCTCATCCGGCGACAGCCTGAATTGTGGGGAAATTCCTCCCGTTTCGGTCTTAAATCGAGGTGGGGGGTAAATGTGACGTAGTCACTTGTGAGCCAATCAGGCGCGAAGACCAGAGGGGACGTGGGGGGGGGGTGTTAATGTATTACATGTGAAGCAAGGCTAATGAAGACCAACAACGCCAAGCTGGTGCGCGTCCAGCGAAGCGTCGCAGCCAGGGAGAGAACAAGCTACAAATACAGGAAGCCTGATCACGTGGGCCACGTGTGTGCGTGTGCCATGTGCGAGCCGGCCCTTCTCGGTGGGCAACACGGCAAGAACGAAGGAGCGGGTAAGAGAGAGAACGCGCAGATGAGAGGAGAGAGAGATAGCCAGTGGGTGAAAGAGTGAGGTAGGTGAGAGAGAGTGAGGCGGGTGAGATGACAGTGGGTGAGAGAGAGTGGGTGAGAGAGAGTGGGTGAGAGAGAGTGGGTGAGATGACAGTAGGTGAGAGTGGGTGAGAGAGTGGGTGAGAGAGAGTGAGGTGGGTGAGATGACAGTGGGTGAGAGAGAGTGGGTGAGAGAGAGTGAGGCGGGTGAGATGACAGTGGGTGAGAGAGAGTGGGTGAGAGAGAGTGAGGCGGGTGAGAGAGAGTGGGTGAGAGAGAGTGGGTGAGAGAGAGTGAGGCGGGTGAGGGAGAGTGGGTGAGAGAGAGTGGGTGAGAGAGAGTGGGTGAGAGAGAGTGAGGCGGGTGAGATGACAGTGGGTGAGAGAGAGTGGGTGAGAGAGAGTGAGGCGGGTGAGAGAGAGTGGGTGAGAGAGAGTGAGGCGGGTGAGAGAGAGTGGGTGAGAGAGAGTGGGTGAGAGAGAGTGAGGCGGGTGAGGGAGAGTGGGTGAGAGAGAGTGGGTGAGAGAGAGTGGGTGAGAGAGTGGGTGAGATTAGAGTGGGTGAGAGAGAGTGGGTGAGAGAGAGTGAGGCGGGTGAGATGACAGTGGGTGAGAGAGAGTGGGTGAGTGAGAGTGAGGCGGGTGAGATGACAGTGGGTGAGAGAGAGTGGGTGAGAGAGAGTGGGTGAGAGAGTGGGTGAGATTAGAGTGGGTGAGAGAGAGTGGGTGAGAGAGAGTGGGTGAGAGAGAGTGAGGCGGGTGAGATGACAGTGGGTGAGAGAGAGTGGGTGAGAGAGAGTGGGTGAGAGAGTGGGTGAGATTAGAGTGGGTGAGAGAGAGTGGGTGAGAGAGAGTGAGGCGGGTGAGATGACAGTGGGTGAGAGAGAGTGGGTGAGAGAGAGTGAGGCGGGTGAGATTAGAGTGGATGAGAGAGAGTGGGTGAGAGAGAGTGGGTGAGAGAGAGTGGGTGAGAGAGTGGGTGAGATTAGAGTGGATGAGAGAGAGTGGGTGAGAGTTAGGGAGAGGGCGAGCGGGCGAGACAGTGCGAGAGTGCGTGGCGACCCGAGTTCGATTCCCGCTCACGGCCAACAGCAGTAACATTTATCTGAACCGGTTTTGGGCCTCCCCTCGGTCGACCTTAGCCCCAAATGAGTACCTGGTTGCAGTGTGTAAACACCACCACTAGGAAGACAAGGACGGCAAGGCGTGGTGCTAGCCACATGTGCCATGCCACCCTTCACAGCTGCTCACGAACAGCACTTTCCCCAAAAGTATGTTAAGGCTATACGGGGGACTTTTATCTTTGAGAGTGGGTGAGTGAGTGCGAGTGGGTGGCAGAGTGAGTGGGTTGGACGTGCGAGTGTGAGAAAAGCAGCGGTGAGGCAGCGAGAGAGGGAGCAACGGCCGAGAGTACAAGCAAGCGCAGAGGTGCGCGAGTGAACGGGTGGGAGAGAACGAGCGGGTGAGAGGGAGCAAGCGAGCGAGCGATGGGATTGCGAGGGAGAGCGAGTGAGCAGGTGGAAGTGAGTGAGCAGGCGTAAGAGAGCCGGCAGGAGAGGGTGGTGGGCGAGTGGCAGGGAGCGAGGCGAGTAAGCGGCGGGAGGGAGCGAGCGATACCCTGACTCAGAGTCTGCGAGGAGCTGTAAAACCGTGGGGTCAGAGTCCCACTGCAGGGTCCTTCCGTGCGCAGCGTGAAAACGTAACCGCAGGGTTAGTGGGTTAGTAGAGCGGCGCAAAAACACTCGCAGCAGCAGCAGCAGCACAAACAAAGACAAAGACCCCACCCCGCATAGCCTTAACAGACTGTTGGGACAAGTGCTGTTAGTGAGCACCTATGAAGGCCGGAACGGCACACGAGGGGACACGGACACACAAATACATAGACGTGCACATCGAGACACGGACACACAGAGAAACAGGCGTACTCAGATGCAAAGACAAAGATCCCCCGTAAAGCCTGGAACAAACTGTTGGGGGAAGTGCTGTTAGCGAACACCTATGAAGGCTGGAAAGGCACACGAGGGGGTGGGTGGCCAGCACCACGCCCGGCCGCCTTGGTCTCCCGAGGGGCGATGTTTACACGCCGCACTAGGTACTCATTTAAGACTGAACCGACCTAGGGGAGGCCCAGGACCTGTGCAGATATTCGTCACTGGTGTTGGCCGTGAGTGAGAATCAAACTCGAGTCGTCTGGTTCGTAGCGCAGGGCTAACCGCTACGCTACACACACACAGACAAGACTCGTTACGCAGAACGGAAGCGTTCGGTCGCTGCACCGGTCTGCCCAGATTACGGTGCCTCGCGTTTCCAAAACACCGAGCAGTGACCACCGCCGTAGCCATTGACAAACGCCGCCGTCTAACGCAGATCACAACAACGTCGGCTCGGTCGGAGGAGAGGGAACGTGCATTTGGCATTCTTCTTCGTCCGGCTCATGCTGACGTAGAGTGGCAGCTGCAATTTTACGTCGAGGTGACGGATGAGCCGGATTTCGTGCGGAGTCAGGAGTGGGCAAAGTGATGAGTCATCGCTGCTGTGACGATGCCTCCCTCGTTCCTTCGTATTTGTGAATCGAGTCGTTGTATCGTCATTATATGTTCGTCGAATTAGGTATTAATTTGCCAGCATTTACCTCTTCATGCACACATGGTTGCCTAGTACATCGTCTTGACATGCCCTTGCATTCAGACGATGATGGTGATAAATCATTATAAACTACTTTTTTTATTTTACAAGGTAAGGCCCACTGAGCTGTATAACTCAGAAGTGACCTGGCCATAAATGATAGCCCAATGAAGTGGCTTATCACGCGTAAATTTATAGCACCCAAAAACTCTAAACGCGTAATGCTGATTCTAAATTTGGAGGGAAAAACCGAAGGACCCGGAGAAAAATCCATGCCAACACGGGGAGAAAGACAACGCAAACTCCAAATATACAGACATCGTCAGGGTCGGGATCGAACCCACGCCCTCCTGCATAACAGGCGGGGGAGTTAACATCTCCTCGCCACCGCGGTGCCATGAATACAGTCCAACAAAAAACCCCACCATCGACACGGCGCGGGGAGGCCTTCATCCAGCAGTGCATTGACAATGGCCTGTGAGAGTGACAATGCAGGCTGAGCATTGTGGGATGGCGAGTGGGACGGGGCTCCGGTACCTTCCGGCGGCCACCGTCTCCATGGACTCCTGGCTGCCGGCCTCGCTGGGCGTGCTCACCGCCTTGGACAGCGTCGGCGAGTCCTGCACCGAGGCTGTGGACAGATGCACGCGGTCACGCGGGGAGCAAATGGAGAGCACACAAGCGCAAAGCACACGCGCAGAGAACACACGCGCGGAGCACACACACGCAGAGTACACACACGCGCAAAGCACACGCGCGGAGCACACACCCGCGGAGCACACACACGCAGAGTACACACACATGGAGCAGGCACACGTGGAGCACACGCACGCAGCACACACGCGGTGCTCACAGGCACGGAGCACACACGGGGTGCACACACGCACGCAGCACACACGCGGTGCTCATAGGCACGGAGCACACACGGGGTGCACACACGCACGCAGCACACACGCGGTGCTCACAGGCACGGAGCACACGCACGCAGCACACACGCGGTGCTCACAGGCACGGAGCACACACGGGGTGCACACACGCACGCAGCACACACGCGGTGCTCACAGGCACGGAGCACAAGCGTGGTACACACACGCGCGGAGCACACGCAAAGCACGCGAGCAATGGATAAATATCGTTTGCAGGCAATTGAGAACTGGCTGGCCTCATGTGGTCACGGTCCGTATGAAATAGGCTTTATGAATTTAAGACATGGGCCATATGAATTTAAGACGTGATCCGGATGAAATTTAGTCGAAGGCCGTATGAAGTGACGACGTTGGCTGTGCGAAATGAAGTTGTGGGGGCAGCATCCAGGCCCAAGGGCCCCAGGTCCACCCCAGGACTCATCATCACCGAGGAGAGGGAGGGAGGTGTTGCTGGTGGGTTGCGTACACAGCGGGGCATCGGCGGGAATCCCCATGCTCTGCAGGAGGGCGTCCGTCTCCCTTCGCTTCTTTTCCAGATCCGACTCATCGGGCGCCGGCTCCTTCTTGACGTCCACCTGCACAGGACACCGGCAACGGCGCCAGAAAAACACCCAGAGTTGGCACGGCAGCTCAGGAGACACCGAGCCGGCAGCAAGCCGAGAAGCCTGCGGTTTGAATGCAGGTTTCGGCTATTCGCGGTTTTACACACGGGTTCTCGATGGTCACAGACCACCCCTCCGCCCCGTGGCAAACGACCGCGTTCAGGATTCTTTCACTCAAATTCGCCTCGTTCCACGTGACGCGCACACACAGAGCGCGACGCACTACTCGTGAACGGGAATGTCTTCGACATGAAGCAGACTGCACAATTGGAATAAAAAATTGTCACGAGCCGTAGAGGTTCTCCTCCTCCGCGCCAGTCTCACCTCCTTCTTCTTGCGCTCCTCTTCCTTGCGCTTCTTCTCCTCGCGGATCTGCGCCAGCCGCTGCTTCTTGCGCTCCAGCTCCGCCTTCAGCTCCGCTTTGTCCGACATCGTCACCGTCTATTCCTGTCACTCGGCACGGGCGAGAGGGAGGACGCGGAGACGGAGGTTCCGGGTTGAGTGGCGGTGAGGGTGACGCAGAGAGGGGGAGATCACAGGGAGAGAGAGGAGAGGAGACGCACAGAGACATCCCCTTGCGTTATTCGGATCAAGGTCTCCCTGTCCCTCTGCTAAACATGAGCTCAACCTATGAGACATCTCCTTTACCAGTGGCAAAATAGAGTAATAGGTTTTTACCCTTTCAACTGGTACAAAAACTGACACCTTTATACAAGGCATCATGTACCAATCAACTTCAAGGACAGTGCATATCATAATCATTATCAGAGTTGTTTCTTTTTGTTTGCATTTTGACTGCTTGTGTTGTGGTTATTGGAAACATGATGCCTTGTATAAAGGTGTCAGTTTTTGTACCAGTTGAAAGGGTAAAAACCTATTACTATAGGAGCTCAACCAGCGGTGGAAATTACACGTTCCCAAAATGGTGGCCCCAGTCACGTCATGGAATGATCATCGCTGGCCTAAATTTAAGGCGATGAATCTCACCGATTCAACACGTAAGCTTTCGTGACCAACATTATCAATAATAGTTGTCGTCTGATGATGCTGGGTGTAATTACTGGCGAAGCGTCGTACTCGAATTGTAAATGTTGTGGGTTCACTCTCCGACACCTCGGTGTGCTGAACTAGTGTAGAGGAGTACAATGGGGATGTGACGTCAGGTGTGCCGTTCAGTGCGATGACGTCACGTCTCCTAGGGTACTTAAGGGAGACCCCGTGACGTGAGCGGGGTCACTGTGGGAACGGGTAGAGTACGAAGGGTGAAGAGGGAACCAGTGGGTAGAGAGAGGGATCGAGTAGTGAGTCTGGGGAGAAGCCGGTGGTAGTAGCCGTAGAGGTGCTTCTCTCTCCGCTCGGTGGAGTCGGCAAAGTCCACGATCCGACACGAGAGAGAGAGACCGGAGCTAGCCGGCAGGGACCCGGACTCAGAGTAGGACCCCTAGCCCCTGGGAGTTGTGTACCCTGCTGTGTTATTGATAAGCTTTAATAAACCCTGGCGGAAGCCCTTAACTTACCTCCGTCTCCGAGTACGTCCGTCGGAACTTCTCTACACTCGTATTGAATTTGCACGTTTTATTTAATTGGCTGTGTCGGGCAGTGGCGGGTTCAACGACTTATTTATATTCACGCGATCTAACCAAAAAAAACCTCGATTATGGATAATCTAAACTATGTATTGCGTTGTTAAATAAAGACAACCCGTATGAAAGGTTTAATAAAGACAATCCTATCATAAAAGGGCTGCAACGAGGGTAAACCCATCTCACTGTGGCACCCGCAGTTAAAAACTATGAATCTCAATGGAGCCACACACGGTTAGATGAGGACAATGAATCTCACTGTTGGCAAAGGGCAAACCTCGTGGCTGTTTTGACATTCATCAATAAGAATAAGCCGTCACAAGATTACATGAAGTCGTAAAAAAAAACACCATACGATGAAATAAAGGCACATAACGTGACCGCGAGTACGGTCTCACTGCTCGCAATATATAAATTAAGAAAATCTCAATTAAGGAATTCTCAATGTGGCTTAATTGTATCGACCCAATGCTCGTTGAAGCCATACATTATGAATGACAGTTGAAGACAGTATCACAGTATTAAAATAAAGTCTTTCACTTCGGCCAAATCGAATGTAATGGTTAAAGACATTTAGACCATTGTTGTTATCGCCAAAGAATCTCATTGTAGAATTAAAGTTGGCCTAATGAGTTAAAGGCAGCTTCGCATTTGTTAAACTAAACTACGTTTATTTTACCAGGTAAGGCCCGCTACGCTACGTAAATCTTTTTCAGAAGCGTCCTGGTCATCACAAATGATAGCTCAACTTAGTGACTTTTCACGTGGAAATGTATAGCAGCTAAACACTTAAACGCGTGATGTGGATGCTAAATATGGAGAAAAATCGGAGGACCCGGAGAAAAATCGGCACGACCACGGGGTGAGAGAAAAACAAAACTCCACATTTTGCAGCAGGCGTCAGGGTTGGGATCGAACCCACGACCTCCTGCATACCAGGCGAGGTAATTAACATCTCCTAGTAACCGTGATGATGATGATGAGAGACACGCAAACTACAAATATACAGCAGGAGTCAGGGTTGGGATTGAACCCACAGCCTCCTGCATAACATGCGAGGGAGTTAACATCTCCTAGCCACCTTGATGATGATGAGAGAAAGAGACACGTAAACTCCAAATATACGGCAGCAGGCGTCATGGTCGGGATCGAACCCACGACCCCCTCCATACCAGGCGAGGTAGTTAACGTCCCCTAGCCACTGTGATGATGATGAGAGAGAGACACGCAAACTTCAAACATACAGCAGGCGTCAGGGCGAGGATAGAACCCACAGCCTCCTGCATACCAGGCGAGGGAGTTAACATCTCGCCATCACGGTTAAATAAATACATTTAGCGAATTTCTGGTTGAACACATTCTAACACTGGTTAAATAAAGACGCACCGTGGTTAAAAAAAAGTAATTTTCGCCCACTGCTAAAGGCGTGGTTAAATACAGTATTGTCCGCCCCTGTGGTGTGTGACTGTCACACCACGGGGTTCGCAGTCAATATCTTAAGCACGCCAGTCAGTGGTTAAAAAAGGGCAGTGTCGTGGCCAATGCATGCGTTGGGTCAAATAAACACCAGGTTGAATAAAGGGCCGTCTCGGGGTAATGATACGCAGTGGTCAATGAAGAATAATCCCACGGGCAAATGACAGGCGATGGTTAAATAAAGGAGTGGTCAAATAAAATGGTTAAATAAAGAGAAGCTACGTGGTAATAACAAGCATTGGTTAAACTAAGCAGTGGTCAAAGAAAACGGTTAAATACAGGACAGCCTCACGGCAAAGGCATTCGATGGTTAAATAAAGCAGTGGCCAAATAAAATGGTTAAATAAAGGGCAGCCCCGGCGTGCAATGGTTAAATATGGAGTGGTTAAATATGGGATTGGCGCGGCAACGCGATGGTTAAACAAGCGCGGTGGTTAAATAAAGGCCGGGGCGTCACGATGGCGTTGTCGGGCAGAGGCTAAGCAATTGACGAGAGAGAGAGCGGAGTGGCTACGAAATAAAGGAGGAGAGGGCACCCGTGGGCGAGTGAACCGGAGGAGGGAGGAGGAGGAGGACGATTGGGTCCGGGGCCAGAGGGCCGCGAAACGAACCTGCGAAACTCCTCGCAACGCGACGTCTCTCGTGAAGAGCGAGCACCGTCAACAACAACAACACCACCACAACAACACAACAACAACACAACAACAGAGTACACAACAACAACACAACGCGCCACAACGGGGACGCGAAGTGCCACAACTGACACCGCCCGTCCCACCTCAAGATGGAGAAACACTGTACCTCTGCCGCTTCTGGAAGGCGTCTGCCGCTTCTGGAAGACGTCTACCGCTTCTGGAAGAATGTCTACCGCTTCTGGAAGACGTCTACCGATCATGGAAGATGTCTACCAATCATGGAAGATGTCTACCGCTTATGGAAGATGTCTACCAGTTATGGAAGACTGCTACCGCTCACGGTTAGATTGTCTACCACTTATGGAATACATCTACCGCTGACGGAAGATGTTTACCACTTATGGAAGAGTGCTACTCTTTCCGGAAGACGCCTTATGGAAGATGTCTACCGCTTCTGGAAGACGTCTTCCGCTTCTGGAAGATGTCTTCCGCTTCTGGAAGACGTCTTCCGCGGCGTCGGTAATCAATCTTCCGGCAGACGTTCACAACTTCTTGAACGAGGTGGCGGGTGGTGTTTGTGGTTAAAGACGTCTTCTGGAAGTGAAATATCTCTTCCGGAAGATTCTACCGAGATCCCCCAACAACCCCCCAAAAAAACGGCGTGACGAGGTCAAACGGTGGAGGGCGGAGGGGTGGGGGCCTCGAATTTTATTTCCTAGAGCGGATGAGGTCGCAATGCCGAACGTTCGCGCTTCCCCATTGGTCGAGGGCTGCGCACGCGCACGGCTATTTGACCAATGGGACGCCGCCGATCGCTTACCGGCGCTGGCAAATACAAAAGGCCGCGTGACGTTTTTTTAAAGGGACGGCGTGCAAAGTGTCCTTAAATTCGCCTTCACAACGTAGACGCTCGTTTGTAATAAACTTTTATATACACAACTTTCATATATATATACACAACTTTCATATATATATACTGTACACACAAAGGCGCTATCGAGTGCCGAGGTAACCACAGTAACAAGGTTAACCCCAGCCCCCCAGCCCGTTATCCACACGCAAGCCACATCGCCCACAGTAAGGCCCGCGCCTACGTTTCATAACGCATCGGGATGCACCCTTCAATATTAGTTTTGTGTCTCTGTGTGTCTCTGTGTTGTGTCTCTCTGTGTGTCTCTTTGTGAGTCTCTGTGTGTCTATGTTGTGTGTGTGTTGTGTGTCTCTCTGTCTCTGTGTTGTGTGTCTCTCTCTGTGTGTCTCTTTGTGAGTCTCTGTGTGTCTATGTTGTGTCTCCCTGTGTGTCTGTGTTGTGTGTCTCTCTGTATGTCTATGTTGTGTGTCTCTCTGTGTGTCTGTGTTATGTCTCTCTCTGTGTCTGTGTGTCTCTCTCTGTGTTGTGTGTCTCTCTCTGTCTGTGTGTCTGTGTTGTGTCTTTCTCTGTGTATCTATGTTGTGTGTCTCTGTTGTGTCTCTCTGTGTTGTGTGTCTCTCTCTGTGTGTCTATGTTGTGTGTCTCTCTCTGTCTATGTTGTGTCTCTCTATGTGTGTCTGTGTTGTGTGTATCTCTCTGTGTGTATATGTTGTGTGTCTCTGTGTGTCTGTGTTGTGTCTCTCTCTCTGTGTCTGTGTGTCTCTCTCTGTGTGTCTGTGTTGTGTGTGTCTCTCTGTGTTGTGTGTCTCTCTCTGTGTGTCTATGTTGTGTGTCTCTCTCTGTCTATGTTGTGTCTCTCTATGTGTGTCTGTGTGTCTGTGTTGTGTGTATCTCTCTGTGTGTATATGTTGTGTGTCTCTGTGTGTCTGTGTTGTGTGTCTCTCTCTCTGTGTCTGTGTGTCTCTCTCTGTGTGTCTGTGTTGTGTGTCTCCCTCTGTGTGTCTGTGTTGTGTGTCTCTCTCTCTGTGTCTGTGTGTCTCTCTATGTGTGTCTGTGTTGTGTGTCTCTCTGTGTCTGTGTTGTGTGTCTCTCTCTGTGTGTCTGTGTTGTGTGTCTCTCTGTGTCTGTGTGTCTCTGTGTTGTCTCGCTCTGCTTGTGTGTCTGTGTGTCTCCGTGCCTGTGCGTCGTATTCTATTACTTAATTTATTTTCTTTCTATGTGACTTCACCGAAAGAACGAGTCTTTGTTTTCTGTTGAACAACAAAAGCAAAAATCGAACACCAAATGATTAAAATATCGGGTGGGGAGAGGGGGGCTGGTCTTTATCTTTGTGGGGGTTTGACCATATTTGACCGCGCTGGTCTCAGTGCGCCGTTGGGGAAGACGGCGAACATAGATGTTGCCACATAGTGCAGTACAACAATGGGGTTGATGCTCTGTTCGGCTTGGGGTAAAAGCCCTCATCCAGCACAGTGGACTGGCAAGGTCTGGCGTACACACCACGCTACGTGTGCTACAGATTCTTTCACCCGACAGCCAGTCAAAGGAGTTTGAATTTCTACTGGTAGGAACCTCCTGGTTACACCAGCCCACAGGGGATCATTGTGTCCGTCCGTCTTGCATCCAAAAATGGGAGGGGTGGGGCTGGGTGGAGAGGGGAGGGAGGAGCTGGTGGGGAGGGGAGGGAGGGGAGGGGCTGCGTGGGGAGGGTGGGGCTGGGTGGGGTGGGGAGGGTGGGGCTGGGTGGGGTGGGGATGGTGGGGAGGGGTGTGGGAGGGGAGGGTGGAGAGGGGCTGGGTGGGGAGGGGAGGGTGGGGAGGGGCTGGGTGGGGAGAGACTGGGTGGGGAGGGGCTGGGTGGGGAGGGGCTGGGTGGGGAGGGGCTGGGTGGGGAGGGGCTGGTCACCCCGTGGTGCCCTTATAAAACTCAACGTTTAGCCTACTCACGCCGGCTTGTGCCCGCCCTCACAGTCGGGCATATTTGCGGAATACACCACGCCGCCGTTGACCCTGGCCATTGACCGAGCAACCCGACGTTCCTACCAGCTCCCTCCGCAGGAATGTGTTGTGTCTGCTTGTACATGTCCACGTCGTGATGTGAGCCACTTTGGTGAGCTCATCGCGTGCGATATCCGGGTCGCTTCTGAAACAGAGCTGTAGCTCGGTGAGCCTTACCTGGTAAAATAAGGAAAAACAATTCGACTTAAAACTTTCGTGACTGCAGGAGTTCATATTCTGGGTTCTTTCGGTAAAGTCACGTAAATATATATTTTTTAAAATAAAGACGTCTGATGAAGACCGCTTGTGTTGCGATCGAAACGTCGTGGGTTTTTTGCTTTTATTATTTTCAATTTATAAAAAAAAATGTTTGACGTGACTTTACCGAAAGAACCAAGAATATAAGAAAAACATAGTTTACTTTTAGTGCCGTGGCCCTCGCTCCTAACAATGGGCTACACGGTGGCGTTGGTATTCAAATGGGTCACAACAAGCTGTGACCTTGGTATGTAGGAGGTCGTGGCTTCGGTATCGACTCTAACGCCTGCTGCTGTATATTTGGAGTGTGCGTGTCTCTCTTATCACGGTAGCTAGGAGATGTTAACTACCTCGCCTGGTGTACAGAAGGTCGTGGGTTCGATCCAGACCCTGACGCCTGCTGCATATTTGGAGTTTGCGTGTCTCTCTCTCTCATCATCATCACGGTGGCTAGGAGATGTTAACTACCTCGCCTGGTACGCAGGAGGTGGTGGGTTTGATCCCGACCCTGACGCCTGCTGCTATATGTTTGGAGTTTGCGTGTCTCTCATCTTCATCATCATCACGATGGCTAGGAGATGTTAACTACCTCGCCTGGTATACAGGGTGTCGTGGGTTCTATCCCGGACCTGACACCTGCTGCTGTATATTTGGAGTTTGCGGTGTCTCTCTCCCCGTGGTCGTGAGTTTTTTGTTTTTATAAATTTTATTTTTTATTATTTTTATTTTCTTATTATTCTATCTACGTGACTTCACCGAAAGAACCAAAGAATATGAATTCCTGCAGTCACGAAAGTTTTAGGTCACAATTGAGTATTTGGGCTGCTTGTGAATGTCCTCGTGACAATGATAAGCTGCTGCCGCCCCATTGAGATTATCGCTTTTTACAACCAGGACGCTTCTGAAATAAGTAATACTTATAAAATGTTTTTTTAAAAACACGCTTTAATGAAATGTCCTAGTAATGGCAGAACTCCACGACTCCAGGAAGTGGCCCCGAAGCTTGCCATAACGTCAGGGACCGTGGCCAATTACAGCCAACGTGAGTTGAGCGTGGACAATTAGACCCAAGCCAAAACATAACATATAAAAAATAATGTTTAAAAATATATATATATTTTATGATAGAATATATTGTTGTCATCAGTTTCACATAAGTATACCAAGTTTGCAGTCGATACCACATGGGGAAGTGGGTTAAAATTGAGTTACAAGATTTGAGGATACGACAACAACAACAGACGGAGTGAGTTCATAGAAAGCGTGTAAAAAAGATTGTTAAAAATATTTTTTTATGATAGAATATAGTATTGTCATCAGCATGACATAAGCATACCACGTTTGCAGTCGATACCACATTGGGAAGTGGGTTAAATTTAGCTACAAGATTTGAGGATACAACAACAACAGACAGAGTGAGTTAAATAAAAAAAAAGCGTGTAAAGATCTGCGATGCACAAGTGGCTCTTATAACCCTGCTGAAATGAATAGTTTAGATGGAAATCTTGGTGCACCACATCCTCCACGTTTGCCGAGTGTCTCGTTGCCACCACAAGGTGGCGCTCATTGCAAAGCCTCAAACTCAAGGTGGTTCAACCTCGACCTGTGCACGTGTAAGTCGCCTACCACGTGGTTGTACAGATAGTCCCCGAGTTACGATATTTCGATCTTACGATGGCGATACGACAAAATTGTAAAATGCAGACGACGGACAGAATTTTGGTGAATACAGTACAATATGATACGTTACGATACGTATGATACGTAGCTTTAGCGATTTCATTTTAGGGTTACCACGATACGATACGTTCAATGCATGTTTAAAGTTTTTTATTTATTTAGCAGATAGGATTGTTTCCTGAAAAAACGTTCTATTAAATTGCAGTTCATATAGGTAGGCTAAGAATTTACCTTGTTTTTTACTTTACATTTTACTGTGCAATACAGTATTGTAATTCATAAATACATACAGTATATAGTTTATACAGTACGGTACTGTATATTGCTCTGTTTTGCTAAATTATCCCCATTCTTTAAGACTCCTGGGTAGGCTAGGCCATCTTCGACTTACGATATTTTCGACTTACGATGGGGTCGTCGTAACGCATCTCCATCGTAAGTCGAGGACTACCTGCATTGTAATGAATTACGGTAATTCATTGCGGATATTAGGGGTGTCTTCCCAATATTCGGGTTTATTATTTAAAAAAAGACGAAAATATCAGGACTTAAAAGCGGATTATATCGAATGATTCGGGGGGGGGGGGGCAATGTTTTGTTTCGGATTTATGTGTGAAATAATCCCGTTCCAGGAAGTATACTATCGACTCCGTCTACAGTACTGAATTAGCACACTTCACAGCAAAGTGGAAGATGACATTAAAGATAATCCACGGTTGCGACATCGTGGTCATGCGACCCAAACTTTGTAAATCCATAGAGACCCATCGGGACTCGTAGAAATCCATATAAAAACAAAGAAACCCCGTAGAGATACATGAATCAGGACCTGTACATTATTGAGACTGCAGGAATCCGATGAGCTATAAAGCTATTTTATTCACAGGTGTGCAGGGTGGGCGGGTCACCGAGTTACAACATCCAAACAATACAACAAAAACACGACAAGGGGTACAAAATAGTGAAAATGGTAAGCGAGTCACTAAATATAAATACTTGTTTAATTTTTTTCGTAAGTCCGATTTATCAAGCTTAGGGAAGGCAGCAAAAACAACAACAGTCCCAGAGCACACACCAAAATAACAACGCAAGCCACAGTGCGAATTTGGCCACGCAACCCAAACTATGAACCACCAGGTGACCCGCTGTAGTCTACGGAGGAGCAGGATGAACGGCGACACGACACAAACTCTCTCTCTCTCTCTGCTGAAGCTCTCTCATCGTGGCCAGCAGCAGAGGCATCGAGCTTCTGAACCACATTGCCCTGCGTAGAAGACAGACATACATACACAGTGACTAATAACACATTCCTGCGGAGGGAGCTGGTAGGAACGTTGGGTTGCTCGGTCAATGGCCAGGGTCAACGGCGGCATGGTGTATTCCGCATGAGGGCGGGCACAAGCCGGCGTGAGTAGGTTAAACGTTGAGTTTTATAAGGGCACCACGGGGTGACCAGCCCCTCCCCAACCAGCCCTACCCCTCCCACCCCCCACCCAGCCCCACCCTCCCCACCCAGCCTCTCCCCACCCTCCCCACCCAGCCCCTCCCCACCCTCGGGGGGCAGGGGGTCAGTGAAGTTACAAACAGCAGAACGATACAAACAAAACGATAGGGGGTACACAAATATACAAGATGGTAAAGTGACTACATCATTAGACCTCCTTTGCCAGTACCAAAGTATAATAATATTATTGGCAAAGGAGATCTAATGATGCAGATGCTCACCCCGAGCCCTCATTACTCTGATAGTGCATTGTATTTGAGCTGTGTATGCCTTTTGGCGTCCTCTGGTCTAGCACCAATTGAGGCGAGGCTCAAAAGAAAGCTGTCTCTGGTGTGGACCAATCCGTTTCAAGGACAATGCATATATTATCAGAGTGTGTTTTTTGTTTGCATTTTGACCACAAGTATTGTGGTTAATGAACACATGATTCCTTGTAAAAGGTTTCAGTTTTGTTGCCAGAAAAAAGGGGAAAACCCTATTATTATTATTATTATGGTAAAGCGAGTCACTAAATATGAATACAGGGACTCGTTCGGTTCCAGAGGTCTGTACGTAAGTCGATTTGTTCGTAAGTCCAACTTTACTCCTGCCGATTCCAAACACGTTGTACGGCGTGTACACTAAACAAGGCGAATGGCTTTAAAAGTGTCATATTCTGTAGATGTAGATGCCACTGGTTCTTCATGTTCTACAGATAGAGATGCGACGACCACTGTCTATTGCGCGGCGGTTGAACTTACGACTCTCGGTCCAAACAGGCAACTGGACATACGGACCAGGTTTGTTCGCATCTCTGCAAATTCGTAAGTCGAATGTTCGTAAGTAGAGGACTCCCTGTACGTAATCAATTCAGCGGGGAGAGCGAGTTGTAATCGGAGGTGCGCCTCCTTTTCTGCCGTCCGTCCAGGGTCAACGCCGGACAGGAGATGCCGGCGGTGCGGCATGTGACGCGCGTGCGCTCCCTCTACCGCCGGCTGCTGCAGCTGCACCGCCACCTCCCCGTGGAGCTGGCGGAGCTGGGCGACCGCTACGTGAAGGACGAGTTCCGGCGCAACAAGACGGCCGGCCCGCGCCTCGCCGAGCAGTTCCTCGCCGAGTGGGAGGCGAGTTTTTCCCGTCGGCGACGTTGCCGCCACCACCGTTGCCACCACCACGATCGCCAGTACCGCCGCCACCACCACCACCACCATTACTCGCACATTGTTGCTACCACCACTACCACCGCCATCACCGCCGCCACCATCACTCAAACATTGCCACCACCGCCATCACTGGCACCGCCACGATCACCAATACCAAGAGCCACCATTCGCTACTAAGTGACGGTGACGTCACCACGGCATCTGTGCTAGGCCAGATGCACTTCGAGGCCACGTGAAACATCGAAGGCTCGCTGGCAGGAGGTCACGGGACAGACCCAGCAGGTGCCATGGGTTGACTAACTGAGATGACTGGTAGATGCACAAAGCTGTTCCCCCTACTGTGCCGACTTGCTGTTTTAGCCGCCAGGCGCTCAGCTCGTTGGTGTGAGCGTCGCTCCTCCGCCCTCCGTTGCTGGAGGGAAACTGCTTCCAACTGCCCAGTAGCTTCCTTCATGAGCTTCCTCCACAGAGGCCGATCTGGTATATGAGTCATTGGCAAGTCCACTCAGATCCATATACTCTCGTGCCACATCATTCCATCTCTTCTCTAGCCCGTGCCGTGCCTGTTTTTTCCCCTCTGTCCGGCCAAACAAAAGCTGTTTGGGCATGCGGTGGTTTGGTAAGCGGGCTACATGACCCAGCCAACGCAGCCTTTCCTGCTGGAGGAGCTCACCGATGGAACTGTGTCCAGATCTTTCAAGGATTTGTGAGCTCCTCCAACAATCCAGCCTGGTTAAACCCAGGATCGTAGGCAGGCCATCCTTAATGTTTCTAACCGGCGTAGATGTTATATTAGGGGTGTCCACGTTTCGCAAGCATAACCATGGTCGAGAAGACCTGAAGCTTTGTGTGGAGCGACAGACCAGGTAGCTTCTACACGGCATTACGCTGCCAATGAAAAGACAATGCCGCTCGATTGATTCGGAGTGAGACCTCTGCTGCCAAACTGAAACTGGTCATAAGCACATTGCCAAGGTATGGAAACTTCTCCACTCCCTCCACAACTGCCCCGCCAACAGGGGGTTGAGTGGGTGGAGTCTTTGATGGCAAAATACCCAGGCAGGTGCTTAGTTTTGGAGGGGCTGATGGTAAGGCCCCACTTCTTAGTAGCACGCTCCAGGTTCAGCAGCAGCACCTCCAACTCCTCTGAGTGAGCAGCAATCGCCGGATCATCAGCATACATTACATCCCTCGATCACACCCGGACATTGATCAGCCTCCCATTGTATCTGTACTAGATGGAGATTCCTCTGGTACAGCCATGGAAAGTGTATATCACTACGTGGTCGACAAATATGTTAAATAATGTCGGAGCCAAAGGACATCTCTGTCGCACTCCATGGTGAACAGTGAATGGCTCTGACTTCCAGCCACGTAGCTTTACCCGAGTCTGCTCACCATCATGAATTTCCTTAATGATTGTGAGCAGAGAGTCAGGGACTTGGAAAGCACAAAGAACAACCCAGAGCCCAGGCCTATTGATGATAGCATAAGCCTTGACCAGGTCAATAAAGCTGAGATGTAGGTCCTGTTGGAATTCCCTACACCTCTGCTTAAGCATACGGACAGAAAATATGGTGCCTGTGCGAGACCGCCCTGGCCTGTAACCACATTGGGGCTCCGCAAGCCTCTACTCAGCCACCACCACCAGCACTCCCACCATCATCACCACCAATTCCACCGCCATCACCACCATCATAGCTGCCACCACCAGGATCACTGTAAACACAATCATGAACACATTGCTGCCACCGCCATTGCAACAATCGCCATCACCGCCACCATCTCCACCACCCCCTTCACCGCCATCGCCGCCACCACGTACCTGTCAACCCCTTATCAGTGCCTTATTACAGACGAATTCAGACCTTATTGGTCACCCCGTGCCCTTATAAATCTCAACGTTCATCCGACAAAGCCCCATCACAAGGGAGAAACACAAACAAATAGACAAAAGATTTGTTGCCCGTATTGAAACGGCTGTACGCCATATGGACCTGAAAACTCAATTGCCCTGTACAAGAATTCGGGTAAACTCTATGGGTAGACACGGTATGCCACCACCACCATCACCACCTATGCCATAAACGCCACCACAGAAAGTTCTCCACCACCGTCGCCACTTACGCCACCAACACCACCACCACCACAATTGCTGATTTTGCCATCATCACCGCCACAAGCACCCTTACCATTGCCGCTATCAACGCGAACATTATTGTCGTGTTCTTTGGGTTTTTTGGTAAAGTCACGTAGATAGGTTCAAAGAAAATAACAAAAAAAAATGCGTTATTTTCTTTTAACCTATCTAAGCTTTCGTGACTGCAGGAATTCATCTTCTTTGGGTCTTTCGATAAAGTCACAAAAATATATATTTTTGTTATTTTTGGTTATTTTCTTTGAACCTATCTACGTGACTTTACCGAAAGACCCAAAGAACACGAATTCCTGCAGTCACGAAAGCTTTAAGTCAAGATTATTGTCGAGGCTATCTCTGTCATCGTGATCACTGCCACAATCACCATGTCAGAGTGTCACACTCACCGTCTGTAATCCATCACTGTGGAGGCAGCAGCGAGGGTTGGACATGTTTACACACAGCACTAGGTTGAGGCTGAGTCGACCTAGGGGAGGCACAGGATCGATTCAGAAAATCGTCACCGGTGTTGGCCGTGAGCGGGAATCGAACTCAGGTCGGCGGGCTTCGTAGCGCAGCGTAGCGCTAACCGCTGCACCACCGCTCCCCCAACACACACGCGCCATCACCTGCATACGAAATAAATAGTTTTCGCGAACTAGGAAAATGATGAAGACGTACAATTACCCCGAGGTCAATTACTTTTGCAAGGCACACCTTTTATATGGGTAGCAGACATTCATTGGGACCTTTAATTATTGCGTTTGTTACTTTTTGGAATAATTTGTTCTGGAAAGAAAATCTGTAGGAGAGCCAAATTGAGTGTCGGCTCTGAAGATGCGACGAAATATTTAGCAAAACGCACCCGAGGCCGTCGCTGCCAGGCGTCCTTTCACGTTGGAGGCGCATTGGTGTGGTTGTCCATCGGCCTGTTCATCATAGGCTTTTGCAAACAGGACCATTATCAACATTGCGTTCGTTTAGCCGAGCTAACCTCGGGACCAGGTTCCATCTCCTGGTTCTCTTCAGCCGAGTCTGGCTTGCTAAACAAATGCTGCTGGATCGTCAGGTGTCGTTGGCAAGCGCACCCCGTTGCAATAACACGTGGTAAGCCAGCAGAATTAGAGTAATAAGCCCGCTCAATAATATTGATGTTTTAAGCCGATAGGCTGATGGACTAGAACATATATTATTTACGTGGCGGCACGGAGTAGAGTTTTCTTTGCACAGCGATACCTCGGTTTACGTCGGGGATGTACAGACATGTGTTGAACTTCTTTCGCACCGTACGTAGCCAATCGTGCTAGTCGGAGGTTTAGGGGAAGCACAACAAACTACGCACTAAAAGCAGTTTTTAGGAAAGGAGTTTTCAATTTAGATGTAAAAGTGCATAGCTCCAGTGGCTTCCTAATATCGGAAGGAAGAGAGTTCCAGTGGTGGAAGCGCGTCTGAAAGTGCGCGATGCGGTGACCGTCTTCGTTCGACGGTTAGCCTAAAGCCGCCGGCTCCGAGGATGACCACGGGGATAGAGAGGGGGAGAGACACGCGCACTCCAAATATACAGCAGGCGTCAGGGTTGGGATAGAACCCACGGCTTCCTTATTTTTATTTTTATAGTTTTTTTTATTCACTTTATTTTTTATGATTATTTTTCTACCTACGTGACTTTACCGAAAGAACCAAAGAACACGTTTAACATCTCGCTAACCGTGGCGCCATTATCGCCCCCTCGCGACCCACGCAGATGATCGCGCGGAGACGGGCGGGGGGGAGATAATGAAGCAACCCGCTGCGCCACCGTTTGATGTCCGATTATTGACGCGCGCGCACACGGAGGGTGAGGGCCTCGCAAGAGGCGGCCGGGGAGCCCGCGTTGGAAATTCTAACGAGGCCCCCGCCGTCGCGCGAGCCAAATCAAGTTCTCCCGCTCGCGGGTCCTTCCAGTCGATTTCTTTCGCTTCTCTTTTCATTCTGTCCGCTTACATCCGCGGGGGCATTTTTGTCTCGCGAAACCGAATTACACGCTCTCCCTCCCTCTCTCCCGAAAACGCGGATTTTTGTCAAATTACAGAATTTAAATCTTTAAATTTACCCGGGAGAAATCCCGACGAGCTGTGAAGAAGCTTCTTTTTTTCTGTTGGCGCAGGATCGCCCACGCAGAACTCCGGGGGATTTTTCCGTCTCCGCGATTTTCCCCGCGCCCGGGGCTTTTCGGCAGCGGCGTTAGCGGCGGCGGCGGCGGCGAAGATTTTCGTTCGCGAAAGTGCCCCCCACCACCCCCCCCACCCACCCCCCACCAAATATTATCGCGACCCTAAATACGGCTTAAGCGCGGCCACCGGTGGATGGGGGTTGGACAACGACGGCCGTAATTCCCTCGACTAATTGAAAATGCGTCTCGTCGGCTTTTGATTTTTTTTTCTTTTTTCTCCCCCCCCCCCCGCCCGGCCTTTCCCTTTGTAAAGGAATGCATCGATCGTGCTATTGCTCCACGCCGTCACCAACCACCACCCCTCCATCAGTCAATATCCAAGAGCGAGCGGGAAAGGTGGGGGGGGGGGTATTATTAAATAAATAACGGAATAGCGATCGCCGCATTTCTATCGCCGCTCGTTCGGCCGCTAATGAGTTTTCGATGATGCCCCCCGCGTGAATGAGAGGCCTCTCACGGCAGTAAATTTTGCGGAGCGGTGGCGGTGGTGGTGGTGGTGGGGGGAAGTGGTGGGGGGCAGTGGTGGGGGGCAGGGGGGGGGCTCCTGCAACAGGTACGGCCACCGCCGCTCGCTCGCTCGTGTCACCCCATTGCCGCCGGTGAATTTGTGGTCCAATTATGATCGTAAAGAGGGAGCCTGACTGGCAATTCGTCACTTGTTTATGTGCTTCGCGAGGGGGGCGATAATGGCGATAAATAAATGCGCTCGCTAGGCAGAGCGAGCGTGAACAAGCGAGTGACGCGGACGGCGGTGGGGGGCCGCACGTACGTTCTGGGGTTAGGGTGTACCGTGTGTGTACTGTGTGTGTGTACTGTGTGTGCTGTGTGTACTGTGTGTACTGTGTTTGTACCGTGTGTGTACCGTGTGTGTGTACTGTGTGTGTGTACCGTGTGTGTGTACTGTGTGTACCGTGTGTGCGTACTGTGTGTGTGTACTGTATGTGTAGTGTGTGTGTGTACCGTGTGTGTACTGTGTGTGTGTACTGTGTGTGTACCGTGTGTGTGTACTGTGTGTGTACTGTGTGTGTGAACCGTTTGTGTGTAGTGTGTGTGTACTGTGTGTGTGTACTGTGTGTGTACCGTGTGTGTACTCTGTGTGTGTACTGTGTGTACTACGTGTGTGTACTGTGTATGTGTACTGTGTGTACTGCGTGTGTGTACTGTGTGTGTGTACTGTGTGTGTGTACTGTGTGTACTGCGTGTGTGCACTGTGTGTGTACTGCGTGTGTGTATATACTGTGTGTGTGTACCGTGTGCGACTCGCATGCCCTTTTGTTTGGAATGCATCGACTGCGACCGCGTGTCGCTGATGTTAGCCGTGGCCCAGAATCGAGCTCATGTACCTAAATCACTTTCAACGAAAACGACACAAGTTGGGCTTTCTTTTCAACATCACGAGTTAAAAGCGCTCTGACACGGGGAACTTGAGTTTGATTCCTAGCCGTGGCTAACGCGAGCGATGAGCGACATCTGAATCGTTCCTGGCTCCCCCTTTCATCAACCCACGGTGACCAGCGCGGTGAAGTATGGCACAACCACGATACCTTGCTGATCTCATAAACCACCATCACGCAAAACTCTGGCACTCATCCTCACAGTAGCGGCGGCCTTTGTCTCGGCCATGGAACAAAAACGGTCGTCGCGTCGCGCGCTTTCAGATGCACATCTGCGGCCGTCTGGAACGCTCCTCCCGATATCATCGAGATTGCAAACTCTTTTCTTAAGAACTGCTTTGTATGATTAGTTTGTTGTCCTTCCCCCGCACCTCCAATTAGCACGGTTGGTGACGTAGGGTGCAAAAGAAGTTCAACGTATGAACATACAATGTACATACGACCAGATAACGCCTTGAAGAACCGATAGTTTCAGTTTCATTTATTTGGTATAGCCCTGTGAGCCATTCGGCTCTTGAATCGGGTGCAACCACAACAAATAAAAAACAAAAACATGAACAAAAAACATCTTAAAGTGGCTATGCCATCGCTGTGCAAAAATCCCAGCGGGATGCAAGTCAGACAACAACAACAACCACAAGACAACTTAGATTAAAGCCATCATTCTAACTCCGTACCACAACAAACAAACATGGCCAAACCAAAAAACTTTTCGAAATCACCAAAATAAAGCCAAAAAAGCAATGTAACAGTGATCATAGGAACTGTGACCGAAATTTCACAATAAACGACATAAACAACATGTACCACCAAACCCTGCAGCCATAGCTGGCTGCATGAGTCACTCCACAACAGCAGGAGCATCAGTAGGAGTATCAAACATTTTCAAATGCACCTTTAAAGATCAGCACACTAAATCAAAACACAGATCATACTTTGCAGCGGTCATCCGGAATGAAAACATTTGATTTCAGGCCACTGAATAGCAGTGGCAGCTAGGGGTGTACAACTCCTCTAGAGCAGTTTTGAGTGAAGATCTCACAGGTAGTGATTCAAGTTGCAGTTTATTGGCAATTGAATTCCAGATCCTGGGGGCCTCAATAGCAAAGGCCCTTCCTCCAGTATTTGTACGGCAATAAGGAATGTGCAGCTGGTAAATGAGCGAAGACCTTAGGTCACATTTGTTCTTCGAAACTTGCCTTGTGTTTTCATAATCGGCCTCCGCTTTGCTCCCTCCCTCCCACCTGACACCCCCAACCCTCCACAGGCGTACGCGACCACCCTGCAAACGCAGGTGACTCAGGATCCGGGTCGGGTGATCCGGCCCGGAGCTTACCTGAACGACGAGCACCTGTCCAACTTGCGCGAGGAGCAGGTGGAGCAGCTGTACGAGCTCATGCAGGCGACCACCGCGGCCCCCGGCTCGCAGGACTCGCGGAACGGAGCGCCGGGCGGAACCGGAGCGGCAGGGCCAGCCTCGTGAGCCGGGCGGATCCCGCCCGCTCCGTGTCGCGTCTTGGACTTTCTCGGGGATTAAAGGGGGGGGGGGGTGCAAGGCCTGGTTAGCGAGCGCCTATTAAGGCTGGCGTAAGCACATCAGAGGGCAGGATGGCTGGACCTACGCCCGGCCGCCTTTTTAGCTTTTCTCCTCCGATGCTTACTCAACTGCAGCGGCAAGGGTTGTCACATCGAAAGGTGCGCAGAGAAACGGAGGGCTCTCACGGGTCGACGAAAATCTCCCAGTATTGTGTCGAGTGAGGCGTGGATCGTTAATGCGTCATTGTTATCGTTCAGCAACTGTTCAAACACCGGGGAACTTTGAATGTCCCGGGAAAGACTCCCAGATTGCCCGGCTTACGGCAGCCGCAGCCTCGCCAACGAGAGGGAACGGGTCGACGACCGTAGGCGTGCCGGCTGATCCTTGAAACCCCCACCCCGTGGTACAAAAACAGTCTACTAAACGAGTGTTCTACCGGCGCGACTTTCCCATGTAAATGCGACGTAGTTTCTGTACCCGCCCGCTTCACCGGGTTGTCTACCACCCCCCCCCCCCCACATTAACCGGGACGCGTCGGGTACATGCGGCCTGGCGGATATTCGCGTGCTGCTGTTTTTTTGTCAACCCGAAATTTTTCGGCAGTGGGCCTTTCTTGTGTACAGCAAAAAAAATCTAATAAAGCTATTTGAACAAAAATTTACGTTCCGTTCCCGCTATCACGCCCCCCCCTCCCCCACCTTGATTTCCCCTCCTTTTCGTGGAATGGGCTCATCTGCGTCGTGGGGCTTTGTCGGTCCTAGCGAAGGACGACGACCACCTGGCTGTGTAGATGCTGCCCAGCATCGCTGTAACTGGGCCTGCGTTTTCGTTACAATTGTCTTCAAATTAAGACCTTTAATCTGTACGTCTCAAAAACCATCTGGGGACTCTGCCGACAATGTAGAAAGCTGAAATTTGGTACGCGGGTAACTTTTAGGGCACAAACAACAGGAAACATCCCCCAAATCTCGATTTTAAGTGCCCCATAAACACGTTTTGTGCGTGGTGTCATTCAGAAACCGTTCAAAATTTCAGATTGCGGTTTTTCTTTTGATAGAGCGTTAAACAGCAAATTAAATTAAAGTGAGAACCATTGTTTTATCTTATTGTTTTTTTATTTTGGATTCAAGTGGTTTTGAACAAGAATACTATTTTATGTTGTTCAAATCTGAATAATTCGAAAATGGTAAAAGGAGCTTCCCTTCACAGACTATTAAGTTAATTATTTTGTGTTCTTTCTAATATAAGAACAACGGAATCTTTAACTTGAGCTGTTTCCAATGTGTACGTCTTTAAATATAAGAAGTTGAATCAAGTCGACAATTTTTGTGGTTATATCTGCGCAAAAATACACATTGTAGGAGTAGCTGTTAGTGTCTGATAGTGGATAAAAAAATTTTTTTATCAGGTACGTTATTATATTTAGCCAAAAGTTTGTTGCCTGGCGAAGACAAGCTTCATGAGCGAGTACTAAAGCGACTGCTACACGTGCCGGCCGAATGAGACGAGATCCGTGAAGCCGAGCTCCCCGCCATCGGCGTGTCTCGAGATGTCACCTCCCCTCGCCTGCTGTGCACGGAAGCCGTGGGTCTCGAATCCGAGCCTGACGACGCCTGCTTGTAAATTTGGAGTTTTTTGCGAATCTCTCTCTCGCCGTGGATTTTTGTCTCTGGTTCCCTCCGGTTTTTGCCCCTCCACGTTTAGAATCAACGTCACGCGTTTAAAGATAATTTTGGCTGCTGATATTTCCACGTGGCACATCACTTAGACCAGGGGTGGGGAACCTTTTTTTATTTTTAGATTTAAAGCTTTCGTGACTTGACCGAAAGAACCAAGAAGATGAACCTTTTTTATGCCAAGGGCCATTTGGATATTTATAACATTATTCATAATATAGGTTTTTGGGTCAGATCGCGTTATTTATAAATGTGTCGTAACCCTCCACCACCCGACACGGCCAAACAGTAAAAAATGTGTCACGTTTTCAAAGGACAAATTAATTTACTTCTTTAGCCCACCTATATTATGAATAATATTGGTCGCGAAAGCCTACGTGTTAAATATAACATCGTTCGCGGGCCATACAAAATTATCATCTTGAAAAGTAGCCTGTTATATTTGGTCAAACATTTAATTCACTCACCCCTAATGTGATGGCTGGAACTGCTTCTCTCTGGCGAGGCGTGTGATGTTGTTAGCTGGTGTTGATGATGATGTTGCTGCTACTCGCAACTGCTTTTCCAGGTTTGCTCCGAGATTTATTGAATTTCGAGTCCCGCCTGCGGTTGCCTTGGCAGGGCCACACCAAATGATTTCGCGGGCCTTGTATGGCCCGCGGGCCGGACGTTCCCCACCCCTGCCTTAGACTATTGTTTGTGGTCAGGTCGCTTCCTGAAAAAAAATCGATAGTAGCTTGGGTGGGCCTTACCTGGTCAATGAAATGGTTCTGTTTTAGTTGAAATCACGGCCAAGAGGAGTTGCGCTGAACTGCGGTCGTATTTAAAGAAACACGACACGTTTGTCAATAACTATCAACAATTTATTTTATGTTACCAGCTTAGGCCCACTGATCTCTGTAGCTATTTTTCAGCAGTGACCTGGCTAGCTCAACAAAGAAGTGGCTTGTCGTGTGGAAATTTACAAGCAACCAAATAACACTCTGAACGCGTGACTCTGATTCTAAACGTGGAGGGAAACCCCCGGGGGATCCGGAGAAAAATCCACGCGGCCACGGCGAGAGAGAGGCCATACAAACTCCAAATATACAGCAGCAGGCGTCAGGGTTGGGATGGAACCCACTGCCTCCTGTATACCTGGTGAGGTAGTAAACATCTCCTAGCCACCGTGATGATGATAATGAGAGAGACACAAGGAGATGAGGTCTATTGAATAGGAGAGGTGTTGCAGCACACGACGACGATGATCTTGACGATGATCTTCAAACGTCGCCACTGCTGCCTGTTGACTCCGTCGAGAGCCTGCAGGCTGTGTGGTCTGAAGTTAAAAGGTTTCTGTCATCGGCGTCGGGGAGAGAAACACGTGGACTCAGAAACTGCGATGGGCGTCCAAAATGCAGTGGGTGTCTGTTAGCCACATCTAGCCACAACAAACACACTACACCACTAACAACAACAATCACTACACCACAAACACACTACACCACTAACAACAACAATCACTACACCACAAACACACTACACCACTAACAGCAACACACTACACCCTGAAACACATTCCTGCGGAGGGAGCTGGTAGGAACGTTGGGTTGCTCGGTCAATGGGCAGGGTCAACGGCAGCGTGGTGTATTCCGTAAATATGCCCAACTGTGAGGGCGGGCACAAGCCGGCGTGAGTAGGTTAAACGTTGAATTTTATAAGGGCACCACGGGGTGACCAGCCCCTCCCCACGCAGCCCCACCCCTCCCACCCCCCACCCAGCCCCACCCCTTCCACCCCCGCCCAGCCCCACCCTCCCCACCCAGCCCCATTCTCCCCACCCAGCCCCTCCCCACCCAGCCCCACCCTCCCCACCCAGCCCCTCCCCACCCTCCCCTCCCCACCCAGCCCCTCCCCACCCAGCCCCACCCTCCCCACCCAGCCCCTCCCCACCCTCCCCTCCCCACCCAGCCCCTCCCAGCATAACGGACACAATAATCCCCTGTGGGCTGGTGTAACCAGGAGGTTCCTACCAGTATAACAAACACACTACACCACTCACAACACACAAACACACGACACCACTAACAACACACAAACACACTACACCACTCACAACACACAAACACACGACACCACTAAGAACACACAAACACACGACACCACTCACAACACACAAACACACTACACCACTCACAACACACAAACACACGACACCACTCACAACACACAAACACACGACACCACTAAGAACACACAAACACACGACACCACTCACAACACACAAACACACGACACCACTCACAACGCACAAACACACTACACCACTCACAACACACAAACACACTACACCACTAACAACACACAAACACACGACACCACTAACAACACACAAACACACGACACCACTAACAACACACAAACACACGACACCACTAACAACACACAAACACACGACACCACTCACAACACACAAACACACTACACCACTCACAACACACAAACACACGACACCACTCACAACACACAAACACACTACACCACTCACAACACACAAACACACTACACCACTCACAACACACAAACACACTACACCACTCACAACACACAAACACACTACACCACTCACAACACACAAACACACGACACCACTCACAACACACAAACGACCTCGCCTGGTGATGCCAGGTTGCTTCTGGGAAAGAGCTACGTAGCTCAGTGGACCTTAGCTGGTAAAAAAACAAATTTACCTTTAACCACATCCAACCACTCGCACTGACCGGTGTGGTGAAGTATGACCAACCAACGCAGAATCAACACGACGTGGCGATATCTTCATCCAGCAGTTGATTGGAAGCCGTGAATTATTATTAGTATTAACAGCAGGGTATTATTATATCAGCAAGCTATCATTAGTATCTGTGCCTCGACTCGGTCTTGATAAAGATACCACAATGAGCGCCACTCCAGCCCTCATTAGATCCGGGGAGGCGTATCGATTATAACTTCACTCAAATATTCCCCTTGCGTAAGGGGTTGACCTTAATCATCATGCTAATCATCTCAACCAGGGTGTATAAAACATTGACCACTTCGTGGGGATTCAACGCCAACAGTATACGGCTACTCTACAAGTAGTCGAAGGGCAGTTTTCGTGATGGTGGGGTAAAGTGTGAGTAACTGCCACACTCTGTCAAATACTGTCTGGCCGGCCTGGAAGAGTAGACCAAGTACCCTCTTGAGCTCCCCCTAGTGGAGGCCCCTTCCGTCAGCAGCAGCAGCAGCAGCAGCGACACCGATAGGCAATTGCAGGGGCTGAGCCTTTGACCCGCTCTTGATGCGGCCATCACAATGGAAAGCCCGCTCTCAAGTGTCTGGTCGACGTGGAAGAGTAGACCAAGTACCCTCTTGAGCTCCCGCTCGTGGAGGCCCCTTTCGCCAGCAGCAGCAGCAGTGGCACCGGCAGGCAATTGCAGGGGCTGAGCCTTTGACCCCCATCGCAATGCCCCCCCCCGCCCGCTCTGTTCATTAAACGCGGATCGCCTATTGATTCTCACGCCACTCGATTATCCCTCGCCTCGGCGGTGTGACAGGTTTGGCACCCACAGCAGCAGCACGGGGGCCCAGGGATCCAACCCGGTGGGACACAATTCAGCGGGTCCGTGCCGTGAATGATTTTATGGGCATATTCATTTTTCACCGATTCGGCATCGTCGCGTTGAAAACCTCTCCACGGCACGGGGGGGGGGGGGGGGCACGGCCACTGGTCCCAGATCACGCTCGCCCTTCTAAGGCGATTTGTTTAATAGGTGCTCGCAAACTCCCAGCTGGTGGCATCTGACCGTTGGGTTGTGGCCGGTGGGTTGTGGCCGGTGGGTTGTGGTCGGTAGGTTGTGGCAGATGGGTTGTGGCCAGTCGGTTGTGGCTGATGGGTGGTGGCCGCTTCGATGTGGGATGTGGCCGATGGGACCTGGCCCATGGGTTGTGGCTAGACAGTTGTGGCCGCTGAGATGTGGCCGGTGGGTTGTGGTCGTTTGGATGTGAAAGGATCGCCCAGCCAAGCGGAGACGACTTGGCCAAGGTGTCGAGCTGGCGTCCTGCCACTCCACCATCACGAACCTCACTGATCTCGTCCACCTCAACTCGTTCCAAACTCACGAATTGCAACGGGGAGGGGGGGAGGAGGGGAGGGGAGGGGTGGGTGTCCATAACGCGTCCGTGGCCCCCTCCACCCCCCTTTTCTCTCGCCACCTCCCTCGCTCTCATCGCCGCCTTCTCGGCCGCCGCTTGACGTGTTCCTCGCGAGGGGCCGCGGCTCCGTGACAGCCGCCCTGACGCACGGAACTCAAGTCTCGCCGAATGGATTCGCGTGAAATCGCGACTCTCGCCGCCCCCCGGAGGAACACGCGGGGGGGGGGGGCACCGCGACCGTCACTCGGCGCGTCACCGCCGCTACCACCACAACCACCACCACTACCACCACCACTACTACCACTACCACCACCACTACCACCACAACCATCACCACTACCACCGCCACTACCACCACTACCACCACCACTACCACCGCCACTACCACCACAACCATCACCACTACCACCACCAACACTGCCACTACCACCGCCACTACCAACACTGCCACCACCACCACTACCGCCACCACCACGGCCACTACCGCCACTACCACCACTATCACTACCGCCACCACCACTGCCAGCACCACCGCCGCCACTACTATTACCGTCACCGCACCACCCCCCATCCCCCCATCCCCCCATCCCCCCATCCCCCCATCCCCCCCAGATCACTTTCCCATTATTTACTTTCCTCCCAATTCCTCCGGCGCGCGGGCGGGCGGGTGAGTGAGTGGTGGGTGGGTGGGGGTGAGTGGTGGGTGGGTGGGGGTGAGTGGTGGGTGGGTGGGGGTGAGTGGCGGGAGAGTGGTGGGTGGGGAGAGTGGTGGGTGGGTGTGAGTGGTGGGTGGGGGAGAGTGGTGGGGGTGAGTGGTGGGTGGGGGAGAGTGGTGGGTGGGTGGGGGAGAGTGGTGGGTGGGTGGGGGAGAGTGGTGGGTGGGTGGGGTGAGTGGTGGGTGGGTGGGGGTGAGTGGTGGGTGGGTGGGGGTGAGTGGCGGGAGAGTGGTGGGTGGGGGAGAGTGGTGGGTGGGTGTGAGTGGTGGGTGGGGGAGAGTGGTGGGGGGTGAGTGGTGGGGTGGGGGAGAGTGGTGGGTGGGTGGGGGAGAGTGGTGGGTGGGTGGGGGAGAGTGGTGGGTGGGGGTGGGAGAGTGGTGGGTGGGGGAGAGTGGTGGGTGGGTGGGGGAGAGTGGTGGGTGGGTGGGGGAGAGTGGTGGGTGGGTGGGGGTGAGTGGTGGGTGGGTGGGGGAGAGTGGTGGGTGGTGGGGTGGGTGGGGGGAGAGTGGTGGGTGGGTGGGGGAGAGTGGTGGGTGGGTGGGGGAGAGTGGTGGGTGGGTGGGGGGAGTGGTGGGTGGGGGAGAGTGGTGGGTGGGTGAGGGTGAGTGGTGGGTAGGTGGGGGAGAGTGGTGGGTGGGTGGGGGAGAGTGGTGGGTGGGTGGGGGAGAGTGGTGGGTGGGTGGGGGTGAGTGGTGGGTAGGTGGGGGAGAGTGGTGGGTGGGTGGGGGTGAGTGGTGGGTGGGTGGGGGAGAGTGGTGGGTGGGTGGGGGTGAGTGGTGGGTGGGTGGGGAGAGTGGTGGGTGGGGGAGAGTGGTGGGTGGGGGAGAGTGGTGGGTGGGGGAGAGTGGTGGGGTGGGGGTGAGTGGTGGGTGGGTGGGTGGGGGAGAGTGGTGGGTGGATGGGGGAGAGTGGTGGGGTGGGGGAGAGTGGTGGGTGGGGGAGAGTGGTGGGTGGGGGTGAGTGGTGGGTGGGTGGGTGGGGGAGAGTGGTGGGTGGATGGGGGAGAGTGGTGGGTGGATGGGGGAGAGTGGTCGGTGGGGGAGAGTGGTGGGTGGGTGGGGGTGAGTGGCGGGATAGTGGTGGGTGGGGGAGAGTGGTGGGTGGGGGTGAGTGGTGGGTGGGGGTGAGTGGTGGGTGGGGGTGAGTGGTGGGTGGGTGGGGGTGAGTGGTGGGTGGGGGAGAGTGGTGGGTGGGGGTGAGTGGTGGGGGAGAGTGGTGGGTGGGGGAGAGTGGTGGGTGGGGGAGAGTGGTGGGTGGGGGTGAGTGGTGGGTGGGGGTGAGTGGTGGATGGGTGGGGAGGAGTGGTGGGTGGGTGGGGGAGAGTGGTGGGTGGGGGAGAGTGGTGGGTGGGTGTGAGTGGTGGGTGGGGGAGAGTGGTGGGGGTGAGTGGTGGGTGGGGGTGAGTGGTGGGTGGGGGAGAGTGGTGGGTGGGGGAGAGTGGTGGGTGGGGGTGAGTGGTGGGTGGGGGAGAGTGGTGGGTGGGGGAGAGTGGTGGGTGGGGGTGAGTGGTGGGTGGGTGTGAGTGGTGGGGGGGGTGAATGTTCTCCCCCACCGCCCCGCGTTTCAATTCCCCGTTCTGATTGCGCCCCGCGCCCATCGCGTCGTCTCCGGGTCGGCACTTGGGGGGGGACAGAACACAGGAAAAAATATAGAGACGCGAAAAGTCCCCGGTGCTCTGATAGCTGCGACGCTCGAAAATGTTCCACGCTGCTGAAGCCGAGTCCACACCCGAGAGCGATCGGTTGCGTGCAACTTGAGCGAGCGAGCGGCTGTACAATCGGAAGGATCGGAGTTCAAATCCCGGTTGGCGGGTCAACTCAGCCCTATCGTCATCTTTCTGGGGTCGATAAAATAGATACTAATTTGCAGCGAAGTCAACACAGCGGCTGCCCTCTGGATGGACTCGTGCCCACCGCAAGAATGTGGAATTTCCAGCACTGACTCAGGCCTGGAAACAATCTGTAAGCAATGCTCATTCGAATAGCGGTAATTGACTGTTTTTTAGTTAAATTGCGTACATTAAAATGCGTCGTTAAACCCGTTCCCACCCGATAGAGCCAATTGGTGAAGGTTGTCACATAAACAGAACGCGCCAATTCGTTACTACTTCAGCACACCGGTTGTGTGTTGGTAGAGTAAACCCACAACATTTACTATTTCGAGTACGACGCTTCGCTGGGCGTTACAACCACCAGCCTCATCAGGAGACAGCCTGGCCGTCGTGGGTTTAATCTCCAACACAACCGGTGCGCTGAACTAGCAACGAATTGCCATGTTTTTGCTTTCGCGACAAACCTCACTAATTGGCTGTGTCGGGTGGTGGTGGCGGTGGCGGCTTTAACAACACGTGTTTTTTTTAACGATCAGACGAGAAAGATGCTCGGTCTTTCGGCACTTTGCTTCGTTCATCATGTCGTTTTTTGTTTGTATTTTTTTCTTCTTGGTTCTTTCGGTAAAGTCACGTAGAATGGAAATAATAAAATAATAAAAATAAAACATAATAAAATAATTCTCACGACGTTTCGGACACAACGCAAGCAGCCGTCCTCAGGTGGAGAACAGGTCTGTCGAGAAGACAGTCATTCAGATTCTGTCTTCTCGACAGACCTGTTCTCTACCTGAGGACGGCTGCTTGCGTTGTGGCCGAAACGTCGTGATAATTATTTTATTATGTTTTATTTTTATTATTTTATTATTTCCATTCTACGTGACTTTACCGAAAGAACCAAGAAGATGAATCCCTGCAGTCACGAAAGCTTTACATCGAAATGTATTTTTTTTTTTTTGCTTATGTGCCCCCTTTTCTAAAATCATTAGTCCCATTGTGTCTTACTGAGTCCATAGACACCAACAAGAAAAAAAATCACCCTCAAAAACCCATCACCAGATCCCCTGCTTTAGTCACAGTACACAAAGCACTCTCGGTAGCCCAACGCGTCGAGAAAGATGCGACACCCCCCGTCAACTGAGCGTACCGGAATTCAAGCCAAATTTTGGCAGAAACGACACGTTAACCCAAAAGAAAGACCTCATATGTGAATAATATTGGTCGCTAAAGCCCTCCTACGACTTCTACAACGACCACTACTGGGATCTTAAATCCACTGCGACTTGTTTTGACTATAAACCATTTTAAAAGGGGGTGGGGGGGGGGGTTCTACCTTTCCTTGGCGGCGTGGGAGCTGTGGGGTTGTGTGGTGGTCCCTGCTGGAACATTTTACCGATAGAAGCCGCACCTCGGCTGGATTTTACACGCCACATCTCGGGGGAGCGGCTTTGTTGCACGAAGCCATCAACAAAACAACTCTTTTTTTTACGTTATTATTCTTTTTTGATAGCAAGTAACACACGCTGAGCTGTAAAGCCGGAGCATCCGACAGTCATCTCAGTTGCAACAATGCATGACGCCTGGGCTCTGTCCTGTGAGCTCCTGCCAGCGAGCCTTCGACACTTCAGCCCTCGGAAGACAAAGGCGGCCGGGCGTGGTGATGGCCACCCACCCATCCCCTCGTGTTGCCGTACCGGCCTTAATAGTTTTACTCGCTAACAGCACTTGCCCCAACACACCTTGAAAGGCTATGCGGGGGGTATTTGCCTTTGTACGTAGAGTTATATGCCAGTCATCTCAGTCACCTCCGATTGGCACGGTTAGCTACGTACGGTGCGAAAGAAGTTATACATACATACAGTTAACGCATAACACGGCGGTAGTTGTTGCTGTTGCTGTTGTTGTTGCTGTTGTTGTAACATGGGGTGGGGAGCGTCGCGTTTGTGCATGCGCCCTTCAAGGTTTGCTTCGCTAGAGACGAACACTCTGAATGGAATCCGTTTTTTAAGAAGTAATATTTAAAAATACTTTTTTTTTTAACACGCTTTAATGAAATGTACCGTACTGGTAATGGCAGAACTCCACGACTCTAGGAAGTGGCCCCGAAGCTTGCCACAACGTAAGAGACTGGTGATTTACAGCCAACATCAGTTGAGCGTGGACAATTAGACCGAAGCCGAAACATAACTTCTAAAAAAGATGGTTTAAAAATATTTTGCTCATTATTAATGATAGAATATAGTATTGTCATCAGTATGACATAAGTATACCAAGTTTGCAGTCGATACCACATTGAGAAATGGGCTAAAATTGAGTTACAAGATTTGAGGATATGACAACCACGAGGGTTGGTCCGTCGTAAACAAAACTAAAACAAATGTACACACCGCAAATGACTCAATTGCGATAACAAAGATCCCCCGTGTAGCCTTAAAAGACTGTTGGGGCAAGTGCTGTCAGCGAGCACCTATGAAGGCCGGCACAGCACACGAGGGGGTGGGTGGCCAGCACCACGCCCGACCGCCTTTGTCTCCCCAGTGGCGATGTTTACGCACCGCACTAGCTACTCATTTGAGGCTGAGTCGACCTAGGGAAGGCCGAGGACCGGCTCGGATAATCGTCACCGGTGTTGGCCGTGAGCGGGAATTGACTCGGGCCGCCAGGTTCGTAACGCAGCGCGCTAACCGCTGCACCACCGCTCCCCAATTGGTATAAAATACAACACGCAGTAGCAGCAGCAAGCATCGCCCTTCGACTGCAAAACCTTGGCAGGACCCCCGCCTGAACACAATTCACGAGATTCGGTGAAGCATTTCCTGAGGGAGATGAACAAGTGTACAAAAAATAACAACAACAATAACTTGTCAGCCGCGGCCTGGAATCGAACTCAAGTTGGCGTATTCATAGCGTAGCGCGCTAACCATTGCGCCACCGCTCCCTTCCGCCTCCAAAACAAATGTTCATACGTGCACAAAGCTCCCCCGTGTAGCCTTCACAGACTGTTGGGGCAAGTGCTGTTAGCGAGTAGCAGCACCTGTGAAGGTCGGCACGACACAAGGGGTGGGGGTGGGTGGCCAGCGCCACGCCCGACCGCCTTTGTCTCCCCAGGGGCGATGTTTACTGCACACCGCACCAGGTACTCATTCGAGGCTGATTCGACATGGGAGCGGCCCAGGACCGGTTCAAGATAATCGTTGCTGGTGTTGGTGGCCGTGAGCGGGAATCGAACTCGGGTGGGATGGGTTCGTAGCCACAGCTTATTTGGAATCACGCAGCAGCGGCAGCAAGAACATCGTCCCACGATTGCGAAAACCACTATCGTGAAAAGGAGCCTTGAGACTCAGTGCGCCACCGCTCGCCACGTACACGAACACGCACGAACCTTCACCACGACGCTCGTGCCAGGCTAGGTGCACGTTAAGGCCACGTGAAAGTGTCGAACGCCCGCTGGCAGGAGGTCACGGGACATACCCAGGTAGGTGCCATGGGTTGACTGACCGAGATGACTGGCCGATGCACCGCGCACGAACGCACATGCACACACGAACGCACAGACACACACGAACGCACAGACACACACGAACGCACAGACACACACGAACGCACAGGCACACACGAACGCACAGGCACACACGAACGCACAGACACACACGAACGCACAGACACACACGAACGCACAGACACACACGAACGCACAGACACACACGAACGCACCGGCACACACGAACGCACAGGCACACACGAACGCACAGACACACACGAACGCACAGACACACACGAACGCACAGACACACACGAACGCACAGACACACACGAACGCACAGGCACACACGAACGCACAGACACACGAACGCACACACCGCATCACCGTCGCTTAGAGCTTCGCTGTTGCCCAAGCGATTACGTCTGGTTCGAGACGACTTCAAGTGTTCACTTATTTTTGTTTGAATTTATATAAAACCAAAAGTCACAACATTTACTGTGCCGTACTCGTAACGAATCGACATGCTTTGTTTGTGTTTTGTTTACGCGACAAACCTCACGAATTGACCGGTGTCGTGGTGGTGGTGGGTTTCACGACGCATTCATATTTACGCGATCCAACCCCAAAACAGACCCCTCTATTATGAATAATATTGCTGGCGAAATCCCCACCACTACTGCTACGTGTTAAACCACGCGTCCTCCGACTGCGTATCTCGCTGACATCTCCACCGCGCTGCGTCCACTCTCGACCCCTCGTCGGGATTGTGCGAGCAGCCCGAACGCAAAGCAACAGTTGCCATCAACATCGACGAACATCTTTCCCCGTCCGGGATCGACGTCTCTGCAGGGCCTCTGGCTGGCAACGATGGGGTGGTTGGTGGTGGTGGTGGTGGAGGGTGGTGGTGGTGGAGGGTGGTGGTGGTGGAGGGTGGTGGTGGAGGTGGGTGGTGGTGGAGGGTGGTGGTGGTGGTGGGTGGTGGTGGTGGTGGTGGTGGAGGGTGGTGGTGTTGGTGGTGGAGGGTGGTGGTGGAGGGTGGTGGTGGAGGGTGGTGGAGGGTGGTGGTGGAGGGTGGTGCTGGTGGGTGGTGGAGGGTGGTGGTGGAGGGTGGTGGTGGAGGGTGGTGGTGGAGGGTGGTGGTGGAGGGTGGTGGTGGAGGGTGGTGGTGGAGGGTGGTGGTGGTGGTGGTGGAGGGTGGTGGTGGAGGGTGGTGGTGGAGGGTGGTGGTGGAGGGTGGTGGTGGTGGTGGAGGGTAGTAGTGGTAGAGGGTGGTGGTGGTGGAAGGTGGTGGTCGTGGTGGTGGTGGTGGTGGAGGGTGGTGGAGGGTGGTGGTAGAGGGTGGTGGTGGAGGGTGGTGGTGGAGCATGGTGGTAGAGGGTGGTGGTGGAGGGTAGTGGTGGAGGGTGGTGGTGGTGGGTGGTCGTGGTGAAGGGTGGTGGAGGGTGGTGGTGGTGGTGGTGGAGGGTGGTGGTGGTGGTAAGTGGTGGTGGTGGTGGTGGAGCGTGGTGGTGGTTGGTGGTGGTGGAGGGTGGTGGTGGTGGGTGGTGGTGGTGGAGGGTGGTGGTGGTCGTGGTGGTGGAGCGTGGTGGTGGTTGATGGTGGTGGAGGGTGGTGGTGGTGGAGGGTGTTGGTGGGGACCTCTATCCTGATCATTCACCCCGGGGTGGGAATGGGGGGGAGGGGTTTCGCCCATCACATCGTAAAACCCTTCACAAAAATAAATGCATCGGAATTTGTTATTATTATATATGGTTCTGTTTTTTTTGTACGCATCGACCGCGCTGCCAAAACGTAGTGGCCACGCGTTTGCTGTGGGGGGGGGGGAAGAGGGGTAGGTGATAACTCAATCAATGAGCGCCTTCTGTTGAGCAAAGAAATCATAAAACTTATGCGGCGGGGAAAACGAAGCAAATGCCTCGAACGGTAATGTATCGCACGCTATGGATTTTCGCCGTTGAATTTTTTTTTGTTTGGCCGTAGCTGCGCGCGTGATGGTGGAGGATGAGGAGGAGGGAGGAGGAAGAGGGAGCAGGAGGAGGTCAACAACAAGAAGAAGCGACGGTTTTTTTACGATGGTGCGCTGATTCGAAATTGAGCGGAAGGATGACCAACTCTGAACGATCGCAGTCGCAATCCGTTGCGACTTGCGAGACATTAATGACAATCGCACCGCCACGGCTTTGTCAATTCGCGTATTCATTCCCTCCTACCCCATTGGAGGCTGAGTCGACCTCGGGGGAACCCCAGGGACCGGTTCAGATAATTGCCACTGGTGGTGGCCGTGAGTGGGAATTGAACTGGGCAGAGCCGAGTTCGTGGTGCAGTGCACTAACAGCTACACTACCGCTCCCCGCCCCATACAAGACAGAGATCCCCCGTGTAGCCTTAACAGACTGTAGGGGCAAGTGCTGTTAGCGAGCACCTTTGAAGGCCGGCTCGGCACACGAGGGGGTGGGTGGCCAGCACCACGCCCGGCCGCCTTTGTCTCCCCAGTGGCGATGTTTACACATCGCACCAGGTACTCATTTTAGGCTGCGTCGACCTAGGGGAGGCTCTGGACCGGTTCAGATAATCGTCACTGGGTGTTGGCTGTGAGCGGGAATCGAACTCGGCGCGCCGGGTTCGTAGCGCAGCGTGCTAACCGCTACACCACCGCTCCTCAAGCGCACACGCGCACACGGACACCCACAACTGGACACACACGCGCACACTCATTGTTTACGTGTGAGTCATTCACAGCAGCAGTTCCCGTACCCCCTGCTGCTGCTGGCCGCACTCGCCCTGGCCGCCCGGTGTAATGGTGACGCCTCCCTCTGTGCCGCTAATGAAGCTAATTGTCAAGGCGCATTAAGCGAGAGCCGTTTCAGGGCCGCTGCCCCATGGGCTCGTCGGAATGTCACAAGTCACTTCCAATCAAGGACGTAGCCATGGAGTCAACATTGGGGGGGTCCAAATCTTCCAGGGGGTCTGGGGGTTCCGTCCCCCCCCCCCCCTCCAGAAAAAAAAATCTAAATTTGAAAACGAATTTCCTGCCATTTTCTGTCTAAAATATTTTAAAAATTCACTAACACATAGGATGGACTTTTTATTTCTTTTTTACAATGTCTACAAGTGTATTGTATTACATTGCTCTGTTTTTTATTTTTTACCATTTCTTGTGTCATTGTATGTAATGGCAGAGATTAGGGATTAATAAAGTACAACCATAACCACAATCATTAACAGAAATTTATTTTATAGCAATGTATTGGGGGGGACATTTTGAACATATTTGAATATTGGAGGGGGGGATGGATGTGTCCCCCCCCCCCCCCAATATTAATTGCCACCACCGGAGGAAGCAGAACGAAGTTTGACGTGTGGCAGGCAGGGAAGGGCCTCAACATTCGGCAACGTCATTCTGGTGTGACCACGTGCTTGTGTGTGGTGTCTCTGTGTCTCTGTGTGGTGTCTCTGTGTCTCTGTGTGGTGTCTCTGTGTCTCTGTGTGTGTGTGTGGTGTCTCTGTGTGTGTGTGTGGTGTCTCTGTGTCTCTGTGTGGTGTATCTGTGTCTCTGTGTGGTGTGTGTGGTGTCTCTGTGTGTGTGTGTGTGGTGTCTCTGTGTGTGTGTGGTGTCTCTGTGTCTCTGTGTGGTGTATCTGTGTCTCTGTGTGGTGTGTGTGGTGTCTCTGTGTGTGTGTGTGTGGTGTCTCTGTGTGTGTGTGGTGTCTCTGTGTCTCTGTGTGTGTGTGTGGTGTCTCTGTGTCTCTGTGTGGTGTCTCTGTGTCCCTGTGCGTGTGTGTGGTGTCTCTGTGTGGTGTCTCTGTGTCTCTGTGTGGTGTATCTGTGTCTCTGTGTGGTGTCTCTGTGTCTCTGTGTGGTGTCTCTGTGTCTCTGTGTGGTGTCTCTGTGTCTCTGTGTGGTGTCTCTGTGTCTCTGTGTGTGTGTGTGGTGTCTCTGTGTCTCTGTGTCTCTGTGTCTCTGTGTGGTGTCTCTGTGTCTCTGTGTGGTGTCTGTGTCTCTGTGTGTAGAGGGGAGCGGTAGTGTAGCGGTTAGCGATGCGTCCACGAAGGCCGGAACGGCACACGAGGGGGTGGGTGGCCAGTAGCGCAACGCCCGACCGCCTTTGTCTCCCCAGTGCCGATGTTTTCCACGCCGAACCAGGTACTCAGTTGAGGCTGAGCCGACCTAGGGGAGGCCCAGGATCTGTTCAGATAATCATCACCGGCGTTCGTGTCCGTGAACGAGATTCGAAGTCGGGTCGTCGGGTTCGTAGTGCAGCGTAATGCTAACCACCACACCACCGCTCCCCCACCACCACCAGCGCCACGCCGGTCTTATTCTCACTCGCGTGCCCGCGCTCTGTAATCCACTGGCTATATTAATATCTACTCTGTAGCCCGGCACGCCTCGGGAGAGGAGTCGTGTCCAGTGGCGTCTGGGGGGGGGGGGTAGCTTAACAAGGCCGTGTTTAACGTGCGAATGGCTTCACGATGTTGAACACACAGATCCCATTTGCTCATTGCCAGGGCACCCTAACATTTGCCTGCCGCGGATATCGTGTTTGAGCCGATCACCACTCGGTCAACAACGCCCCATCTCCACCCCCCCCCCCCCCCCCCGCAATGAAATTGTCACCCCAGACTCTTTGCTCAAAGGGTTCCATTATTCCTCTCCTGCTTCTTCCTTTTTTCGTCTGGATTAACAGCAGCAGATTCAACAGACGCATTTTCGGGTGCCGTTCTCCACTCGATTGTCTGTTGGGGAAGCGGGAGTGTATCTCAGAGGTCGCAAACGGGTTTTAATTCCTTACCCGTACCCGGCCGCACCAGGGTCGCAAACGGGTACCCGTACCCGGCTGGGTACGGGTAGCCGGGTATCGGGTACCCGGTTGCGACCTCTGGTGGATCTCCGTGTCGGATTCTTCCTTTAAAGACAGCGGCGTCCTCGTCGTCAGCGACCGGCGAGTTTGACGATTGCGACTCGGTGGTTTGGGATTCGCGGGCCGCGTCACTCGCAGCGTCTCGCCGAACCTCGCAAGGCCCTCGCTGTTCGCGGCCTTCGAGGCGGCCGCATCGGCCACGTGGCCACGTGACCCGCTCCCGACTCGGTCGACAGCGGCTCGCGCTCTCTCGCCTCCACCCCCAAGCTCTCGTTCGTGATGTTTTGTGGCGTGGAGCGAGGCGGCTGCTACGACCCAGGAGGGATGGTGGCAGAGGTCGCAAACGGGTTTTGATTCCTTACCCGTACCAGTACCCGGCCGCACCAGGGTCGTAAACGGGTACCCGTACCCAACCCGATACCCGGCTACCCGGCCGGGGGGTATCGGGTAGGGTGCGGGTAATTCGCCAGAATGTTGAGGCTCTGCTCTTGTTCATTTTGGCTAGGGGTTAGAGCTTGTGGGCTCAGCCAAACTGCGACTGCTGAGACAAGTGCGCAGTGTGGGAGAGAGGCGCGGACGGAAGTGGTGAATAATAAAACAATGGGGCCGGTTCCACGCGCGGACTCACCGCTCTCACCTCGTGCTGCTGTGCGGCCCGGTCCCCAACAGGCCACGGACCGGGACCTGTTGGGGAGCCCTGTTCTCGAGCGGGGGGGGGGGGGGGCGGGGGTCGACAATCTTGTGCCTCCTCCCACAATGCATTGCGGGCTCTTGATGTGCTGTTGACCTGTTGTCACGGAATTCTCAAGGAAAATGCCTCTTCTTCGTCGGTAGTGGCAGAACATGCTTGCCAACAAGGGCACTCCATTGATTTTGATAACGTTGAAGTGTTGTGTACAACGAATCATTACTGGCAAAGACTAATTAGAACATCCATTGAAATTGAGAGAAATATAAATAACTTTAATCGCTCTGACAGCTACAGGCTTAGTGCCGCTTGGAAGCTTATTATTTAATAATACACATTGCAATTCCTTATAGGGGAAACAAATACTAATTAACTGATTACTAACGTAGCATATAATTGCAATAACACACATTACAGCTAATTACTCATCTACAACTCATTACTAATCGTAACAATAGACTGATTACCAATCTTTTATATAATTACAATACCCCCCTCCGACTCAAATCGTTGCACCTGATGAGTTGAATGATGGCGTCACCCTGCTGCTGATCTATTTAAGACCAGGAGCAAGTGAGTGCTTCACCATTCTGGCGAATTGCCCGATGATGCTGGATGCAATTACCAGTGAAACGTCGTACTACTCAAACATTGTAAATGTTGTGGTTTCACTCTTCAACACACCGATGGGCTAAAGTAGTGAACTATTTGTCTTTTATCAACGTGACACTTTTTTTGCTGATTGGCCGTGTCGGGTGGTGGAGGGTTACGACACATTTATAAATAACGCGATCTAAACCCAAAACACCTTTATTACGAATGCCTCTTCTTGTTGTAATCGGTTGACCCGCGCCTGCCCTAGAGGGCATTTGGCCTACTCTTCCACACTTGGTCAGACAGTATTTGGAAGAGCGTGGACATTACCCACACTTTACTCCACCACTACTCAGACTGCACATCTGTAGAGTACCCATGCCCTGTTGGGTTAAATCCCGCAAAGTGGTACCTATTTTATTCACTCTTGAGAAATTATGATGATGATGATTATTATTACTTGAGTCAACTCCTAACCAATAATTGAACTCATATCCTTGGGGACCGTCCATAAATGACGTCACGCACCTAGGGGGGGGGGTCAGACATTTGTGACGATGTGTGACGAGGGGGGGGGGGGGTTGAGAAATGTGACGTCACATCAAAATGCGCAACTTTAAATAAATATAGACAACACGTTCTACTTAATTAAATATACTTTTTAATAAATGTTTTCTCCTACAACATCAGAGTGCAGCGCTACATTAAATGCGCACTACAATGACAATAGTTTAAAGCGATTTGAAGCATGTTTTTTTTTTGGGGGGGGGGGGGCAGAGCTTTTTGTGACGCCGTGTGACGATGGGGGGGGGGGGGGCTCAAAAATCGTCCAAATTCGCGTGACGTCATTTATGGATGGTCCCTTGAGACTGTAAGTCCACCACATCAACACCCGGGGTGATGGTTAATATATGTATGACTTTTCTGGAGGCAATTGGTTTATATATGATTAAATAATAAGAACACATTTTTTCGTCTTCATTTTACAGACAATAGGGCAATTCCCCCTGATACTAATTATACTGCTGCCATGGCAACTGCTGTTTGCGAAGCTTTCGTGACTGCAAGGATTCATACTCTTAGGTTTTTTCGGTAAAGTCACGTAGGTAAAAAAGTAAAAATAAATAATAATAAAAATAATAATAGAAATTATAATAGAAATAAAATAATAAATCACGACGTTTCGGAGGCAACACAAGTCTCCGTCATCAGGTGGGACCGTCACAGCTAAATTTAATTTTTTACCTACGTGACTTTACCGAAAAAACCTAAGAGTATGAGTGTCTATTAAGTTCAGCAAAAAGACAAAGATAAAGATGCCCCGTATAGCCTGAACATGCTGTTGGGGCAAGTGCTGTTCGCGAGCACCTATGAAGGTCGGAACGGCACACGAGGGGGTGGGTGGCGAGCACCACGCCCGACCGCCTCTGTCTCCCCAGTGGCGATGTTTACACATCACACCAGGTACTCATTTGAGGATAAGTCGACCTAGGGGAGGCCCAGGACCAGTTCAGATAATCGTCACTGGTCTTGACCGTGAGCGGGAATCGAACCCGGGTCGCCGGGTTCATAGTGCAGCGCGCTAATCGCTACTCGATGCCACACACACCTCCAGCTACACACACACACACACCTCCAGCTACACACACACTTGTAAACACCTCCAGCTACACACACACACACACCTCTAGTTACACACACACACCTCCAGCTACACACACACACTTGTAAACCCCTCCTGCTATAGACACACACACCTCTAGTTACACACACACACCTCCAGCTACACACACACACTTGTAAACACCTCCTGCTATAGCCACACATACATCTAGATACACACACACACACCTCGAGCTACACACACACACTTGTAAACACCTCCTGCTATAGCCACACATACATCTAGCTACACACACACACCTCCAGCTACACACACACACTTGTAAACACCTCCTGCTATAGCCACACATACATCTAGCTACACACACACACCTCCAGCTACACACACACACTTGTAAACACCTCCTGCTATAGACACACATACATCTAGCTACACACACACACACTTGTAAACACCTCCTGCTATACACACACACACACCTCTAGTTACAAACACACATTTGTAAACACCTCCAGATATACACACACACACCTCTAGTTACACACACACACTTGTAAACACCTCCTGCTATAGACACACATACATCTAGCTACACACACACACCTCCAGCTACACACACACACTTGTAAACACCTCCTGCTATAGACACACATACATCTAGCTACACACACACACACTTGTAAACACCTCCTGCTATACACACACACACACCTCTAGTTACAAACACACATTTGTAAACACCTCCAGATATACACACACACACCTCTAGTTACACACACACACTTGTAAACACCTCCCGCTATACACACACACACATCCAAATATAAATACACACATACCTTGAGCTACACACACACTTGTAAACACCTCCTGCTGTCGACACACACTCCTCCAAATATAAACACAACAGCCGCCGTTCACCGCTAAATGGCGGTGACGTCACCACGGCGCTTGTGCCAGGCGAGGTGCACCTTGAGGCCACGTGAAGTGTTGAAGGTCCGCTGGCAGGAGGAGGTCACGCGGAACAGACGCAGGTGCCACGGGTTCCAAATATAAATACACAGCCCTCTAACCATAGCCACAAAGACAAAGATCCCCCGTGTAGCCTTAATAGACTGTTGGGGCAAGTGCTGTTAGCCAGCACCTATGAAGGCCGGCACGGCACACGAGGGTGTGGGTGGCCAACACAACGCCCGGCCGCCTTTGTCACCCCAGTGGCGATGTTTACACACCGCACCAGGTACGCATTTGAGGCTGAGTCGACCTAGGGGAGGCCCAGGACCGGTTCAGATAAGCCTCACTGATGTTGGCCGCGAGTGGGGATCGAGCCCGGGTCTCCAAGTTCGCAGCGCAGCGCGCTAACCACTGCACTACCGCTCCCCACCAACCAAACCACACACATCCCTCTCGCCATACCCCCACGTACACACACATCTAGGCTACACGCACACACGGCGCGTTTTAAATATATATTGGCAGTAAGTAATTAATGGCTGTTGAAGTGATTTGGCTGTTGGGAGTGGAGGTGGTGGGGGGGGGGGTGATGGAGTCGTTTGGGGGGGATGGAGGGAGGTGGAGGGGGGTGGAGGGACTGTGTGTGAGCCCGGGGGGGCGGGGGGGGGCTCTGGCCAGACTCGGACAGGGCCGGGGGAATCGTCCCGAGCCGTGAGCCGCTGATTGTGCGTCCACACGCGCACCTGCTCCCACCCCCCCCATCTCTCTCTACCTCCCCCTCTCTACCCCCCCTCTCTACCCCCCTCTCTACCCCCCCTCTCTACCCCCCTCTACCCCCCTCTACCCCTCCCCCTCTCTATCCCCCCTCTCTACCCCCCTCTACCCCTCCCCCTCTCTATCCCCCTCTCTATCCCCCCTCTCTACCCCCCCCCCTCTACCAATCGCCGCATTACAATGGGCGGCACGACGGCAGTAAGTACGACTGCGTCTGGACCAGCGTGGTGAAGTATGGTCACAAACACCTCCATCCCGAACCTCAGCTGCGGGAGGAAGGGCAACAACCCCAGCACAAGAAGCAAGTTGCACGGGAATTAGTTTTCAATCGAGATTATTTACTAGTGCACCGCTCCAAGGGCATCCTAATACGGGAAGGAGGCGCATTCCAGACGGCCGCAGAAGGAAGAGCGTTCCAGACGGTCCAGCATTCGGATTTTTGACCAATGTACGTGTGTTGAACTTCTTTCGCACCGTACGTAGCCGACCGTGCCGATCGGAGAGAGAGACAGGGGGGTTATTCATCCGAGGGGACCACCCCCAAAGGCAGTTTGTTCCTCTTTTAAATTTGACGAGTAGGTGGGTGGGAGGACTGCTGTTATCAACTTCTCACGGACTCCATAATCGCGGAGTGTTTGCCTGGGTGGTATCGCCTCAATGCGAATGCACAATTCTGGCTGTCACCTGATGAGACTGCACCTTGTTGTGACTACCTACACAACGTGAAGGTACCCGAATCGTAAATGGTGCGGTGTGTGTTACTCTCAGAGGTCGCAACCGGGTACCCGATACCCGTACCCTACCCGATACCCGTACCCTACCCGATACCCGGCTACCCGATTTTTGTCCCCCCCCACCTCCCCCCCATCGTCACACGGCGTCACAAAAAGTCAGACCCCCCCCTCCCCTCAAAGCTCTGCCCCCCCCCAAATAAATAAAACATGCTTCAAATCGCTTTAAACCATTGTCATTGTAGTGCGTATTTCATGTGGCGCTGCACTCTGATGTTGTAGGAGAAAACATTTAATAAAAAGTCTATTTAATTAAGTAGAACGTGTTGTCTATATTTATTTAAAGTTGAGCGTTTCGATGTGACGTCACATTTCTCACCCCCCCCCCCCTCGTCACACATCGTCACGAATGTCTGACGTCATTTATGGACGGCCCCTCATTGCCTGTGTCGGGTGGTGGTGGCGGGTTTGACGACACATTTATACGGGAATAGGTTTTCCCCCTTTTTTCTGGCAACGAAACAGTTGTATGGAGATGTTAAAACACCAAACTGAAACCTTTGACAATGAATCACGTGGTGCATTAACCACATTCACTCTCCAACACACCGGTGGTGGGCTGAAGTAGTAACTATTTGGCGTTTTCTTTACGTGACAACTCCCTTACTGATTGGCCGTGTCTTGTGGTGGAGGGTTTCGACACATTTATACTTACGCGATCTAACCCCCCCAAAAAAACCCTCTGTTATGGTAGATTGATGTCAGCCACTGCCAGGAATCAAACCCACGTGGTTGACTTCGTCGCCCATTGCCACGAACCACTATGCCACCACTGCTCAACACACAAAGACCCCCCCCCTCCCCCAACGTACAGCCTTTAACAGACTGTTGGGGCAAGTGCTGTTAGCGAGTAGCACCAATGAAGGCCCGCATGGCCCACGAAGGGGTGGGTGGCCAGCACCCTACGCCTGGCCGCCTTTGTCTCCCTAGCAGCAGCACTGACGTTTATGCACCGCGCCCAGGTACTTATTTCAGGCGAAGTCGACTTGGGCGAGACCCGGTATCGCTGGAAGCATCCGCCGCTGTTATTTACCGTGAGCGGCGCAGCGCGCTAACCTCAGCGCCACCACTCCTCGCGTAAAATACGGAGGCGCGCGTGCGCAGACTTTGAACGAAAATACACGCGCACGCCTTTCTATTATCGGTACATTTCGGTTACAAGATTGCTCGGAAATCTCTCTCTCTCTCTGCTCCTTCATGAGAAGTTTTCAATTCCCCTCCCGCATCTCGACTGATTTCAATAATAATAACAACACGAATAAGTTGCACCTGCCTGCCTCCCTGAGTTTGCATGCTCTCAAACACAATCTCACAGCCGCCCCCCCACCCACTCACCACCACCACCTTGACATTCGTAAGAGCTCGAGGGGAAAAGATGAAATGTGATGGCGATTGTACCCAAGCATGATTGCTCACGTCATTCTCAGATGGTGCAATCATCAGAGCCTATTATCTGAGTCGCTTTTGGTTTTTTTATGGGGGGGGGGTCTTAGGCTTCATGATTGACAATTTAATTTATTGGGGGGCGCGGAGGGGGGGGGGGCGGTGATGGTGGTGGTGGTGCCGTGGCAGGGTGGGACTTTTAAAAATTAAAATTATAAAAAAAGTGTTGAGACAACGTCACTTATCATTTCCCGCTTCACTAAGTAATTCTCATTTTCTTTCGTCAATTAATTATGGACGTGTAACACTTCACTTGGGGAATGATGTTTTAGTAGACGGAGTATTATTATCATCACTACCATACAGCGCAGAGGAGAGACAGAGAATGTCATTATCGTCCGAATTGAGTCGCCTGAAGAAATGCAGCGACGATTCAATTCCACCCGACCGGTGGCCCCGAGCCGATGGTGGACATTCCACATTCCCATGGTGGTGGCAAGGCCATTTGGATGACGCCCTGGAGCAGCCAGATAAAATATGGACAAATGGGGGGGAGGGTCCCGTGGTGCGTGGGGGAGGGGAGTGGAATGCGCCTACTTCCGGGAATCAAAATTGATTTGATGTAAATTAAATATTAATTGCATATCCGTGCAATATCGAATGAATCTAAAATGAAAAATAAATCAAGATACGTTTTTATTGACAATTTGACGCTTTGGAGAAAGAGAGAGAGAGGGAGAAAACATCTAGAAATTGATCGAAACAAAAAATGTGTTCACGTTTTTGTCCACGTGTTAGTTTTGATTCATCCCGTCAGTGGTATCGTTCACAGTCGCCCAAGAACCGCAGACAACGCCGGAAAGCAGCAGCAGCTACCAACAATTTGTTGCCCGAGCTCTGCGGTCCTCGGTATATATGAAGATATTCATCAGCCAATCAGTGGGTGTTTATGCACACGTGGGACGGAAACTGAAGCACCCGGAGTGAGAGCTATTGCTGTTGTTGTTGTTGTTGCAAAAACCGGGGAATGCACAAACTCAGAGGCGACATGCGGCACGGCAGTGAATACTGAGCACACCTTTAGAAGATGTTAATCAATATTACTTGGTGGTGCTGCTTCTGCTGCTGCGTTGGCAGTGGTGCACAAGCAACAAACAACAACAACAGCAGCAGCAAAATGGGTACCTGGTGCAGAGGTTTAGTAAATATCGCCACTGGGGAAACAAAGGCAGAAGGGCGGGCGTGGTGATGACCACCCACCCACCCACTCGTGTGGCGTACCGGCCTTTGTAGGTGCTGTTACTCGCTAACAACACTTGCCCCAACAGTCTGTTACAGCCTACGCGGGGGACCTTTATCTTTGTCTCTTCTCATTCTGTCATCATCTCGAGCGCCTTGAGTGAAGGCGCTCAACATATATACATCTATTTTTATTTTATTAATTTTAATTTTTCACCTACGTGACTTTACCGAAAAAATTTAAGAACATATATACATCTAACATCAGATGAGAAATAAGATTTAGGGCAAAAAAAAAATCAACGCACTTTTTTATACATTTACATTAAAAGTTCCAGGCAACGGGACCTTCACGTGAAAGAATGTTAAACGCTGCTTCGTCTGCGGTGAATTGGGCCGTCCGCTCCTATCCCGTCCCCTGCACGCACGCGGCTGGCTCCACCACTCCGCTCGGGCTGGAGTCGAACGTTCGTGAACTTCACCAGAACACCGGCACGCGTTAGGGCCTGTAGGATGTGCTTGTATAAAGGGGCCCTAAATATAAAAAACACAAATATTAATATTAAAACAAATGTTTAACTCGCATAGTAAAGTCATTGTATTTTTTTCCCATTTGCTACGCAGCCGGACAACACGACAAATCGCTAACCTTAAACACCCGGTCGTTCGTAAAAGTTGAAGGCAGTATAGTACTATAGTAATAGGGCAAGTGCAGAATCATTGAACCGGAATTGATAGCTTGAAAGCATTTTAGCGCGGGGCCCTTGAAAGTGCGGGGCCCGTAGCTACTGCATGTGTAGCTACTACATACGTAGTAGCTACTTATGTAGATACTACGTATGTAGCTACATATGTAGTAGCTACTACACATGTAGCTACTATATATGTGGTAGCTACTTATGTAGCTACTAGACATGTAGCTACTTTTGCTACTAAGTTAATCCGGCACAGGGGGGGGGGGGGGGGTGGTGCGGCCAGCTACAGCAACAACTAAGACGTGGTAGTCGTCATCGTAATGATGATGTTGATGAGAAGAATTGAGGTTTACAAGGCGCCCTTAAACAATGTCTTGCGTGGAACGGAGGAGAGATACGTGAGAGGTAAACCGGAGAGAGAGACTAAGGAGACGAGAGAGAGAACGAGAGAGAACGAGAGAGGCCGTGTTAAACACGTGGCGGGGTCTTCAGCTTCTGCAGCCGTCTGGAACGTTCTTGCTTTCGATATTAGAAAGCCACTGGTAGCTGAATTTCGATTTAAAGCTTTCGTGACTGCAAGGATTCATCTTTTTGGTTCTTTCGGTAAAGTCACGTAGAAGGAAAATAATAAAAATAAAACATAATAAAATCATTCTCACGACTTTTCGGCCACAACGCAAGCAGCCGTCTTCAGGTGGAGAACAGGTTTATCGAGAAGACAGGGTCTGCCAGACCTGTTCTCCACCTGAAGACGGCTGCTTGCGTTGTGACCGAAACGTCGTGAGAATTATTTTATTATGTTTTATTAATATTATTTTATTATTTCCCTTCTACGTGACTTTACCGAAAGAACCAAGAAGATGAACCACTGGTAGCTGTGGAGGAGGAGTGTGGAGGAGGGTGGTGGAGCGAGGAGGAGCAGCGCTTGGAGCCCTTCCAGTAGCCGCGGCTTCCTCGGTTTATGTGCAACACTAAATAACAGCGGGCACGTTTATAATAGCGCGCGCATTGTGGCAATTTATAAGAAGCCGTTTAATTTGGCAAACGCGTGTTTAACTGTGGACATAAATGTGTAAATAAGAGGGTGCAACAACAATAAAAAAACTGCCCAGTTTACGGGACATTTATCTCTGATGAATTGGGTGGGTGGGTTGGGTGAGCCGAGTCGGGGTGGGGGCCGAAGGCTGTCTGTCTGTCTGTCTGCCCTACTGCCCCTCGAACAATGGGGAGCTGAGGGCAGGGGGTGGGGGAGGGGGCAGGGCGGGGCATGGACCTCCTGTATACCCGGCGAGAGAGTTAACATCTCCTAGCCACCGTGATGATGATGATGAGAGAGAGAGACACGCAAACTCCAAATATACAGCAGCAGGCGTCAGGGTCGTGATCGAACCCACGACCTCCTGTATACCAGGCGAGGGAGTTAACATCTCCTAGCCACCGTGATGATGATGATGAGAGAGAGAGACACGCAAACTCCAAATATACAGCAGCAGGCGTCAGGGTCGGGATCGAACCCACGACCTCCTGTATACCAGGCGAGGGAGTTAACATCTCCTAGCCACCGTGATGATGATGATGAGAGAGAGAGACACGCAAACTCCAAATATACAGCAGCAGGCGTCAGGGTCGGGATCGAACCCACGACCTCCTGCACACCAGGCGAGGTAGTTAACGTGTTGTCTCCCATCAGTCAGCCTCCCTTCTCCGGCACCAACCAGGCTCAACACCCCGGCGAGTTCACCTGGGTGCGTGCAGGGGGTGGTTGTAGGACGCCGAGGTCAGCGAGACACCCGGCGGAAAAGTTTCCGGGACTCTTGATCAGCCCGAAACCCGGGTGGGTGGGGGGGGGGGTCTCTGTCAGTGTAGTCGCTGAGCCAACAGATGAACAGGACAACGGCGGGCAAGATCACGGCGTGACTTGTCAACGATCGTTATTCCAGCACGTGTTGTTTGGGAGGATGGGAAGGATGGGCTCAGGGTCACGCAGAGCGATTGAAGCGTGAATCTGTTCCACTGCGCTTGGAGCTTCATCTTGTGTTGTTTGTTGGTGTAACTTTGCTGACTGCGCTCCGACTGGAAATTTGTGAACAACGACCTCAGAGCTCATCTGAACCGTCCAGTTTAAAATAAAGATTCGGATTGTTATTGGGGGTTTTCTTGTCGTCTTCGTTCCAGCAACTCAATTTCAGTTCCTGATAAATGGTGCCAGCACGCGGAGTGAAACGTCGGACATCGCGCTGAACCAACAGCGCGGTACGACCCGAAAACTGCATCGGAGAGAGCCGTGCCGGCAACAACAGAGAAACACCTCCACGGTAGAATGTCTGTGGTCGTCGTCATCATCGTCGTCATCATCGTTTGACGACGATGATGACGACGACGACGATGATGATGATGATGACGATGATGATGACGACGATGATTACGATGATGATTACGATGATGACGACGATGACGACGATGATGGTGAACTTCTTGGTGCTTTCGGTAAAGTCACGTAGAAGGGAAATAATAAAATAATAAAAATAAAACATTATAAAATACAATTCTCACGACGTTTCGGCCACAACGCTAGCAGGCTGTCGGAAAGCCAGCATCTGAAGACGCTGTCTTTCCGACAGCCCTGTTCTTCACCTGAGGACGGCTTCTTGCGTTGTGGCCGAAACGTCGTGAGAATTGTATTTTATTATGTTTTATTTTTATTATTTTATTATTTCCCTTTTACGTGACTTCACCGAAAGAACCAAGAAGATCATCATCGTCGTCATCGTCGTCGTCATAATCGTAATCATCGTCGTCATCATCGTCGTCGTCATCATCATCGTCGTCATCATCATCATCGTCATCATCATCATCGTCGTCGTCGTCATCATCGTCGTCATCATCATCGTCGTCACCATCATCGTACCGCGTGGACACCACCACAACCACGACAACATCCGGGCCGGCCTACAAACGTGACAACTGCTGCCGGCTCTGCCTCTCGCGGATCGAAGTTTCACAGCCACGGCAGACGCTGCGCCAAGACCCGACCCAGCCAAGGCACGAGACATCGAAGGTCACCCGAGAGCGCGATGCCGACGACCCACGAATGCTCCACCACCGCACAGCCCTCGCCGTCAGCCATCACCTTCTGGCCTCTGCTGTCCATTGGCCTCTGGAAGAGAGGGAGACAGAAAAAGAGGTGGTGACGATGAAGAATCAAAGAGGAGCGTGAAGAGGCAGCAGCAGCAGCAGCGGCGGCAGCGACCACGCAGCGAACCGGCGCCAACAACTGCCCACGCTCTGCGGCCCTCGATATGTTAAGGTGTTATCAGCCAATACAATGAGCGTTCGTGTGCGGAAGGAGACTGAAACAACCGGAGAAAACCGGCTTCGTGCGAGCGAGGGGGAAACACTCGATCCCACGCAGACCTAACAGGTGGGAGCTCCAATTGAACAAAGACAAAGATCCCCCGTATAGCCTTGGGAGACTGTTAGGGGCAAGTGTTGTTAGCGAGTGGCACCCATGATGGCCGGCAACGGGACACGGAGGGGGAGCTGTGGCCGAACACCACTCACGCCCGCCTTTGTCTCCCTACAGCGACGATGTTTACACACCGCACTGGCTACTCAGTTAGCACACACACACACCGCACTGGCTACTCAGTTAGCACACACACACACCGCACTGGCTACTCAGTTAGCACACACACACACCACACCGGCTACTCAGTTAGCACACACACACACCGCACCGGCTACTCAGTTAGCACACACACACACACCGCACCGGCTACTCAGTTAGCACACACACACACCACACCGGCTACTCAGTTAGCACACACACACCGCACCGGCTACTCAGTTAGCACACACACACACCACACCGGCTACTCAGTTAGCACACACACACCGCACCGGCTACTCAGTTAGCACACACACACACCGCACCGGCTACTCAGGTAGCACACACACACACCGCACCAGCTACTCAGGTAGCACACACACACACACCGCACCGGCTACTCAGTTAGCACACACACACCGCACCAGCTACTCAGTTAGCACACACACACACACACACCGCACCGGCTACTCAGTTAGCACACACACACACCGCACCGGCTACTCAGTTAGCACACACACACACACCGCACCGGCTACTCAGTTAGCACACACACACACCACACCGGCTACTCAGTTAGCACACACACACACCGCACCAGCTACTCAGTTAGCACACACACACACCGCACCAGCTACTCAGTTAGCACACACACACACCGCACCGGCTACTCAGTTAGCACACACACACACCGCACCAGCTACTCAGTTAGCACACACACACACCGCACCGGCTACTCAGTTAGCATACACACACACCGAACCGGCTACTCAGTTAGCACACACACACCGCACCGGCTACTCAGGTAGCACACACACACACCGCACCAGCTATCAGGTAGCACACACACACACACCGCACCGGCTACTCAGTTAGCACACACAAACCGCACCAGCTACTCAGTTAGCACACACACACACACACACCGCACCGGCTACTCAGTTAGCACACACACACACCGCACCGGCTACTCAGTTAGCACACACACACACCGCACCGGCTACTCAGTTAGCACACACACACACCGCACCGGCTACTCAGTTAGCACACACACACACACCGCACCGGCTACTCAGTTAGCACACACACACACCGCACCAGCTACTCAGTTAGCACACACACACACCGCACCGGCTACTCAGTTAGCACACACACACACCGCACCGGCTACTCAGTTAGCATACACACACACCGAACCGGCTACTCAGTTAGCACACACACACCGCACCGGCTACTCAGGTAGCACACACACACACACACCGCACCGGCTACTCAGTTAGCATACACACACACCGCACTGGCTACTCAGTTAGCACACACACACACACACCGCACCGACTACTCAGGTAGCACACACACACACCGCACCGGCTACTCAGTTAGCATACACACACACCGCACCGGCTACTCAGGTAGCACACACACACACACACCGCACCGACTACTCAGGTAGCACACACACACACCGCACCGACTACTCAGTTAGCACACACACACACCGCACTGGCTACTCAGTTAGCATACACACACACCGCACCGGCTACTCAGTTAGCACACACACACACCGCACCAGCTACTCAGGTAGCACACACACACACCGCACTGGCTACTCAGTTAGCACACACACACACCGCACCGGCTACTCAGTTAGCACACACACACACCGCACTGGCTACTCAGTTAGCATACACACACACCGCACCGGCTACTCAGTTAGCACACACACACACCGCACCGGCTACTCAGTTAGCACACACACACCGCACCGGCTACTCAGTTAGCACACACACACACCGCACCGGCTACTCAGCACACACACACACCGCACCGGCTACTCAGTTAGCACACACACACACACCGCACTGGCTACTCAGTTAGTACACACACACACCGCACAGGCTACTCAGTTAGCACACACACACACCGCACCGACTACTCAGTTAGCACACACACACACCGCACCGACTACTCAGTTAGCACACACACATACACCGCACCGGCTACTCAGTTAGCATACACACACACCGAACCGGCTACTCAGTTAGCACACACACACCGCACCGGCTACTCAGGTAGCACACACACACACACACCGCACCGGCTACTCAGTTAGCATACAGACACACCGCACTGGCTACTCAGTTAGCACACACACACACCGCACCGACTACTCAGGTAGCACACACACACACCGCACCGGCTACTCAGTTAGCATACACACACACCGCACCGGCTACTCAGGTAGCACACACACACACACACCGCACCGACTACTCAGGTAGCACACACACACACCGCACCGGCTACTCAGTTAGCACACACACACACCGCACTGGCTACTCAGTTAGCATACACACACACCGCACCGGCTACTCAGTTAGCACACACACACACCGCACCAGCTACTCAGGTAGCACACACACACACCGCACTGGCTACTCAGTTAGCACACACACACACCGCACCGGCTACTCAGTTAGCACACACACACACCGCACTGGCTACTCAGTTAGCATACACACACACCGCACCGGCTACTCAGTTAGCACACACACACACCGCACCGGCTACTCAGTTAGCACACACACACCGCACCGGCTACTCAGTTAGCACACACACACACCGCACCGGCTACTCAGCACACACACACACCGCACCGGCTACTCAGTTAGCACACACACACACACCGCACTGGCTACTCAGTTAGTACACACACACACCGCACAGGCTACTCAGTTAGCACACACACACACCGCACCGACTACTCAGTTAGCACACACACACACCGCACCGACTACTCAGTTAGCACACACACACACACCGCACCGACTACTTAGGTAGCACACACACACACACACCGCACCGACTACTCAGGTAGCACACACACACACCGCACCGGCTACTCAGTTAGCACACACACACACACCGCACCGACTACTCAGGTAGCACACACACACACCGCACCGGCTACTCAGTTAGCACACACACACACACCGCACTGGCTACTCAGTTAGCACACACACACACCGCACCGGCTACTCAGTTAGCACACACACACACACCGCACTGGCTACTCAGTTAGCACACACACACACACCGCACTGGCTACTCAGTTAGCACACACACACCGCACCGGCTACTCAGTTAGCACACACACCGCACCGGCTACTCAGTTAGCACACACACACACACCGCACTGGCTACTCAGCACACACACACACCGCACCGGCTACTCAGCACACACACACACACCGCAACGCAGTACAGACCACGCTGCAGCAGAGCCCGCAGCACGATGCGATTGATGTCTTCAACGTGTAGGGGCGAGGGGGGGGTATGGGAAGTCACATCAACTGTTGTTGTTATTGTTGGGGGGGGGGCTTTTTTTCTTCTGAACGTGTTACTCTCATAGGTAGACACGGCCCCCCGCCCTCCTCCCCATCGCGAGTCACGGGTTCGGGAGAATGATGAGGAGGATGAAAAGGTAACGGGAACACGGCGGGAGTCAAGCGGACGCTCCCGGATGTCTCACACAAGCCCTGCTGCCATCCACAGAGGGCTACGACAAACGCAAGGCCCTTTAATTAAATAATTAAATGTATGTCTCCCCCCCCCATCTCTCCCTTTACCCCGCCCCCACGCCCCCCACTACTTCACAGCGACACAAACACGAACAACAGCTCCGAGCGGTTGGAGTCACACGTTTTCACTGCTGTTGTTGTTGTTGCGTGTTGTGTGTTGGGGCGCCGTGGTGGCTAGGAGATGTTCACGACCTCGCCCATTATGCAGGAGGCCGCTGGGTTCGATCCCGACCACGGCAGAGGGAAGGGGGAGGGGGGGAGAGACACGCAAACTCCAACCATGACAGCGGGCGTCAGGGTCGGCATCGAACTCACGACCTCCTGCATACCAGGCGAGGTAGTTAACATCTCCGAGCCACCACACCGGGCTGTGTAGTTTCTGCCCATAAACACAGCACTGCCCATAGACAAGTCGAAAATTGAATTCATGATGTGTGCTTATTTACGTATTTTTGAACAGCGAGCAGGTTTCAGGCCTGAGCCGAGCTGCTAAGGGCACCACCCTCGCCAGTTGTCACCGCTGAGCACGTAGCAGACTTCAACGAGAGAGAGACTTTTGACTTTTAAACAACTTTTATTGCCGCCAGCAGCAACAGCACTGGAGGCGATTCCGATATGAAATACACAAAGTCACCAGCAAACAAATGAAAATAATCGCTATAAATCCACGCGCTGTGGCGCTAGATGCACCGCGCACAACACAAAAGAAAAGTCACGTGGTGGTGGTGGTCATCGCGCACGCCACGGTGACGAGTGAGCGCTTCAGAAGGTGAACACCACGAGGTGCCGTCCACGCTGCTGCAGAGAGGGGCTTGTCCAGCTCCCCAGCGTTCGAAGAAGACGCGCTGCACATCACCGACACGTGTGTGTCACGTGGCGTGCTCCAGCCGGAGCCGCGCCTTGAGCAGAGAGAGACAGAGACACAGAGAGAGAGACAGAGACACAGAGAGAGAGACAGAGACACAGAGAGAGACAGAGACACATCACCGACACGTGTGTGTCACGTGGCGTGCTCCAGCCGGAGCCGCGCTTTGAGCAGGCCCCTGAACACTGGAAGCGCAGAGCAGCCGTCAGTGTCACCTTGCAGCATCTTTCTCCTCGTTCTGTAACACCACCATCTTCGCCTGAGCACAGGCGAAGTTGGCGAGGTCATGGCGCTTGTTAGCCAGGTAAAGCACCACCCCATATACGAAGCTGCTGTTGTAGAAGGGCACCCCCAGTTTCCTGAAGATGTCCCCCAAAAGGCGGAACATTGGTTTGAGCCGCTAGAGAGAGAGAGAGCGAGAGAGAGAGATCTCTTGGCGTTTGTGCGCATTAGCGAAATTGCTTTGTTCTGTCAGCGAGAGCAGAGAGATAGAAAGAGAGAGACGTTTGACTTTTAAACAACTTTTATTGCCGTCAGAGAGAGAGAGATAGATCTCTCTCTCTCTTTCTATCTCTCAGAACAAAGCAATTTCGCTAATGCGCACAAACGGCAATTTTGATTTCGTGCGACAAGCGCGGAGCAAATCTTTATGACCTCATTACACACGTGGTCTGTCTTAATTGTCTAATAGATTCCCATACCCCCCCCTCTTCCTCGACGTCGCTGATCCCAGCAGGGGTCACGTGGTAACCCCAGCAAGCGTCACGTGTGACCCCAGCAGGCGTCATGTGTGACCCCAGCTGGTGTCACGTGTGACCCCAGCAGGGGTCACGTGTGATCCCAATTGAGTATTTTGCGATGGGCTTTTTTGTCTTCACGGGATGTGCTGTCGTTCTGCCCAATGCCCAGCTACGTTGTGTGAGTGAGCGCGTGCGTGCACGTGTAGCTATGGGGAGCGGTAGTTTGCAGTGGTCAGCGCGCTGCGTTACGAAATCGGCGACCCGAGTTACAACCTCGGCGGCCCGAGTTCGATTCCCTGCCCCACGGCCACCGCCAGTGAAGCTACTCTGAGACCGATCCAGGGTTTTCCCCAAGCTCGAATCGGTGGTGAGTAAACATCGCCACTCGGGGGAGACGAAGGCGGCCGGGCGTGGTGTTGGCCCAGCCACCCCCTCGTGTGCCGTGACGGCCTTCGTAGGTGCTGCTCGCGAACTGCAACGAGGGGAGGGGGGGTGTCTGCGTGTGTGGCGCACGCCAAAGCAAAGATGAAGATCCGTGTGGAGGCGACGTTGTTGACGACAGTGGTGATTATTGATTGTGATGACGATGGCCGGGGTGATTTACGATGATTATTTACCGGTGAAGAATGATGATGACAGTGGGGTTGTGATGGAGATGATGATGATTATTACTCTAACCCTAATTGGGATGCTAACTCATGCGCTAATTACTCAGAATCTCTCCTCCGCGCCCTCCTCGTCATTCTCCTCCCTCTTTCTTCCCCCACATCCTCTCACCCCTCCTCCTCCAAACACCTCCTCTTACCCCTCATCCCCCTCCTTCTCCTCCTCCCCCCTTCACCCCCCCCCATCTCTTCCGCCCCCACCTCCTCCTCCCCCCACCTCCCCCTTCCCCCACCTCCTCCCACCACCTCCCCCTTCCCCCCCACCACCTCCTCTCCCCCTTCCTCTCCCTCCTCCTCCTCCCCCCACTCCGCGCGGCCCGGGGTCTGTGCTCGCCTCGTGGTTCTGATTGAACGTGAAGAGTAGAATGCGTGTTTACGTCGCGCTCCTTGTTGCCGCTGTTAAAGTTTTCAGTTACACGACCACATTGTATTGTTCACGAGGACGATACGGCAGCGGAGAGCGACGGACGCCTATAAAAAAGAAACACAAATAAACGAAAAGGCAACGATTATAAGAAGTGAAATAAAGACGCCGTGTAAACGCGAAGGTCCCAGCCAACTCCTCGGGCTTGTAAATGTCACGCAGCCTGGGTCGGTTGTCACCGTCTCTAATTAAACCTCCACCCCCCCCACCATCCCCCCTCTAGCCCCCCTCCATCATCCCTCTCTAGCCCCCCCCACCATCCCCCTCTACCCCCCCCCACCATCCCCTCTCTAGCCCAACCCCCCCTCCATCTGGACCCCCTCCCCCCCTACCTCCCACCCACCACCACCTCACTCCACGTTACTCTGACAGTCACGCTCAATTTAAACAGACGCCAGCTTCGTTCTCGGCACAATCGGCGATGATGCTCGGCGACATTTCGACTTTGCTATCGTAGGCCATGGTCTATCCACTGCTGAATGAATATCTCCTAGCCACCGTGATGACGATGATGAGAGAGACACGCAAACTCCAATTATACAGCAGGCAAGTCGCTTCACCCCCCCCCCACACACAGTCGCGTCGCTGACAGAATCATCGTCCCGTCCTTCTCGTTATCCGTTGCCTCTAACACCACCACCACACACCAACCACTACCCCTCTACATCGCTTTCATTTACGTTGTTTCGATGTTCGTCGTCGTACATTTCACCCCCCCCCCCCCCCCCACCTATGTAAGGATCACGGTACATATATATTATATATTTTAAAGTCTAAAACGCTTTGCAAACATACGCAGGAGAGCCGTAACACGTGGCGACAGAGGAAATGAATACACTTCAGATGACTCGTTAACAGTTTGGCATCTCGTTGATATGTTAGAGGTAGGTTTGTATGGGGCCACTTCCCATATATACGGGTTTTTATTTATACATAGCAATTATTTATCCATCCAGACGTAGATTTGCCTCTGGCGAGATGTTAACTACCTCGCCTGGTCTACAGGAGGTCGTGGGTTCGATCCCGACCCCGACGCCTGCTGCTGTATATTTGGAGTTTGCGTGTCTCTCTCTCATCATCATCATCACAGTAGCTAGGAGATGTTAACTACCTCGCCTGGTCTACAGGAGGTCGTGGGTTCGATCCCGACCCTGACGCCTGCTGCTGTATATTTGGAGTTTGCGTGTCTCTCTCTCTCTCTCATCATCATCACGGTGGCTAGGAGATGTTAACTACCTCGCCTGGTCTACAGGAGGTCGTGGGTTCGATCCCGACCCTGACGCCTGCTGCTGTATATTTGGAGTTTGCGTGTCTCTCTCTCTCTCATCATCATCACGGTGGCTAGGAGATGTTAACTACCTCGCCTGGATAATACACTGTAACATGTTAATAGCTTCATTGTCTAAAATACTCTCCCAGTGATCTCCAGAGCCCAGAGGCGCAACATTTATCGCGGTTTTGTTGCAAACTCTCAGAAGCGTCAACATTTTTTTGAAGCCCTCCGTATACCCACATTTAAACGTTATGAGTAAAACCAAACAGGTCAATATAGCTCGCGTCAAACTCGAATTTGTTATCCGCACGACGCTCAGACGCAACGGGACACGGTGGGGCGAGGGAGCTTCGCAGGGCTTGGGGTTCGTGAGGTCCACCAGGGCAGGAGATGGAAGCCACCGATCTTGTGCATCGAGGCGACTCTCACGAGGGGAGGGAGGGAGGGAGCTTGCGTGAACTATATTCGGCTGTCCAAGCTTACATCCGTGCAAAATGAAGGATGCCGATCTCAACTATTTATCCAGCACCACGCCCGACCGCCTTTGTCTTCCCAGCTGCGATGGGAGTTTTTTCAGACACCGCACCAGGTGCTCATTTGAGGCTGAGTCGACCTAGGGGAGGCCCAGGAGCGTTTCGGGTAATCGTCACTGGGTGTTGGCCGTCTGTGAGCGGGAATCGAACTCGGGTCGCCGGGTTCGCAGCGCAGCGCGCTAACCGCTACACTACCGCTCTCCATGACACACACACACGCCGTGACACACTGACACACACACAGTGACACACTGGGACACACTGACACATTGACACACACACCGTGACACACTGACACACACACACACCGTGACACACTGGGACACACTGACACATTGACACACACACACACACCGTGACACACTGTGACACACTGACACACACACCGTGACAAACACCGTGACACACACCGTGACACACTGACACACTGACACACTGACACACACACCGTGACACACCGTGACACACTGACACACACACACCGTGACACACACCGTGACACACTGACACACTGACACACACACCGTGACACACCGTGACACACTGACACACACACACACCGTGACACACTGGGACACACTGACACATTGACACACGCACACACCGTGACACACTGACACACACACCGTGACACACACACCGTGACACAACAACAACAACAACCGTCATTCGCCACTAAGTGGCGGTGACGTCACCACGATGCTTGTGCCAGGCCAAGTGCACCTTGAGGCCACGTGAAGTGTCGAACGCCCGCTGGCAGGAGGTCACGGGGCAGACCCAGCAGGTGCCACGGGTCGACTGACCGAGATGACCGAGATGACTGGCTGATGCACCACCTGTGCCCCCTACTGTACCAACTCGCTGTGCTTTAGCCACCCGGCGCTCCGCTCGTTGTTGTGAGCGTCGCTCCTCCGCCCTCCGTTGTTGTTGGAGGGCGACTGCCTCCAACTGCCCAGTAGCGTCCTTCACGAGCCTCCTCCACTGAGGCCGATCTTGACACCGCTGGTACCAGTCATCGGCAAGTCCACTCAGCTGCACGTCCTCCTGTACCACATCACTCCATCTCTTCTCTAGCCCGTGCCGCGCCCGTCTAGCCCCCTCGATCCGGCCGAACAAAAGCTGTTTAGGCATGCGGTGGCTGGACACACACACTGACACACACACACTGTGACACACTGGGACACACTGACACATTGACACACACACACCGTGACACACTGACACACACCGTGATGCACTGACACACACACTGACACACACTATGACACACTGACACACCGTGATACACACTGACACACACACACACACTGACACACACCGTGACACACACACCGTGACACACTATGACACACTGACACACACCGTGACACAGTGAGACACACACACTGACACACACTATGACACACACACACACCGTGACACACTGGGACACACTGACACACACCGTGACACAGTGAGACACACACACACACTGACACACACTATGACACACACACACCGTGACACACTATGACACACTGACACACACCGTGACACAGTGAGACACACACACACTGACACACACTATGACACACACACACCGTGACACACTATGACACACTGACACACACCGTGACACAGTGAGACACACACACACACTGACACACACTATGACACACACACACCGTGACACACACACACACACCGTGACACACACTGACACACACCGTGACACACCGTGACACACTGACACACACACACACCGTGACACACGCCGTGACACACTGACACACACCCTGACACACCGTGACACACACCGTGACACACACACACACCGTGACACACACTGACACACACACACACCGTGACACACACGCCGTGACACCGTGACACACACCGTGACACACACACTGACACACACATCTCCCCAGCCGGCGTGAGTCTCCACTCGTCTGGATTCTCAATCTCGCTCCACTAATTGGAGTCTCCCTCTCGCTGACTCCTCCACACACACAAACTGCCCCGCGCCTCCTCCTCCAATTTTCCCGTTCCCGTACCCCCGCATCTCCTCTCAGTTACTCTCTCTACATCTCATTGCTTTAATCGTTTCAGTTCCTACCCCTCCACCATCCTCTCTCTCTTTTTTTTTTACGATCAGTGGAAACAAGAAGATGCTCGGTGTAGTCGCCACTTTGCTTCGTTCATCATTTCGTATTTTTTTATTATTATTTTTAAAAAATAACTTTGCTTCATGTAAATCCCCACCTCTCGCTCACTCTCTCGCTCACTCTCTCTGTCACTCTCTCGCTCACTCTCTCTGTCACTCTCTCGCTCACTCTCTCGCTCACTCTCTCTGTCACTCTCTCGCTCACTCTCTCGCTCACTCTCTCGCTCACTCTCTCTGTCACTCTCTCGCTCACTCTCTCGCTCACTCTCCCGCTCACTCTCTCTGTCACTCTCTCGCTCACTCTCTCGCTCACTCTCTCTGTCACTCTCTCGCTCACTCTCTCGCTCACTCTCTCGGCCACTCTCTTTCGCTCACTCTCGTTCTGCACGCAACCCTTCTCGCAGTCCGACGGCCTCCGACGGGTAGCTCATATCAGCATGCAGAGCTCCCCGTCATCTGCCACCGAGCACACGGCCTCCTCCATCGCCCACTGCTCCTTGAAGGCCGGCACGGCGTGGGTCAGCGCGGAACTCCAGCCCACACACCCTGGCTCCGACCAAAGCGCGGAAGATGCCCAGGTTGCTGGCCGGACGTTTCCCCTCCAGGGCCACCTTCCTCGCCCTGTACATGGCGAGCTTGGCGTAGCCGACGAGCACGTTGACCAGCCCCTGGAGATGTTGGGGTCCTTCGCCCTTCGGGTATCCAAAGATGAGGACCGTCGGGAGAAGTGGAGGCTGAACCCTTAGGAGGATGTTTCTCAGGACCTTGAACAACAAGTCCAGGCTCTTTCGATTCAAAGCTTTCGTGACTGCAGGGATTCATCTTCTTGGTTCTTTCGGTAAAGTCACGTAGAAGGGAAATAATAAAATAATAAAAATACAACATAATAAAATACAATTCTCACGACGTTTCGGCCACAACGCAAGCAGCCGTCCTCAGGTGAAGAACAGGTCTGTAGGAAAAACAGCGTCTCACCTGAGGACGGCTACTGATTAGAGGCGATCATCTAACGCCCTTGGGGACGCCCCCCCTCCCCCCAGGGGGTGGGGGGGGGTGCCGACAGACGGGGGAAGCCGGTCAGTAAGTGTGAGAATCGTGACCAGTTAGTTGGCGACGAGGTTGGATGTCCTCGCTGGGAGACAGATCAAGACGATGACTGACACATCGTGATGATGGTGGTGATTCTTATTAGACGATGGTGAGTTATAGATAATCAAGATGATGATCATGGTGATTCTTATTAGACGATGGTGAGTTATAGATAATCACGATGATGATGATGGTGATTCTTATTAGACGATGGTGAGTTATAGATAATCACGATGATGATGATGATCATGATGATTGATAAATGATGATGGTGATCGATAGATCGTGATCATGGTGATTGATCGATGATGGTGATCTATAAAGCGTAATCATGATGATTGATAGATTATGGTGATCGATAGAGCGTGATCATGATGATTGATAGATTATGGTGATCTACAAAGCGTGATCATGATGATTGATTGATAGATGGTGATCGATAGAGCGTGATCATGATGATTGATATATTATCGATGATCTATAGATCATAATCATGATGATTGATAGATGATGGTGATGATCGATAGAGCGTCATCATGATGATTGATAGATTATCGATGATCTATAGAGCGTGATCATGATTGATAGATTATCGATGATCTATAGAGCGTGATCATGATGATTGATAGATTATCGATTATCTATAGAGCGTGATCATGATGATTGATAGATTATCGATGATCTATAGAGCGTGATCATGATGATTGATAGATTATCGATGATCTATAGAGCGTGATCATGATGATTGATAGATTATCGATTATCTATAGAGCGTGATCATGATGATTGATTGATTATCGATTATCTATAGAGCGTGATCATGATGATTGATAGATTATCGATTATATATAGAGCGTGATCATGATGATTGATAGATTATCGATTATCTATAGAGCGTGATCATGATGATTGATAGGCGGCCTTCATCGGTGCTCCGCTAACAGCACTTGCCCCAACATTTCGTGAAGGCTACACGGGGGTCAACAACAACAACAACATCAACACATCTCGTCAACAACAACAACATCACATCCCATCAACAACAACAACAACAGCAGCAAGGCTGTGTGGCCTTAAAAGAGAAATGTGTACACAATAAGCGACGTTTCGGGCGATTACCCTGCTTCAAAATCAATAACGATTTGTTGTTCTTATGATGTGCCGTTTACGCTGACCCACGTCAACCTTCATCGATTAATCTATCACGGACATGAAATACAATACGTGACAGGTAACGTTTTTGACTCGAGTACATGCAATTCACGTGCCATGAACAAGGGCCCTGACCCGAAACGTCGCCCATCTCACACACACAGATGTAGCACATCCGTCGCCGATTGCGAACGCCAGTTGTTGAGCCCACTCGGGCGCGGGTAATCAGAGTCAATCACCCAGCCACTCAGCCCGGATGCAATTCGGTATTAACCCCTTAATCCCACTTGGGAATAACCCCACGCACCCCCCTCCTCCTCCCACACCGGGCCCCCGATCGAGGCAGGGATGAGATGAGAGGGGGGCCCGGTCTCGATTGGGGGGGGAGGGGCTGGGCGAATTCCCCCCGGTAGGTGATAGAGTTCATTAAAATTGGCAGCTGGTGAACTCGATGATGATGATAATATACCCAAATCCATTATCTCACTCTCAGCCTCCCCCCCCCCCCCGATTAACTCACAGCACCGATGTATTGCAGCGATTGTGTCCGCGGTGTGACTGAGCCCCCCCCCCCCCGTACCCCCACCCCCCATAGCAATGTGCTATTTCCATCCGCTGGCTCGGACACTCCGTGCATGTTTACGTAAAAAACAACAACAACAGCAATGAGCCGAAATCCGATCTGCGTCTCCACTGCGGGGCGGTGCTGGTAGTAGCGGTGGTGGTGGTAGTGGTGGTGGTAATGGTGGTGGTAGTGGTAGCGGTGGTGGCGGTGGTAGTGGTGGCAGTGGTTGCTGTGGTAGTGGTGGCAGTGGTTGCTGTGGTAATGGTGGCAGTGATGGCGGTGGTGTCTGTGGTGGTGGTGGCGTTAGTAGTGGCGGCGGTGGTGGCTGCAGTGGTGACTGTGGTGGCGGCGGCGTTGGTAGTGGTGGTAGTAGTGGTGATTGTGGTGGTAGTGGTGGTGGCGGTGGTGGTGGTAGTGGTGGTGGTGACGTTGGTGGCTGTGGTGGTGGTGTTGGTGGTGGTGGTGGTGTTGGTGGTGGTGGCGGTGGTGTTGGTGGCGTTGGTAGTGGTGGCTGTGGTGGTGGCTGTGATGGTAGTGGTGGCTGTGGTGGTAGTGGTGGTGGTGACGTTGGTGACTGTGGTGGTGGCTGTGTTGGTGGTTGTGGTGGTGGCGTTGGTGGTGGCGGTGGTGGCTGTGCTGCACGTGGCTTTGTGTACTCCAGCACTGTGGAGGCAGCAGCCAGGGTCGGTGGCTCTCCGCAGCGTCGTGATTGTGAAGCTCCCATCGAGGCGGAGCCGTTCCCTTGCTCGCCAGGAAGGAGAAAGGCGGCGCAGCACCGCGTGGTCTCCACCTGCTCCGTCTGTACGGGGATAGAGTGTTTCCCCCTCGCACGCGTGGTGTTTCTCCGGGCGCTTCGGTTTCCTATCACGTGTATGAAGGCTCATTAATTGGCCAATAGCGCCTTGATATATAGAGGGCCGCAGAGCTTGGGGCAATGTTTTGCGGTGGCGGATCATCACCGCGTGGCTGCTGCTGCCCTCTGCAATCGCCCGGAGTTCCTCCTCTCTCCTGTGGCCGATAACACCTTGATATAGAGAGGAACGCAGAGCTTGGGGCAATTGTCGGTGGTGCCGAACCATCACATCCTCGTCTGTGAGTTCCTCTGAGTCGTCCTCTCTCTCTCTCTCTGAGACAGCGAGCGACCACCGTGCAGGTGGTGAGTTACGAGTTGAAACAATGATTAGGTGTCAAGATGTACTTTAACATCTGTTTGGTTATCCGTGATTCTTTTGGTAAAGTCACGTAGAAGGGAAATAATAAAATAGTAAAAATAAAACAATCCAATTATTACGACGTTTCGATTACAACACAAGCAATCATCATCATGTGTGAAAACCACAAAAACAAATTTTGAATTTGAATTTACTTGCTGTGAATTTGAATTTTCTTGCTGTTGTTTTCACACCTGATGATGATTGCTTGTGTTGCAATCGAAACGTCGTGAGAATTTTACTGTTTAATTAGCATTTTTATTATTTTATTGTTTCCCTTCTACGCGACTTTACCGAAAGAACCAAGAATATGAATCCCTGCAGTCACGAAAGCTTTAAATCAAAATCTGTTTTTTGCTGCCAGAAAAAATTGGAATAACACCTATGATCATATTTTGGTACTGGCAAAGGAGGTCCCATGATGTAGATGCTCTGATAGTGCATTGTATTTGGGCTGTGAACGCCTTTTGGCGTCCTCTGGTCTAACACTGTTTGAGACGAGGCTCAAAAGAAAGCTGTCTCTGGTGTGGACCAATCGGTTTCAAAGACAATTAATACATTATCAGAGTGTGTTTTTGTTTGCATTCTGACCACAAGCATTGTGGTTAACGCAGACGTGATTCCTTGTAAAAGGTTTCAGTTTGGTGTTTAAACTTCTTAACACCAATTATCAATAATTATTATCAGAATCATTATCACTTCTGTTTAAGATGATAATTGTTTTACTTCGCCTGGAGGAGGAATCCGACGGTCTATGAAGCTTTTTTTCACAGATGTCCAGTCGGAGGGGCACGGGGTCAGAAAATAACAACAACAAACCCCGAAACGAGTGCAAAGTCAATCAACAATTCGAGATACGAGAAAGACAGAGGCGCAGCCCTGCAACGGAGGGCGGGGGGAGAGGGGCTTGCTCACGCCTCTTGCTGGCAGAAAGAATAAACAACAAAAACAACAACAACAGCCTCTCTGAGGACAGTAACAGGTGGTAGGGGGCGATTCAGGACGCAGGGCGCTGATTGGCCGGGAAGTTGTTGTTGTTGTCGCTAAGTGGCGCGTGTTGTCTGGAAAACATGGCAAGGTGCCAGCGGGGGCTGCGGGGCGAGTGGCGTCGCGGGAGATGCCACCGATTAATTGGAGATTAATTGGAGATTAATTGGCCTGGGGATGAAGAGAGGGGGTTTAGAAGGAGACGGGAGTTCGCGCCTGTGAGGAGGAGAAGGATGTTGGAGCTGAAGCAGCGGAGCCAGAAGCAGTGGAGAAGTATAGGGTAGCAGTGGAGAAGCCAGCAGAAGAGGCTGGAGTGTGACGGCGAAGCCAGCAGAAAGCGGCTGAGTGTGATGGAGAAGCCGATAAAGAGCGGCTGAATTTCGATGTAAAGCTTTCGTGACTGCAGGGATTCATCTTCTTGGTTCTTTCGGTAAAGTCACGTAGAAGGGAAATAATAAAATAATAAAAATACAACCTAATAAAAGTACAATTCTCACGACGTTTCGGCCACAACGCAAGCAGCCGTCCTAGAATTGTATTTTATAATGCTTTTATTATTATTTTATTATTTCCCTTCTACGTGGCTTTACCGAAAGAACCAAGAAGCGGCTGAACTGTGCCGGAGAGAGTGGAGAGGAGAGTCGACGGAGAGGAGACGCGGAGTGAGCGAGGCTGGCGGAACGCAGCGAGCGGAGAGCGAGCGGGAGGAATGTTGATGATTGGTGTTAGCGAAATAAAGTGAGAGAGAAAAGCAAGAAGCTGTCAAGTCGAGCACTACAGATGCACGAGAGTGAGCACATCTGGGAGTCCTGCAGTAAGACGCCTCTCGGGAGAGATGTCGACGTGGCCCACACTTGACCGCACCCGTCCGAGAGCACTGCTGACGTTCATAATGTTCTACAAACGGGGTTTTTTTAAGTAAAGGGAACACATTATGCCCGTTTGTGTGTCTGTGTGTCTATGTGTGTCTATATGTTTGTGTGTTGTGTGTGTAGTGTAGCGGTTAGCGCGCTGCGCTACGAACCCAGCGACCCCCATTTCGATTCTCGCTCACGGCCAATACCTGTGACGATTATTTGACTTGGTCCTGGGCCTCCCCTACGTCGACTCAGCCTCAACATTAGTACCTGGGGTGACGTGTAAACATCGCCACTAGGGAGACAAAGGCGGACGGGCGTGGTGCTGGCCACCCACCCCCTCGTGTGCCGTGCCGGCCTTTATAGGTGCTCGGGAACAGCACTTGCCCCAACAGTCGGTTAAGGCTACACGGGGGATCTTTGTCTTTGTTTTTATCCTTCGCCTAATTGTTCGGCGCTTTAATTGGTCTTTGAAATAATTACGGGCCGATTAAATGGCCCGGGCATGCAACTCATTAATTAATTAGATAATCAACTAAATTCGCCGCGGCTCGGGATTGTCTGCCTATCAGTGGGATGTGTCCGCACAGTTCGTCAGCCATGCTCGTTCCACTGCTGGATGCAGGCCTCCCCAAGCCACCACTCCTCCAAAGACAAAGATCCCCCGTGTAGCCTTTAACAGACTGTTGGGGCAAGTGCTGTTAGCGAGCACCAATTAATGCCGGAAAGGCACACGAGGGGGTGGGTGGCCAACACCACGCCCGGCCACCTTTGTCACACCGAACCCGGTACTCATTTGAGGCTGAGTCGACCTAGGGGAGGAGGCCCAGGACCGGTTCAGATAATCGTCACTGGGTGTTGGCCGTGAGCGGGAATCGAACTCGGGCCGCCGGGTTCGTAGCGCACCGCTACAAAGACAAAGATCCCCCGTGTAGCCTTAACAGACTGTAGGGGCAAGTGCTGTTAGCGAGCACCTATGAAGGCCGGAACGGTACACGAGGGGGTGGGTGGCCAGCACCACGCCCGACCACCTTTGTCTCCCTAGTGGTAATGTTTACACACCGCATCAGGTACTCATTTGAGGCTGAGTCGACCTAGGGGAGGCCCGGGACCGGTTCAGATAATTGTTACTGATGTTGGCAGTGCGCGGGAATCGAACCCGTGTCGCCGGGTTCATAGCGCAGCGCGCTGACCGCTACCCTATCGCAACGCGCACACACACGCACACGATTGATAATAATTTTTATCAATCCGAATTTCGACTATAGGCCTTCGACTATGACGCATCTGGTCGTCGGGGTGGGGGGCAGCGGGACTGTTCGACCATACTTCGCCACGCTGGTCATTGCGCGCTGTCCAAGGCTCTGCGGGGGACGTGGTGCTGATGACGGTGGCGGTCGAGATCCCTCGCCTCCGACGCGCGCCATGGCCGAGAATCGAATGGAAATTCAGGGGGGGGGGGGGGTTTTCCTCGCCGGTGCGCTAACCACTGCCCCACCGCTCCCACCAGCGATTGGGTTGGGAATGTAGCTTTTCTGTTTTAATTGTTCTTCAAAGCAATTAGGGGGTAATTGATGCGCTCATGCGTGTAATGCGGTGCTGCTGCTGCTACTGCTGGTGGTGGTGGTGCTGGTGGCAATGCTGCTGCTACTGGTGGTGGTGCTGGTGGTGGTAGTGGTGGTGCTGGTGGTGGTGCTGGTGGTGGTGCTGGTGGTGGTGCTGGTGGTGCTGGTGCTGGTGGTGGTGCTGGTGCTGGTGGTGATGCTGGTGCTGCTGGTGCTGGTGGTGGTGGTGGTGTGGTGGTGCTGGTGGTGGTGCGGTGGTGGTGCTGGTGGGTGGTGGTGCTGGTGCTGGTGGTGGTGCTGGTGGTGGTGCTGGTGGTGGTGCTGGGGGTGCTGGTGCTGGTGTGGTGCTGGGTGGTGCTGGTGGTGGTGGTGCTGGTGGTGGTGCTGGTGTGGTGGTGGTGGTGCTGGTGTGTGGTGCTGGTGGTGGTGCTGGTGGTGCTGGTGCTGGGGTGGTGCTGGTGCTGGCGGTGGTGCTGGTGGTGGTGCTGGTGGTGGTGCTGGTGGTGGGCTGGTGTGGTGCTGGTGTGGTGCTGGGTGGTGGTGGGCTGGTGGTGGTGGGTGGTGGTGCTGGTGGTGGTGCTGGGGTGGTGCTGGTGGTGGTGTGGTGGTGCTGGTGGTGGTGCTGGGGGTGGGTGGTGGTGCTGGTGGTGGTGCTGGTGGTGGTGCTGGGGTGGTGGTGGGTGGTGGGCTGGTGGTGTGGTGGTGCTGTGGTGGTGCTGGTGGTGGTGCTGGTGGTGTGCTGGTGGTGCTGGTGGTGCTGGTGGTGCTGGTGGTGGTGCTGGTGCTGGTGGTGGTGCTGGTGGTGGTGCTGGTGCTGGTGGTGTGCTGGTGGTGGTGCTGGTGCTGGTGGTGCTGGTGGTGGTGCTGGTGGTGCTGGTGGTGGTGCTGGTGGTGGTGCTGGTGGTGCTCCAGGGCCCTGCGGTCGCCGTGCCCCACGTGGGTGACTAGAAACGCGACTCATCGTCGTCGATGGGCTGAACAACATCTGACAATCAGAACCCCAAACGTGGCACCCTCCTGACGAACCGTGCTGCGACTCGCCGTGGCTGTTATCCTGGCCGGGTGAATACGCTGTGATGCGTGGCACGAGTGAATAAACATCGCGTGCAAGTGGTGCAGCATGTACAGTCCTCCCATCGCATCACGGTGGTCTGTCCGGAACGGAACCCGTTCCACTTACAACTCATTAACGGCTTTAATTGCCCCCCCCCCCCCCAGCCCTTTATAATTAACTAAACGCACTTTACGCATGGTAATTGGGCTGATTAAAAGCAAATGCGACACAATTTTTTTTATAAAAGTGCTTATTTGAATCAGCGGCCATTCTTTTAAAGCGTGGTTTTCATTCCTCGAGGCCCGGCTCGGGTTTTTCATTCCGTCTGTCACTCTCTCTCACACACACACACAAATATTTCTCTCGTCCATCGGAACGCAGATCACGCCACGTGCTCTCATACATCAGCTGTCCCGCCGACGAGCAATTGAAGATCGTCATCATCGTCGTCGTCCTCGGTGGAGCTTCCACTGTGGAGTCAATGTTCAGCACGCGGTGACGTCGAACCCGCAGTCGGGAGCGGGTCGCGGGTTCCATTCCGTGCTCAACGTGAGTCGAACCAGACCGGGTGGAGTTTGGGAAGGAGTTGGCGAGGCACACGCACTTTACCTCCCACCAACGCGCGATCACCCTCTCCGATCACAGCGTCGAGGGGAGGCAGGTGGAGCGACGTACGGCGCGAAAGAAGTTCAACACACGTACATCATACACACACCGCACACCTCCGATCGGCACGTTTGGCTACGTACGGCGCGAAAGAAGTTCAAGATATTTACAATAAGCGCACTACCCCCCTGCCCCCCACCCTGCTGGTATACTGATGCCACCCTAGGGGCACTTGAAGACTCGTTCATACCCTGAGGCTCTCGACGGCTGTCACGTGGCGCGAACAAAACGCACGTGACCTCACCTTGCCGAGACCTTCATGCCGGGGGTGAGGGTGTGTGGGGGTGTGTGGGGGGTGGGGGGTGGAGTGTGTGGGGGGGGGGGGGTGTGGAGTGTGTGGGGGGTATGGGGGTGTGGGGGGGAGGAGTGTGTGGGGGGTGAGGGGTGTGGGGGTGTGGGGGTGTGAGGTGAGGGGGTGGGGTGTGTGGGGGTGTGGTGGGGGTGGAGTGTGTGGGGGGTGGAGTGTGTGGGGGGTGGAGTGTGTGGGGAGGGGGGTGTGGGGTGTAGTGTGTGGGGGTTGTGTGGGTGCGTGGGTGATGAGGGGGTGGGGAGGTCGCGCTGCAGAACGACTCATCAGCCCGTCTGGGGCGGCGAGGCGAAGTGAGACGATTTATCCGGAAACGTTTCAAATAATCCGGTTCATCAAGCAACACACAAAGTTCCCTCACCCCCGTATAACCTGCAACAGTCTGCTGGGGCAAGTGCTGTTAGCGAGCAGCAACTATGAAGGCCGGCACGGCATACGAGGGGGTGGGTGGCCAGCACCACGCACGACCGCCTTTATCTTCCCAGTGGCGATGATTATTACACACCGCACCAGGTACAAATTTTGAGGCTGAGTCGACCTAGGGGAGGCCCAGGACAAATTCAAATAATCGTCACTGGCGTTGGCCGTGAGCGGGAATCGAACTCGGGTCGCCGAGTTTTTAAGGAGCTGACCGCTACGCGACCACTCCTCTCAATACACAAAGACAAATATCCCCGTACAGCCTGAACAGACTGTAGGGGCAAGGGCTGTTAGCGAGCACCTATGAAGGCCAGAACGGTACACGAGGGGATGGGGTGGCCAGCACCACGCCCGGCCGCCTTTGTCTCCCTAGTGGCGTTGTTTTACGCACCACACCAGGTACTCATTTGAGGCTGAGTCGACCTAGGGGAGACCCAGATAATCGTCACCGGTGTCAGCCGTGAGCGGGAATCAAGCCCGGGTCACCAGGTTCGTAGCGCATCACGCTGACCGCTACACGCACCATCCCCCTCAACACGCGCACACACACAAAGACAAAGATCCCCGTATGGTCTTAACAGACTGTAGGGGCAAGTGCTGTTAGAAAGTAGCACCTCTGCAGGCTGCTACGGTACACGAGAGGACGGGGGTCCAGCACCACGCCCGACCGCCTTTGTCTCCCTAGTAGCGATGTTTACACGCAGCACCTGGTACTCATTTGAGGCTGAGTCGACCTCGGGGAGGAGGCTCAGGTAATCGTCACTGTGTGTTGGCCGTGAGTCACGCTAACCACCACGTCCACAATCAGCGCCACGAATATCATCTTCAACTTCGCCACAACCACGTTCGTAAACAATTCGTTTCGTGATCACTTCCGTCACCACAAGCATCACCATCACCACCGTTATCATTGGTGATGCGGTTCTGGTATTCCTCGTTGTATTCCAATCGTGCTCTCGGCATGGAAATCTTGTGGGATTCAACAGGGACCTCCTCCTTAAGCCTCCTCTAAGTCGATTTTTTTGTTAAATAATCATCTTTGTTTGATATTTAAAGATGTATTGTGTGAATCATTTACACGCCCGTGTACACCGTGCAGTGAGAACATCGCCTGACAGTGAAAGCGATGTTTGTTTTAATTCTCAGAGCTGGAATTTAGCCGATTTAAGTGTATAACCACGTGTATTGGTTGTGTTTTGTTTATTATATTGGTGAATGGGCAGAGAACATCAACTCACTCCACTGGAGTTTGCGTGTCTGTACTTGCTCCGGCAGTACATATACTAAAATTGGAATGATACAGAGAAGATTAGCATGGCCCCTGCGCAAGGATGACACGCAAATTCTCTCTCATCATCATCATCACGGTGGCTAGGAGATGTTAACTACCTCGCCTGGTATACATGAGGTCGTGGGTTCGATCCCGACCTTGACGCCTGCTGCTGTATATTTGGAGTCTGCGTGTTTTTCTCTCTCTCATCACCTTTAATCATGGGCGGATGAGACCCGGATTCGAACCCAGCATCTCAGTGGTGACGACTCACTATCTCTAACCTCTGAGCCATCCGACGACCTCCTACAAACATCGTCATAATCATCTCCTTGATCACAGAAACTTGCAGGGACGATCAGATGACGCGCTGCCCCACCGATCCACTCAGTGGCAGGGTCATTGCGCTCCGACCTAGGCCAGGAGCTCGTGCACACAACTCTGCCAATCAATACAGTAACAGGCGTCAACTCTGTCTGGCTACCAAACCTGTGGTTCAGATGTCCAAACGCCGAATCGGTTCCCTTTTGCAAAGGAAGCAAGCGCAGCATTAACCGACACGGACTTGTGCCAAAAAAACGAGCGAACAAACATGCTCCGGTGATGATATGCGTTGTCATTTAAATGGTAAAAAAATATCTATATTCTTATATTTATCATCGTTTTCATACTGCCAAAAAGGCCCCATCGACACAGGATTGTGAGATGCACAATTAAATAACGCGACGCGGATCATGGTCGGGTCCCCGAGGCCGACACCGTCCCGGTCGGTCATTCCGCCACCAAATATCCGGCAGAGACGCGCAACCCTGCAAGGGAACTCACCCGTTGTTGTTCGTGTACGGTGGGTGCGAAAGATCACAATACGTACACCTACAACTACCGCCATTATGATTGGTGAGAAACTGAGATGTTAACTACCTCGCCGGGTAACAGGAGGTCGTGGGTTCGATCCCGACTCTGACGATGCCTGCTGTTTATTTGGAGTTTGCGTGTCTCTCTCTCTCTCTGTCTTTCCCCGTGGTCGCGTGAATTTTTCTCCGGATCCTCCGGTTTTTCCCCTCCACATTTAGAATCAACGTCACGCGTTTTGGATCTGTCTGGCTTGCTCTAAATCTCCACGTCACGATAAGCCACGAATCGTCGAGCTCTCGTTTGTGGATGGCCAGGTGGCTTCTGAAAAGCATTAATGTCGCAGCCCGTTGGGACCTTAACTGGAATTTATTTCTTGTTAAAGAAATTCATTGGGCCCCGTCAAGGAAATTGGCTACAAAAATCTCCAAATCGCATAGCCAGGACCCCTTGCTTGCGTCTCGGGGCTGGAAGATGCCGTTCCTTGATAGGTAAATGATTGGCATCATCCAGACAGAACCCACGCCGGTCATCTATGCAGCTCTCGTACATGGTGCAGGAGGGGCTTTAATGATGGGAGACCGGGTGAAGGAGGAGGGAGGGAGGTGAGGGAGGTGAAGGAGGTGAGGAGGAGGGAGGGAGGTGAGAGAGGTAAGGGAGAGAGAGAGGGAGGAAGGTGAGGGAGGGGAGGGAGGTGAGAGAGGGAGGGGAGGGAGGTTACGGAGGTAAGGGAGGGAGGTGAGTAGGGAGGGAGGGAGGGAGGGAAGGAATTGAGGTGAGGGAGTAATTTTAGACCGAACCAGGTAGAAAATCGGCTGGTCATTGCGCCAAGAATTATGGGCTCATTTTGAAGGGCCCTCTCAGTGCCGCGGGTGTCGATACGGGGAGAGAAAAAAACAACCCCGCACACCGCAACATGAAGACGGGAAATACGAAAACGAATATAAATACCCCCCCCCCCATCCCTTAGCCACTGATGGGAGGAGATCGCAAGCACAGTGGTGGTGTCATCGTTGATGGTTCGCGGCGCGAAGCAGAGGCGCTCAGCTTCGATTACATCTCTCGGTTGAGAGTTGATATAATAATTGGACACCCCCCCCCCATCTTTCTCTCTCTCTCAAATCCACCCCCCCCCCTCTCTCACGTCCCCCGCCACCACATCGCCTTGTGCCCCACCACCTCGCAACAGCGCGAACGGGTTCACCGCAGTTAAAGTCGACCGGTGGGGGGGGGGGGGGGTGAAGTTTGGCTACTCACACGGCGTGGTGCGAGATGTTAACTACCTCGCCTGGTGTGCAGGAGGTCGTGAGTTCGATCCCGACCCTGACGCCTGCTGCTGTATGTTTGGAGTTTGCGTGTCTCTCTCTCTCATCATCATCACGGTGGCGAGGAGATGTTGACTACCTCGCCTGGTCTGCAGGAGGTCGTGGGTTCGATCCCGACCCTGACGCCTGCTGCTGCTGCTGTAGATTTGGAGTTCTCCAGGTCCTCCGGTTTTTCCCCTCCACATTTAGAATGAACGTCACGAGTTTAGAGTATTTAGTTGTTACACATTTTCACATGCTGATGATGACAAGCCACTTCGCTGAGCTATAATTTGTGATCGTCAGGTGGCTTCTGAAAAAGGAGCTTCTGAGCCTTGTTGGTGAAAATAAAATAAAAAAAGTTTAGTTTAAACACGTGGAAGAGTAGATCAAGTCCCACCCGAGAGCTCCAGAGAGTCGAGTCCCTTCCGTCAGCAGCGACGCGAGCGGGAGATGTCACTTCGAGGATGCACGTGCGCGCGTATCTCAGCGAGTGGTGGAAATTCCACATTCCCGTGACGGGGTTTGTGCGTGTGTTTTTTCGGAGCGCTGGGGGCTGATGGTGAGTCTCCAAACATAGGTGCTCACAAACAGCCCTTGGAGCAACAATCTCCTGTTCAGGCTATACGGGCGATGTGTGTGTGTGGTGTGTGTGTGTGTGATGTGTGTGTGTGGTGTGTGGGTGATATGTATGTGTGGTGTGTGTGGTGTGTATGTGGGTGATCTTGATCTGTGTTTGCTGTGTATGCGGCCGAGCCGACGTGACTGGGCGTGAGGATGGGTGAGTGGCTACAGATGGGTGGGTGGTGGTTGGGTCAGAGCATGCACAAAGACAAAGATCCCCCATATAACCTTGGAAGATTGTTGGAGCAAGTGCTATTCGCAAGCAGAACCTATGAAGGCCGGCACGGCACACGAGGGGGGGGGGGTGGCCAGCAACCGCGCGCGGTCGCTTTTGTCGCCCTAGTCACCGCACCGGGTGTTCATTTGAGGCTAAGTCGACGTAGGGGAGGTCCAGGACCGGTTCATATAATCGCCACTTATGCTGGTGGTGGTTGCCGTGAGCGGGAGTTGAACTCTGGTCGCTGGATTCGTAGCGCAGCGCTCTAACCGCCACACTACCGCGACCCAACAAAGACAAATATGCCCCGTATAGCCTGTAACAGACTGTAGGGGCAAGTGCTGTTAGTGAGCACCTATGAAGGCCGCCACGGCACACGAGGGGGCGGATGGCCAGCACCACGCCCGGCCGCATTTGTCTCCCCAGTGGCGATGTTTAAACGACCCCGCACCAGGTACTCATTTCGAGTCTGAGTCGACCTAGGGGATGCCCAGGACCGCTTCAGATAATCGTCGCTGGCGTTGGCCATGAGTGGGAATCGAACCCGGGTGGCCAGGTTCGTAGTGCAGCACGCTAACCGCTTCACCACCGCTCTCCACCACCACCACCACTCCCACCACCACCACCACTCCCACCACCACCACCACCACACAAATCCACACACCATCACCCCCACCACCACCACCACTCCCACCACCACCACCCCCACCACCCCCACCACCACACAAACCCACACACCATCACCCCCACCACCACCACCGCTCCTCACCACCACCACCACTCCCACCACCACCACCACACGAACCCACACACCATCCCCCACCACCACTCCCGCCACCACCACCACCCCCACCACCCCCACCACCACCACACGAACCCACACACCATCCCCCCACCACCACCCCAAACACCCCCACCACCACCCCCCCACCACACACCACCACCACCACCACCCCCACCACCCCCACCACACACCATCACCCCCACCACCCCCACCACCACCACACGAACCCACACACCATCCCCCCACCACCACCCCCAATACCCCCACCACCACCACCCCCACCACCACCCCCACCACCCCCACCACCACCACCACCCCCACCACCCCACCATCACACCCATCACCCCCACCACCACCCCCCCCACCACACACCATCACCACCACCACACACCGCCACTCCCACCACCACCACCACTCCCACCACCACCACACGAACCCACACACCATCCCCCACCACCACTCCCACCACACCCCCACCACTCCCACCACTCCCACCACCACCACCACCACCCCCACCACCACCACACGAACCCACACACCATCCCCCCACCACCACCCCCAACACCCCCACCACCACCACCCCCACCATCACCACCACCACCACTCCCACCACCACCACCCCCACCACCACCACCACCCTCCACCACCACCCACCTCCACCACCACCCTCCACCACCACTACCACCACTCTCCACCACCACCACTCCAACCACCCCCACCACCCCCCACCACCACCCACCACCCCCACCACCACCCCCACCCCCCCCACCA